>NC_090737.1:57793869-57826369 GCF_036898095.1 Palaemon carinicauda
TTGTCTGCATAGGTGATGAAGGGACAGACAAGGACGAGGCAAATCTCTCCGTCCTTGGTGTCACTAAGGGTGACGGTGGGGGCTCAACAGGAGCTGGAGAAGGACGATCTGGGCTCTTCCTTCGTTTGGGAAGGGAGTAGGCTCCTCCAAGGTAGCTGGCGAAGAACGGAATTGCTTCAAAATCTTTATGGATGCAGTCTTACACCTGCATCGAATGTGGTGGGTTGGCAAGGTCTTGTCGTCCACATCGATGGTACGAAGGGCAACTGAGGTGAAAAGTTGGACTCTCCGTTGCTGGTATGCGTCGCAATCTTCGCAGTCGCAGGTGGGGTCTTCATAGCGATCCTTGCAATGCCGATCGCTACGTACGTAGAGAGACCATGCCCAGGGCCTAAGGTGGTACACGGACATGGCGCCGAAACTCAACGATGGTTGTAATGAGAATTTCACTTAGAGCGGTACCGAGAGTGAGAGGAGTTGCAAGGCGTTGATGTTGAAGTCAGCACCAGTGGCGGCTGAGTCTGACTCGACTCCCTCGCTGCATAGAGGTTTGTGAAGTCAGCTGAATACCTACTACTCAATAAGAAGTTTTTTATGTTATTAATTAGTTTTGTGTGCCGTAAGTATAGGGTAGTTCTTGTATAATACTAAAAATACTAATATTAATTATTAAATATAGTTACATTTTATGTTTTCTGGCTATCATTTTCATTTGCTGTTAATGTTTTGCTGGGTAGTAGGATGGCCAGGACACTAGCCACCCGTTGAGATACTACCCCCAGAGAGTAATGGAGTCTTTTGACTGGCCTCACAGCACAAAAAAATTTCCATTGTCTACACAAACACCGAATAGTTAGGCCTATTCTGTATATATTCTCCTGACAACAATGAAATTACCAAACAACTCTTCTTCACCCAAAGGGATACTGCACTGTAATTGTTCAATGGCCACTTTCCTCTTGTTAAGGGTAGAAGAGACTATTCAACTAGTGGTAAGCAGATCTTATAGAAAAAGGACACTCCAAAATCAAACCTTTGTTCTCTAGTCTAAAGGTTGTGCCAGAGCCTCTGTACCATGGCCTTCCACTATCTTGGCATAGAGTACTCGTTCTTGAGGGTACACTCTGGCATACTGTTCTATCTTACACCTTTTCCTCTTGTTTTTTCCAAGTTTTAATAGTTTATATAGGAGATATTTGATTTAATGTTGTTACGCTCAAACTATTTAATTTTTCGTTGTTTCCTTTCCTCACTGGGCTATTTTCCCTGTTGAAGCCCCTAGGCTTATAGAATACTGCGTTACCTACTAGGGTTGTAGCTTAGTAAGTAATATAAAAAAAATTAATAATAATAATAATAATAATAATAATAATAATAATAATAATGCTATTTGGTAATTATTTTTAAGTAGATTTGTATAATCTACGCCATGTATTATAGCTGAATGCAATAATATATATATATATATATATATATATATATATATATATATATATATATATATATATATATATATATATATATATATGTATATATATATATATATATATATATATATATATATATATATATATATATATATATATAACGGATTTTGAGCGAAGCGAAAAATCTATTTTTGGGTGAGATGGCCATGTCGTCCTGATGGAAGTTCCTATAGGGTAGCTTCCTAGGGTATATTACAACTACGGCGATATTCCCAGAGAATTTACCTTAAGGTACCAGAATTCTAACTCCTGGAGCGAGTATCCCTCGTGAAAGGGATATCGCGACATATCAGAGGACGTATTCTAGACACGCCACATGGCAATCTACATCCTGGACAGAGATTTCGTCTCGTAGGAGGTGATTGGCGAGATACGAATTCGGGAAAGAAAAAGGGGAGCCGCTCCCAAGGCTTCCCTATCCTCCGATTCGTATGCGTGCCTGGCGCCAATCCTGGCGCCATCTGTATTCCTTGTAGCGTACACGAGGTGCTACAGATACTGTATGTAGGGAGGGGTCCTACAGCCCTTTCTTAGAAAGGCAAGGGCGGGTCCATCAGGACGACATGGCCATCTCACCCAAAAATAGATTTTTCGCTTCGCTCAAAATCCGTTTTTTGGGCTCAAGCCATGTCGTCCTGATGGAAGTGTACCAGAGCATTACTGTATCTGTGGATTCTCAGAACGTGCCGTACTCCCCGGAGGTAATTTTTTCCCGGTCGACTAGACCTAGAGACCTAAGATGTTACCGTTATACATCTTTTCAACTAACTATAAACTATGTTAGAGCTTCCTGCCCCGTACAGGGAAGAGTCCTACTAGATTCTGGAAAAGTCTCGAAGAGTACATATACCTATGTATGAATACCAGGCAAGCTAATATAGTGGTCTCGCCCTATATTAAGTAAAGCATAGTTTGTAAAGAACCACTGCGTCAATATGAAATATCGACCAGTTCTCCGCACAATACTTGTATTGGACAAAGGTTTTATATCCGCATAGGAGGAAAACCAATGCAACATAGCTTGCATAAAGGAACAATTCTATTAGAATTATCCCAGATAAGGTACATAGAATGAATGCTCAATTATACCAATAAATTGACACAGGTGAAGGAGACGCAAGGTTCTCAAGAACCAGATTATTGACAGGCAATAAATAGACAGGTTAACCACAATTATATATATATATATATATATATATATATATATATATATATATATATATATACATAAGAAGAGGATAACCCAAAACTTTAAGCATAAGTATGATAGTAAACAGAGCTTGTTTGTCTGAAAGAAAAAACATTAGATGCCACTTTTAAGATACCGAGGTATCAAAGTCATAAAAGCCTGTATTACAAATCAATGACATTAGCGTTAAAAACGCTCGGCACACATGTCTGCACTTATGCTAGGTTCACCTTCGGAAATGGAACAGTCTGCATGGGCAACACAGTGCCCTCACTTAGTTTGTAGTACAGTATGTAACTACACACTCACCCTGGAATTAATCGTCCCAATTAAGACCACTGTTCCTCGCAGAGTTAAACAGTAGGGTTAACACCGCGACCCACTGCTACCACAGATCTCTTTTAGTTCCTCTATTTGCTTCGCATAGTGGCGAAAGAACACTCTGGAAGACTTCCAGCCAGTGTATGAACGGAGATGTTCAAAATCCATACAATTAAAGAAATTTAAGGATGAGGCAACTTTCCTCGGATCGTGACCTGCGGGTGTATTGTCAGGATCCGCTCTGCGAATAAAATATGTGATTTTTGCTCTGAGTTGATTCAGAGATAAATTTGAGCCTGATGTTTCTCCCCTGAATAGTTGACCACCCTTGAAGTCTGAAGTTCTATGAAGATAGACCTTTAGGCATTCTACTGGACATAGAGATGCATCTTCTTTCAGAGGGCAGATTCTCCAGGGACCCCACCTGTTGGTGGGTAACTCATTCTGGCGAGAAACGTAGGATCCGGAAACAGGTTCAGTTCTCCCCCATCCAGGAACTGAACACGACCTGCCTCTCTCGAGAGGCTACAATCTCACTAACCCTGGCCCCGGACGCGAGTGCAAAATAGGAAAATAACTTTTTGTGTCAAATCCTTTAACGCACACTGTTCATTGCTCAACAGAGAAGCGAAATGAAGAACTTGTCTTAAGACCATGAAATGGGCTTTGGAGGTGCTGAAGGTCTGAGCCTAGCACAGGCTTTCGGGACTTTATTAAAGATCTCGTTACCTAGGTCGACCTGGAAGGCATATAGAATTGTTCTTGTCAAAGCAGACTTACACGCTGAAATCGTGTTCGCTGCCAATCCTTGACCATGGAGGTGGAGAAGAAAGATAAGCAGAAGTCTGTCAAGATCTCCTGCGGATTCTTCGCCTTGACAAAAGGCCACCCATTTTCTCCAAGATGACTCATATTGCCTTCTAGTAGATTTGCACTTATATTCCTCAAGGAAGTCTATACTGGCTTTCGAAATCCCGAAACGCTTTCTCACCGCTAGGGAGAGAAAATCATGAGCTGCAGGGTCCGGGTTTTCTGTAATGAAGCGCAGACAGTTGACTTCTGGACTCGCTGGGTCAGAACTGGATCTGGTAGTGGTACAAACTTCAGCTACAGTTCCAATGCCAGGAGGAACCACACGCTGTTCGGCCACTTGTGGGCCACTATTGCCGCTACCCCTTGAAGGATCTCAGTTTGTTGAGGACCCTCAACAGAAGGTTGTGAGGAGGGAACAGATAAATCTTGGACCATCTGTTTCAGTCGAGGGACATCGCGTCCACTGCTTCCGCTAAGGGGTCCTCTTACGGGGCACGTACAGGGGCAACTTCTTGTTGTCTTTCGTCGCAAAGAGGTCTATCTGCAGTTCTGGGACTGATTCAGAATGAAGGAGAATGATCCTGCGTCTAAGGACCATTCCGACTCTATCGGTGTGAACCTGGATAGAGCGTCCGCTGTCACATTGCGGACTCCTTGAAGGTGAACTGCCGACAGGTACCACTTCTTCTTTTCCGCCAATCGGAAGATGGCCAACATTACCTGGTTGAGAGGTGGTGACCTCGATCCTTGTCGATTCAAGTATCTCACAACTACCTCGCTGTCTATCACCAACCTTATGTGGATCGAGTGACGCGGGAAGACTTTCTTTAAGGTAAGGAGCACTGCCCTAGCTTCTAGAAAGTTTTATGTGAAAGGTCTTGAATAGCTTGGACCAAGTCCCCTGGACTTTTTTCCGATGAGAGTGACCTCCCCATCCCTCCTTCGAGGCGTCTGAGTGAATCGTCACCGACGGGGGAGGTGGCTGAAGAAGAACCGACTTCTTTAGATGTCTGGCTTGGGACCAAGGCCTGAGAAGAGTACTTAGCCGAAGCGGCTGGTCTTCTCAGATCTCTTCGCGCGTTTGATGCATAACTTCTCCAAACTCCGATTGCATCCTTTATCTGTGCTCTTAGCACTGGGTCTGTCACCGAAGCAAACTGGAGAGAGCGCAGTACCCTCTCCTGCTCGCGTCTTGATATCCTTTCGGAATCTAGAAGTCTCTTGACAGAACTCGCTATCTCCTTCCTTTTCTTCGCCGGGGTGGAGAAACGGTGTGACAAAAGGTCCCAGTGGATTCCCAGCCACTGGAACTTTTGAGATGGAGAAAGTCGAGACTTTTTCTGTTGATCTTGAAGCCTAGGTACTCTAGGAACTGGATCACTTGACTGGAAGCTTGCAAGCATTCTGTCTCGGATGCTGCCCACACCAACCAGTCGTCCAGGTAGGCTACTACCTGAATTCCCTTTAGGCGTAATTGTTTGAGAGCTACGCTCGCAAGCTTCGTAAAAATCCTTGGGGCTATGTTTAGCCCGAATGGCATGGCTCCGAAGGCGTATAGTCTTCGTTGTAGCCTGAACCCTAGGTAGGGGGAGAGTCGATGGCTAATTGGAATGTGCCAATAGGCGTCTGACAAGTCTATAGAGACGGAATATGCCCTCTTGGGCAGTAAGGTCCTTATGTGTTGCAGTGTTAGCATTTTGAATTTGCAATTCACTATGAACTTGTTGAGTGGCGACAAGTCCAGAATGACTCTGAGCTTTTCCGAGTCTTTCTTGGGAACACAAAACAGCCTCCCTTAGAAATTGATGGGCTTCACCCTTCGGATCACCTTTTTTCTCCAACAGTTCTTGAACATACTCCTCCATAACGGGGGTGGAGTGTTGGAAAAACTGAAGGCACGGGGGTGGAGTGCTGTACCAGCTCCCGCCCAGTCCATTCTTGAGTAGGCTGTGGGCCCAGGGATCGAAGGTCCACCGATCCCGAAATTTCAGAAGTCTCCCTCCTACCGGTATCACCTCACTTGGACTGCCGTCCTGAGGTCTTGCCTTCCTGACCACGACCACCCCTGAATCCCCTTCCCCTTGAGGGGCGTCTAGACGAGCCTCTGGCTGCTCCTCTAGGCTTTGCTCGAAAGGAAGTAGACTGCCCTTCGAACGCTGGGGTGAATGCCGTGGACTGTGTCGACACGGCCTGGGGTACCCACTGAAAAGTGGTCGGGGTTTGTGCCACGATCTGGGGCACTGGGGGCAATGGCAATTGCAGTTGCTGTTGCTGTCTAAGAGGCTTGGCTGGCCGAGACGGTAGCCTAGTCCTCATAGTCTTCCTCTATGGTTGAGGACCCTCATCCGGGGAAGACTTTCTTTTGATAGCCAGGCCCCACTTCTGGAGAAGGTTTCTATTCTCCAAGGCGGCCTTATCAACAACTTCTTTGACCAAGTCGGTAGGGAAAAGGTCTTTTCCCCAAATGTTGGAGGAGATTAGTTTCTTTGGCTCGTGCCTCACCGTAGCCAAGGTAAACACGAACTCCCTACAAGCTCTCCTTGCCTTGACGAAGCCATAAAGGTCCTTCGTCACTGTGGCCAGATGAGACTTGGCCACTACCATGAACATTTCATGGACCTTGGGGTCACTTGCCATCGTCTCGAGAGTAGTCTGAAGAGACATTGAAGCAGTCAGTCTTTCTT
This sequence comes from Palaemon carinicauda, assembly GCF_036898095.1. Lineage (NCBI taxonomy): Eukaryota > Metazoa > Arthropoda > Malacostraca > Decapoda > Palaemonidae > Palaemon > Palaemon carinicauda. Next base: position 57,800,364 of record NC_090737.1, read on the forward strand.
TTGTATCGAACTCACTTCGCAAAAGAAAGTCAGACAGCTTAGGGAGGTCCTTGCCGAACTGACGTCCGGCAATATCAGCCTCCAACTTTCCAACTGAGAACGTAAGATGGACGTCCTTCCAGTCTTTGTGGTCCATAGGCAGGGCCAGCGACAAGGGTTTACTCTCCTCTAGGGAGGGGCAAGACTTGCCGGCCTCGACTGCTTTTAGTACAGCCAGAAACCCTTTCTGTAAAAAGGGGAAGGCTCTAGTAGGCGAGGATACAAAGGAAGGGAGCTTCCTCTTCAATGCGGCTACCTTTGAGTTAGAGAAGCCCCTCTCTTTCATCGAGGATGAAAGTAGAGCTTGAGCCTTAGCATGGTCCATCACTATGACCTCCTTCGGCTCTGTCTCCTCCTTTGAAGCTGGTTCCTTCCTCAGCCGGACATAACAGTCCGGATATGATGCCTTGCTGGGCCAGAATTCCACCTCCTCCAGGGGAACTGAGCCCAGCTTATCCGAGATGACGATCTTTCCAGTCGTCATCGGCATGTGCTCAGCATACCTCCATGGGTTAACATCTGAGCACAAGGGAAGGTCTTTCACATTGGGCTTTTTCTGGGGCCCATGTGATTCTGCAAGGCACTGCATTCGCAGTTCCATTGCAGCCGCCTTCTCCTGATTCTCCTTCTGCATTTGTTGGATCATTCCAACAATAGAAGAGAGGGCCTGTCCCAGCTCTACTGGGAGACCGGCCGATGTAGAGGGAATAGGCTCCGGAATCTGAGCCGGAGTAGCCGACACCTCGACGACGTCTACCTCTACAACGTCTGGGGCTTGAACTTCATTCTGGGCTTCTGCCAGGAGGTCTTCCTCCTGACACCCGTCCACATCAGACATCCTGTCATCTAACTGGATGTCTTGCATCGCGACCGCGACTTCAGCATCCACCTGGATCTGAAATTAGGGGATCTCCTCTTGAGGCTGGGGAATCACTGCATCAGCTGATGCCTTAGGGAAAAGATATGCCCTCATCTTCTCACTTGGAAGATAAGGGCCAGAAGTGTTCTTTTGGAAGCCCCTTACCCAGGTACAAAGCTTCTTCCTAGCTATATCCCTTGATTCCTCTGTCCTAGGGGAATTAAAGGTCTCAGTAATCAGGTTAGTGCGCACAGTACATACCTGAGGGTCCCAATACAGGAGATCATCCTTGGAGACAGCTTATGCTGCGTGTCTCCTACAAAACTCATGTCCGCAGAGGTTCTTGCTGCTGACGTTGCAGAAAGCACTTCCCCACTTCGGAGTGTCCTTCTGTAAAGAGAAGAAATTTCCATGAGTATCAAGTGAACTATGTATCACTGGATATGCATAGTATAGCATAACAATTCAGAAAGGAAAGACACACACTTGTGTTTCCCTCACAACCCATTGTTGCAGCCTTCCAGATAATAAAATCAAAATGGTTTATCTCTTCTAGAGTAACCAATGCAAGGTTTCCAGAGGAAACAGGTGGAGCTCACACCTAAGCAATGATTTTAAAATCCTGGATAATAGACAGGAAAGAACTCAGCTTCCTATCTGTAGGGCAACAGCAAAGGGATGTGCAAGAAAACACAATAGTGTTAGAAGACACAGTGCTGTACCAAAACCCTTACCATAGTTTTGTTCTTACTGTATATGTTATACTGAAGAATACTAGTACAGTATAGGGGGATGTGTGCCGGCCTGCCTTTGCCGGCCGGCACACACCACAACTAGCTTTAAAGTATACTACTTAACAGCTATAAGGCGGCAGCACTCTGGTTCAAATCCATGTGCCGGTCGGCAGCAACTGCCGGCCGGTAACAGCCAATGTTGGCCGGCAATGGCTGCCGGCCAGCAACTACACAAGGTAGTACCCAGCTGCCGGCCACACTCTTGGTGACCGGCAGACAAGGGCTGACATAAGCCGGCCGGCAAAGGTACAAGACCGATGCCAGCCAGCAGCAAAAGAACCAGAGGACTACACCTGCCCGGCTGCCGGCCTCATAGGCCGGCAGCCGTGTCAGGTACAGCACTAGAAGAAAAATAGAATGGATGCCGGGATAAGAGTGTACACAACCTCCAAGCCCGGCAACCGAAAGAGTGCATATAAGGAAGGGGAGAAACTAATTCAGGCTTCCTGACCAATGCCGTCTGGCTCTACAGGCAGTTATGGATGAGGGACCAAGAGAGGTCCGGGCAGCACTCGAAAACATAAGACCCTTGCCGGCTAGCAGCTCTGCCGGCCGGCAAGGGGCTGAGTCAATTCCACATCCTAACCTATACTAGGTCCAGATGTAGAACGACGTACAGTACAGTAATGGCTCGGCCATTACGGAGAAAGAGGGGGAAGGGACAAGAGGGTACTGCCAACCTTGCTTTAGTGACAGATCACCCGCAGCCAAGAAACTTATCTTAGCCTAAGGGAGATCTAAGGGGGAAGGCCAGCAATACTTGCCAGCTCCCAGAGCACCAAAGCAAGGAAGGCGTTGCTACTCCCAGGGAAAGAACTTATCCTCCCCCGAGAACAGCAACAAGGACTAGTCTGGTAGATCACAAAAGAAGGAATCATATCCACAGAAACCTTCGGTAGTGACCTAAGGGAGCTAAGCTCCCTTTGTCTGTGTCAGGTCAACGAGGGGGACTCAGCCCCAAGCCAGACAACACAGACTCAGACTAAAAAACTCTGTTGTTCTGTCCCTCTTGAACCATACTACAGGAACAGGAAGGTACAGTAACACCCCAGTATAGTTTTATCGAAAATAAATTAGGAAAAAACCACTTAGGGATAAGCCCAAGGCTTAAACAGAGGGAAAGGGATTGCATACCTTCTCCGAAGAAAAGAAAGCAACTGGGGAGTATGATAAAGTATACTAAGGCTCCATAAGCAACTAGCCTAGGCACCAAGAGAATCGATTACCTAAATCACCGAAACTCACTCGTATACTATCTTGGAAATATTCCACACAGTCTAACATGTATAAAATATAGCCTAAAGCTTCAATAAAATTTTAATTACACTCGGAAAAACCATAATCATGCATGAAGTACTAGGACCAAACGACTAGGCTACATGGCCTAGCGTAGGCCAGAATGGCGAATACTTCGCCAAATAATACTAAGCACGAAAGGAAATCCTATGTAATGCTAAATAGCTAAAATTTATTAAAGCAAAACAACCAGGAATGTCGCTCTGACTAACTAATTTATACCTAGCGAGCGACAGTGTCCAGGACACCTCTGGTAGGCTACGGCTCTTGTATCAAAGATTAATCCTATTAATCACTCAAAATTTTACCAAGAGCCTACATTTATACATAAAAGACATTATACTCAACTTATCAGAGGCCGACGAAGACGGAGAAGCCATGAAAAGTAGAATGAATCCAAGAATTGCGAGAAAAACAGGAAAAAACACCGAGTTGTTAAGCTACGCAAAAAGGAATACAAATGGCGCCAGGATTGGCGCCAGGCACACATACGAATCAGAGGATAGGGAAGCCTTGGGAGCGGCTCCCCTTTTTCTTTCCCGAATTCGTATCTCGCCAATCACCTCCTACGAGACGAAATCTCTGTCCAGGATGTAGATTGCCATGTGGCGTGTCTAGAATACGTCCTCTGATATGTCGCGATATCCCTTTCACGAGGGATACTCGCTCCAGGAGTTAGAATTCTGGTACCTTAAGGTAAATTCTCTGGGAATATCGCCGTAGTTGTGATATACCCTAGGAAGCTACCCTATAGGAACTTCCATCAGGACGACATGGCTTGAGCCCAAAAATATATATATATAACGGATTTTGAGCGAAGCGAAAAATCTATTTTTGGGTAAGATGGCCATGTCGTCCTGATGGAAGTTCCTTAAAGGCAGCTTCCTAGGGTATATTACAACTACGGCGATATTCCCAGAGAATTTACCTTAAGGTACCCAGAATTCTAACTCCTGGAGCGAGTATCCCTAAAAAAGACCTTAGGGATATCGTAAATATCAGTGGACGTATTCTTGACACGCCTCATAGCAATCTATACCCCGAATAGAGTTAACACTTCGTAGGGGTCAAATGGTAAGAAAACGAAAACGAGAAAGAAAAGGGGAGAGCCGTTCGTAAGGCCCTCTCTTCTCCCGTTTCGTAAGCGTGCCCTGCGCCGATTCTGGCGCCATCTGCATTCCTTGTAGCAAAACACGAGGTGCTACAGATACTGTATGTAGGGAGGGGTCCTACGGCCCTTTCATTGAAAGGGAAGGGCGGGTCCATCAGGACGACATGGCCATCTTACCCAAAAATAGATTTTTCGCTTCGCTCAAAATCCGTTTTTTGGGCTCAAGCCATGTCGTCCTGATGGAAGTATACCAGAGCATTACTGTATCTGTGGATTCTCAAAATGTGCCGTACTCCTCAGAAGTATTTCCCCCAGTCGACGCGACCTAGAGACCTAAGATGTTACCGTCATACATCTTTTCAACTAATCATAAACCATGATAGAGCTTCCTGCCCCCAACAGGGAAGAGTCTTACTAGACTCTGGGAAAGTCTCGAAGAGTACATATATCTAAGTATGAACCCCAGGCAAGCAAGTATAGTGGTCTCACCCCATACTGGGTAAAGCGAAGTTCGAAAAGAATCACTGTGTCAATATGAAATATCGACCAGTCCTCCGCTCAAAACACGTATTGGACAAAGGTTCATATCCGCTTAGGAGGAAACTCGTAAATCCGTCACCATCCCTTTATGGGATGGAGTCCTCCAGCTAAGGGGAAGCATAAACCAATGCAATATTAGCTTGCATAAGGGAACATTCTATTAGAATTATCCCCGGGTAAATATACATAGAATGAATGCTCACAGGTGAAGGAGACGCAAGGTTCTCAAGAACCAGTTTATTGACAGACAATAAACAAACAGGTTAACCACGCTCATAAATATATATATATATATATATATATATATATATATATATATATATATATATATATATATATATATCTATATATAAGAGGAGGATAACTAAAACTTTAAGCATAAGTATGATAGTAAACAGAAACTTGTTTGTCTGAAAGAAAAAACATTGGAGCCACTTTTAAGATACCAAAGTATCAAAGTCAAAAGTCTGTTTTACTAATCAGTCAGATTAGCGTTAGAAGCGCTCGGCACGCATGTTTGCACTTATGCTGGTTCACCTTTGAAAGTGGAACAGTCAGCGTGGGTCACCCAGTACCCTCACATAGATTGTAGTACAACATGTGACTACATACTCACCCTGGAATTAATTGTCCCAATTAAGCTACTGTTCCTCGCAGAGTTAAACAGCAGGGTTAACGACGCAACCCACTGCCACCACAGAACCTCTTAGTTGCTGCACTTGCTTCGCATAGAGACGAAAGAACACTCTGGAAGACTTCCAGCCAGTGTACGAACGAAGATGTCCAAAATCCCTACAACTAAAGAAGTTTAAGGATGAAGCAACTTTCCTCGGATCGTGACCTGTGGGTGAACAGTCAGGATCCGCTCTGCGAATAAGATATGTGATTTTCGCCCTGAGTTATTTCAGTAATAAATTTTGAGCCTGACGTTTCTCCCCTGGCCAGATGGCCATCCTTGAAGTCTGAAGTTCTACGAAGGTAGACCTTTAGGCATTCTACTGGACATAGAGATACATCTTCTTTCAGAGGGCAGATTCTTCAGGGACCCCACCTGATGGTGGGTAACTCGGTCTTGGTGAGAAACGTAGGATCCGGAAATAGGTTCAGTTCACCCATCCAGGAACTGAACATGACATTCCTCTCTCGAGAGGGGTATGATCTCACTAACCCTGGCCCCGGACGCGAGTGCAAAAAGGAGGATAACTTATGGGTCAAATCCTTTAACGCACACTCCTTATTGTTCAACAGCGAAGCAACATGAAGAACTTTTCTAAAGACTATGAATTGGGCTTTGGAGGTGCTAAAGGTCTGAGCCTAGCGCAGGCTTTCGGAACTTTTATAAAAGATCTCGTTAGCGAGGTCGACCTGGAAGGCATATAGAATGGGTCTTGTCAAAGCAGGTCTACATGATAAAATCGTGTTAGTTACCGATCCATAACCATGGAGATGGATGAAGAAAGACAAGCAGAAGTCCGTCGTGATCTCCTGCGGAATCTTCGTCTGACAAGGGCTACCCATTCTCTCCAAGATGACTCATATTGCCTTATAAAAGGTTTGCACTTATAATCCTCTAGGAAGTCCATGCTGGCTTTCAAAATCCCGAAACACTTTCTCACCTGTTAAGGAAAGAAATCATGAGCTGCTGGGTCCGGGTTTTCTGTGATGAAGCGCAGACAATTGACTTCTGGACTCACTGGGTCAGAACTGGATCTGGTAGCGGTCGAAACTCCAATCGTAGTTCCAATGCCAGATGGAACCCCACACTGTTCGGCCACTTGTGGGCCACTACTGCCGCTACTCCCTTAAATGATCTCAGTTTGTTGAGGACCCTCAACAGAAGGTTGTAAGGAGGGAACAGATAAATCCTGAACCATCTGTTCTAGTCGAGGGACATCGCGTCCACTGCTTCCGCCAAGGGGTCCTCGTACGGGGACACATACAGGGGCAACTTCTTGTTGTCTTTCGTCGCAAAGAGGTCTAGCCGTAGTTCTGGGACTTGACTCAGAATGAAGGAGAATGGTCCTGCGTCTAGGAACCATTCCGACTCTATCGGTGTGAACCTGGATAGAGCGTCCGCTGTCATATTGCGGACTCCTTAAAGGTGAACTGCTGACAGGTACCATTTCTTCTTCCCCCAAATCGGAAGATGGCCAACATCACCTGGTTGAGAGGTGGCGACCTTGATCCTTGTCGATTCAAGCATCTCACAACTCCCCCGCTGTCCAGCACCAACCTAATGTGGATCGAGCGATGCGGGGAGACTTTCTTTAAGGAAAGAAGGACTGTCATAGTCTCTCGAAAATGACTGTGAGAGGTCTTGAATAGACTGGACCAAGACCGTTGGGCCTTTTTCTGATGAGAGTGAACTCCCCATCCCTCCTTCGAGGCGTCTGAGTGACTCGTCACCGACAGGGGAGGTGGATGAAGAAGAACCGACTTCTTAAGGAGTCTGGCTTGGGACCAAGGCCTGAGAAGAGTATTTCGATGAAGCGGAACTGGTCTTCTCAGATCTCTTCGCGCATCTGATGCATAACTACTCCAATCTCCGGTTGCATCCTTTAGCTGTGCTCTTAGCACCAGGTCTGTCACCGAAGTAAACTGGAGAGACCCCAGTACACTCTCCAGTTCGCATCTGATATCCATACGGAATCTAGAAGTCTCTTGACAGAACCAGCTATCTCCTTTCTTTTCTCCGCCATGACGGAGAAAACGGTGTGACATTAGGTCCCAGTGGATTCACACCCACCGGAACTTAGAGATGGAGGAAGTTGAGACTTTTCCTGTTGATCTTGAAGCCTAGATAATCTAGGAAATGGATCACATACAGGGAAGCTTGCAAGCATTCTGTCCTGGGTGCTGCCCACACCAGCCAAAAATCCAGGTAGGCTACTACCTGAATTCCCTTTAGGCGTAATTGACTGAGAACTACGTTCGCAAGCATCGTGAAAATCCTTGGGGCTATTTTAAGCCCGAGAGGCATGGCTTTGAAGACGTATAGTCTTCGTTGTAGCCTTAACCTTAGGTAGGAGGGGAATCGACAATAGATTGGAACGTGCCGATAGGCGTCTGACAAAACTATGGAGGCGGTAAATGCCCTCTTGGGCAGTAAGGTCCTTATGTGTTGTATTGTTAGCATCTTGAACCTGTAGTTCGCTATGAACTTGTTAAGTGGCGACAAGTCCAGAATGACTCCGAGTTTTCCGAGTCTTTCTTGGGAACACAAAACAGCCTCCCTTGGAATTAGATGGACTTTACCCTTCGGATCACTTTTCCTCTAACAGTTCATGAATGAACTCCTCCAGAACGGGGGTGGAGTATCGGAAAAACGCCGAGGGTATGGGGATGGAGTGCTGTACCAGCTCCAGCCCAGTCCCTTCTTGAGTAGGCTGAGGACCCAGGGATCGAAGGTCCACCGATCCCAAAAGCGTTGGAGACTCCCTTCTACCAATATCGTCTCGCTCGTACTGTTGTCCTGAGGTCTTGCCTCTCTGACCGCGACCACCCATGAAACCCCTTCTCCTTGAGGGGCGCCTAGACGAAGTTCTGGCTGCTCCTCTAGGCTTGTTCGACAGGCAGTTGACTGACCTTCGAACGATGGGTTGAATGCCGGAGACTGTGTCGACACGAATTGGGGAACCCACTGAAGTGTGGTCGGGGTTTTTGCCACCATCTGGGGCACTGAGGGCATCAGCAAATGCCGTTGCTGCTGATGTCTACTTGACTTAGCTGGCCGAGAAAGTATCCTAATCCTTTTAGTCTTCCTCCAAGGTTGGGGACCCCATCCGGGGAAGAATTTCTCTTGGTAGACAGGCCCCACTCCTGGAGAAGATTTCTATCGTCCGTGGCGGCCCTATCAACCTTTTTGACCGACTCACTAGGGAAAAGGTCTTTGTCCCAACTGTTGGAGGAGATTAGTTTCCTTGGCTCGTGCCTCATCGTAGCCCGGGCGAACACGAATTCCCTACAGGTTCTCTTCGCCCTGACGGAGCTGTAGAGATCCTTCGTCACAATGGCCAGATGAGTCTTTGATCACATCCGTGAACGTTTCATGGACCTTGGGATCACTTGTCATCGTCTCAAACGTGGACTGAAGAGACAAAGAGGCAGCCAGTCTTTCTTTTGTCTAGAGTTCTCTCCGCAAAAGAAAGCCAGACAGCTTAGAGAGGATCTCGCCGAACCGGCGTCCGGCGAAATCCGCCTCCCACATCTGGACTGAGAAGGTAAGATGGACGTCCTTCCAGTCCTTGTTTTGCTTACTAAATCTTCCTTTCTAAAGGCCAGCAACAAGGGTTTACACTCCACCAGGGAGGGGAAAGGCTTGCCAGCCTCGACTGTTTTCAAAACCGCCGCAAACACTTTCAGCGAAAAAGGGGGAAGGCTGTGGCAGGAGAGGACACAAGGGAAGGGAGCCTCTTACTCAAATACAGCTACTTTTGAGTTCATGAAGCCCCTCTCTTTCATCGAAGAAGAAAGCAAGGCATGAGCCTAGCATGGTCTATCACTACGACCTCCTTCGGCTCTGTCTCTTCCTTTGAAGCTGGTACCTCCTTCCACCGGACCTAGCAGTCCGGATGTGCCCCTGCAGTTACAATGCAGCTGCCTTCCCATTCTTCTCCCTCTGCCTTTGTTGGATCAAGCCAACAATGGAGGGAGGGCCTGCTCTACTGCGAGAGCAGATGATGTTGAGGGAGCAGGTTCAAGGACCTGAACCGGAGCAGCCGACCTCTCTCGGCCTCTTCCGCTACCTTGTCCGGAGCTCGAACTTCATCCTGGCCTTCTGCCAGGAGGTCTTCCTCCAGACGTTCGGACACGTCTGGCATCCTGTCGTCCAACTGGATGCTAAGCAAGGCGACCGTGACTTTACCATTCTGGCTAAAGATGAAAAGAGTTCTCTTTTCATCCCTGAAAGGCAACACCAAGTGATTGCACAAGGCAACACAAGTAAGTTAGAAAAGACAGTGTTGTAACCTACTATATCATATTCTCCCCTGGTAGAAGACACTAAACAGGGAAGAACTGATACAGTACATGAGGGTGGTGTGCCGGCCGGCTCTTGCCGGTCAGCACCCCCACCCCCTTTTCCAAAGGTAGGTCTCAAGTATGCAACTTAGGATCACCCAGACGGGGGAGAACTCCAGTTCCTATGCCTGAACCGGTCGGTAGTGGTTGCCGGTCCATAGCTACCCGGTTGGCACCCAGCTGCCGGCCATCACTCTTAGTGGCCGGCCAAGCGAGTGATGTAGCAGGCCGGCCCGGCAGCGGTGAGTAAACCCTGCCGGCTGGCATCCACCCCAGGTAGCGCCCGGCTGCCGGCCGCCACTCCAAGCGGCCGGCAGGTGAGCAAGGAGACCGGCCAGCAAAGGCATAAGACCACCGTCGACCGACAGCAAGAGAACTAGCGAACACTCCCCTACCGACGGCCGGCCACTAGGCCGGCAGACGGCAAGGACAACACAAGAGAAGACAACAGAATGGGTGCCGGGCTAAGAGGCTATGTACCTCCGCGCCCGACACCCGAAAGAGTGCCGAGAGGAAGGGGAGACACTAAGTCAAGCTTCCTAACCACTGCTTACTGAAACTACAGACAGTAGTGGTTGAGGGACCAAGGAAGGACCGGCAGCACTCAAAGGATAGGGCCTCTGCCGGTCGGCACACTCTGCCGGCCGACAGGGGACCACCTCAGCTCCCCATCCCAACCTATGCTAGGTACGGATGTGAGACGACTGACACAAAGGAAACGGAAAAATAGAAGGGAAGGACAGAGGGTCCTGTCCAACCTTGCCTTGGTTAAGGATCATTCCAAACTAAGAAAGCTCATCTCAGCCAGAGAGATCCAGGGAGGGAGGCCGGCGCTACTGGCTGCCTCCCTAAAACCAAGGCAAGGAAGGAATTGCTATTCCGGAAAGGGAACATATCCCGAACCCGGAACAGCAAAGAGGACAAGTCTGAGGGGTCACCGAGCGAAGGGATCATAATTACCGAAACCTTCCAAGGTGAATCAAGGAGGATAAACCTCCTATGCCCGTGTCAGGCAGCAAGGGAGACTCTGCCCCACGCTAGACCAACACGGACTCAGACTAATACACTGCTGTACTGTCCCCCTCTGAACCAATTCAGTTGGAGCAGGAAGGTACAGTACTACTCCAGCATAGTTATATTTGAAAATTAATTCAAACAAACCACTAGAGTTAAGCCTAAGGCTTAAACAGAGGGAAAGTGTTTGCCCCTTCCCCGAAGAGAAGGGAGCAAACGGGGAAACAGATAATATTATAAAGACCTAAGACAACCTAGCCTAGGCACTAAGAGAATCGATTACCTAAATCACCGAAACTCACTCCAATACTATCTTGGAAATTACTCGAAAAGGGCTTGTATTTATAACGTTGCCTAACGCTTAAGCAATATAAAATCACACTTGGAAGACTAATTATCATGCAGGAAGTACAAGGACCAACAACTAGGCTACGAAGACTAGTGTTGGTCAGCCTAGGCAAATCTTTCGCCAGGCGCACTACTAACGCATCATAACAGAATTCCTAATTAAGCTAAGCAGCTAATTATTAAAGCGCAGGGGGCTGGGAACGTCGCTCTTGCTAAGAAATAAATCCTATTCTAGCGAGCGACAGCGTCCATGACGCCTCCAGCAGGCAACAGCTCTTGTATCAAAGATAACTCTTTTAAAATACTTTAATTTTAAACAAGAGCCTACATTTATACATAAAAGAAATAGTACTCAACTTATCCGAAGCAGAAGAAGTTGGAGAAAGCATAATATGAGAGTAAATCCAAGATTTTGGTAGAAACACAGGAAAAAACACCGAGTTGTAAAGCTACGCAAAAAGGAATGCAGATGGCGCCAGAATCGGCGCAGGGCACGCTTACGAAACGGGAGAAGAGAGGGCCTTACGAACGGCTCTCCCCTTTTCTTTCTCGTTTTCGTTTTCTTGCCATTTGACCCCTACGAAGTGTTAACTCTATTCGGGGTATAGATTGCTATGAGGCGTGTCAAGAATACGTCCACTGATATTTACGATATCCCTAAGGTCTTTTTTAGGGATACTTGCTCCAGGAGTTAGAATTCTGGGTACCTTAAGGTAAATTCTCTGGGAATATCGCCGTAGTTGTAATATACCCTAGGAAGCTGCCTTTAAGGACCTTCCATCAGGACGACATGGCTTGAGCCCAAAAATATATATATATACATATATATATATATATATATATATATATATATATATATATATATATATATATATATATATATATGCATATATATATATATATATATATATATATATATATATATATATATATATATATATATATATGTGTGTGTGTGTGTGTGTGTGTGTGTATGTGTGTGTGTGTGCCAAGCTAAGAGATGCTTCCTCACCTGTCCCTCCTTCACATATGCATCCACCACAGACTATTCAAGTGATCAAACGATCAGAACTACCGGAACATCGAGCTGGATGGTGATCATCGCAACATACCACCCAGAAGATCTCAGAGACTTTTTGGAAAGGACAAGGGTCCAACAACCTGAAACGGTTTGTAATTGATTTTAATCAGTTTTTTAAAACTATGGCTATGTATTTGATTTGCCTATGTATTTCTGTTTTATCTTGCATCCGTGCCTGACTTGTAATTTTTTAAACAGATTTGTGATCAAGTCCACAGATGACGAAAGCTCAAAAGTTCTTTTTAATATCTACAAAATTACACTTAATTTTTGTACACGTTTTTCGTCATTGTGGCACCTTTTCAACATAATAAGGAAGTACGTCATTGTCCTTATTTGCACCATATATATATATATATATATATATATATATATATATATATATATATATATATATATATATATATTTTATTTTGTATATATATATATATATATATATATATATATATATATATATATATATTTTATTTTGTATATATATATATATATATATATATATATATATATATATATATATATATATATATATATATATATATATATATATATATATATGCGTAAAAATCACAGGTAAACGTGATGCTCAGATGCAGAAGAACCACAGGGAAAATGAAAATACGAAATATACACTTAAGTCCTGAATAGTTTCGTGATACTTTCTCAGAGGACTGATTTATTGAGAGGGGTTTCTTTACATTTTATAGGGAAAGCAAACGTACGAACATACATATAGAGTTTTAAAGAACAATGACACTCCCTTACCAGCTACCTGTGCTTGGGTCAGGTGTTTAAGTGGGCGGAGTCCCCAAGCTCATTAGACACCTGCCGAAAAGGGTCATTTCTAGTGGCGGGTAAATTCTTGTTTTTCAGTATAGTTTATTTATATGAAAACACGGTAGCCTTATCTATATAAATACAAAAGCAATGAATAAGTGATATAGGAAGTAATGAAAATCAAAATGAAATATTTCAAAAACATTAACACCATTTCAACATCCAATTTATAAACTTTAAAAGGACTTATGCAAGCCTGTTGAGCATAAATAAATTTGCTGCGAGTTTCAACTTTTGAAGTTTTACTGATTCAACTACCTGATTAGGAAGATTATTCCACAACTTGGTCATAACGTGATTAAAAATTCTAGAGTACTGGGTAGTACTGAACCTCATGGTGGAGAAGGCCTGACTATTAGTATCAATTGCATACCTAGTATTATGAACAGGATGGAACTCTACTGGGAGTTCTGAATGTAAAGGATGGTCAAAATTATGAAAAATTTTATGCAACATGCATAATGAACTAATTGAACGAGGGTGCCAAAGGTTAATATTTAGATCAGGAATAAGAAATTTAATAATCCATAAGTTCCTGTCCAACCAATTAAGAAGAAAATCAGCAGCTGGAGATCAGACAAGAGAACAATACTCGAAACAAGGTATAATGAAAGAATTAAAACACTTCTTCAGAATAGACTGATCACCGAAAATCTTGAAAGACTTTCTCGATGAGAAAACTTTTTGTGCAATTGAAGAAGACACAGACCCAATGTGTTTTTCAAAAGTAAATTCTCTGTCGAAGAAAATTTAAAGAAACATTATCAATGCTGAGATCAGAATGTTGAGGAGCCATGGTCCTTGATCTCCTTACAATCATACTTTGAGTTTTTTAGGATTTAACTTCATACCCCATAATTTGCACCAAGTACTAATTTTATCTAGATCTCTATTAAGGGATTCCACAACCCCAGATCTATATTCAGGAGATGGAATAGATGCAAAGAGAGTACCATCATCTGCATATGCAACAAGCTTGTTTTCTAGACCAAACCACATGGCATGCGTATATAATATGAAAAGTAATGGGCCGTAAACTACCCTGAGGAACACCAGAAATCACATTCTTATACTCACAGCAACTCTTTGCGATCTATTACTTAGAAATTCAATAATGATGCTAAGAAATGACTCACCCACTCCCAACTGTTTGAGTTTGAAAACAAGGACCTCATGATTAACACGGTCAAAGGCAGTACTAAAATCAAGGCCAATCATACGAACTTCCTGACCATAATCAAGGGATTTCTGCACAGCATTGGAGATTGTGAGTTGAGTATCACATGCTCCAAGGCCTTTATGGAAACCAAATTGCAAACTAGGGAATAGATGATTACCTTCAGTAAACCTATTAAGACGTTTTGTCAAAAGACGTTCAAAAACTTTAGATGATATAGGAGTTATTGAAATTGGGAGGTAATCAGCTGGACTTGAGCTACCACAAACACATTTACATAGAGGAGTAACATTACCAATTCTCCAACAAGTGCTAACAGTTCCTTTTCTTTCCAACTTGCGTAAAACAATAGATAACTTTGGAGCTAAAAGATCTGCAGTCTTTAAAAAGAAAAACAAAGGAAAAATACCATTTGGATCTATACCTCCATAAGCATTAAGGTCCATCAAGAGAGCTTTAATTTCACGAGATCGAAAAGCTAAACTAGTTAGTTTAGCCTCAGGAAAACAGGAATGAGGAAGTTTGATATTGTCATTATCCTGTTTGCTGTCAAACATATCCGCCAAAAGGGTTGCCTTTTCCTTTGGACAGTGAGTGACTGAGCCATCTGGTTTAAGTAAAGGTGGAATTGTTGTATCTACACCAAAAAGTGCAGATTTAAGGGTAGTTCACCACCTATGCTCCTGGGTTGTAGCAGAAAGGGTTTCTTTTATGGTTAAATTGTATTCTTTTTAAGTTGAAGCATAAAGTCTCTGAGCAAAAGCTCTGAGTTGAGTATAGTTATTCCAGGTCATATCTGATCTATTACACTTCCAAAGATGATAGGCCTCCTGCTTCTCCAAATAAGCATATTTACAATCATCAGTGAACCATGGTTAGTCCTTCACTCGGTACCTTAGTTCACGAGAAGGGATACACCTATCATTTATGTTAACTATATTCTCATTCAAATGGACCAGAGGATCAACTCTACTATTCAATTTCGACCAATTCAAACCCCCCAAAAATGCAAAATCCTATTCCAGACTGCTTGATATTTCATAAAAATCTTACATGGGTAAAATCCATCCGAGACACGCTGTTTAGTTTTCACTACCAATAAAATGAAGGTCTGATCAGATGTCCCAACTGGAAAACCAACCTAACCTACTGATATATATATATATATATATATATATATATATATATATATATATATATATATATGTATATATATATATATATATATATATATATATATGTATATATATATATATATATATATATATATATATATATATATATATATATATACATATATATATAAATATATATATATATATATATATATATATATATATATATATATATATATATATATATATATATATATATATATATATATATGTATATATATATATATATATATATATATATATATATATATATATATATATATATATATATATATTTATATATATATATATATATATATATGTATATGTATATATATATATATATATATATATATATATATATATATATATATATATATATATATATATATACATATATATATATATATATATATATATATATATATATATATATATACACACACACACATATATATATATATATATATATATATATATATATATATATATATATATATATATATATATACATGTATGTATATATATGTGTATGTATATATATGTGTGTATATATATATATATTTATATATATATATATATATATATATATATATATATATATATATATATATATATATATATATATATATATATATATATATACTGATTTATTTTTGGGTGAGATAGCCATGTCGTCCTGATGGAAGTTCCTAAATCACCTTCCTAAGAAATATATGTTACTACAGTGATATTCCCAAATAAATAAACCTTCAGGTCCCAGAATTCTAACTCCTGGAGCAAATATCCTTAAATTTTCTCTCAAGGATATTGCATAAGATCAGAGGACGTATTCTTGACACGCCACATAGCAATCTGCACCCCTAATAGCGTTTATGCTTCGAGGGGGACGTGGCAGAAGAGAAGGGGTGCCGTATCAAAGTTACCCCCGTTCTCGTACTACTATTGACCACCACAACATCGCCATTCTCATGATGGCGGACATTCCTTGTAGCATTGAGCATGGTTGTACAGATACAATACCTCAGTGAGGGATTCTGTTAAGATATTTTCTTTTAGAAAATAGGTTGGGTCCATCAGGATGACATGGCGATCTCACCCAAAAATAGATTTTTCGCTTCACTCAACATCCGTTTTTTGGGCTCAAGCCATGTCATCCTGATGGAAGCATACCAGAGCATTAGTGTATCTGTGGATTTTCATCAGGACCAATGGAGACAAATGGCGTTACCGTTATCCATCATTATCACTAATCATACACGATGTTAGTGCTTCCTGGCCCCTACATGAAAGAATCATTCTAGACAGTAGAAAGGGGGTCTCAAGGTTAGCATATATTGTATGAACAGACATAAGTATACACTAGATGTACAAACCGTCTCGTAGTTTGTGAATATTACCGAATACTTGTCAGTGTTTCATATATCCATTGCTTGTGAGCATACAAACATATGAAGAGTACATACTCTGGACTTTTAATCATGCAATTGTCGGGCGAATTAGGACGCAATTGCATTCTAATAGACATTTATTTTCAATAAATGACTAAGTGAATTAGCAAGTAAAACGAATGTAGCATGATAATGGAATTATACATATAGCATGTACAGAGATTATATTTCTTTCTTGGGAAGAAAGAAATGATGAGTGCCACACACAGATTGAAGAAAATTTATAATAAAATTTCTCTTCATAATTCCTCTACCGGTTACCTTCTATCAACACTGCGTACTACGTACAGACGGCACTAGTGCTATCTGTATAATTCCACACCTGGGATTTTTTAACAGAGTTAGTGTCACCATAGTAACACTTATTCCAAGGAGGTCACACTAGGAGAGATGACCCCTTCTCCCTTTAATTGACAGTCCCAGTCAATTAGCTGTTTATCCTGGAATTAGACGGCAGGTTAAATACTCTACCCGGCGTCACCACATACTGCTTCAGTTCTTGGACCTGTTTAGCATAGTGTTTTTAGAACACTCTGGATGATTGTCATCCAGTATATGAGCGAGGACATTCGAAGTCCCAACCAATTAACTGTTTATGACAGTAATTAGTGGGCAGGTTTTAATAAACTACCTGCCGCCACTACATAGTGCTTCAGTTCATGGACCTGTTTCGCATAGTGTTTGTAAAACACTCTGGATGATTTCCATCCGGTGTATGAACGAAGACACTCAAATTCCATATGCTGAAAGAAGTTCAGTGATGAAGCAATCTTTCTCGGATTATGACCTGCGGGAGTTCTGTCAGGATCCGCTCTACGAATAAAGTAGGTGAGCTTCGCTCTCAGTTGTTTTAGGGATAGGTTTGATCCAGAGGTTTCTCCTTTAAAGAGCTGTCCTCCCCTGAAGTCTGAAGTTCTACGAAGATAGACCTTTAGACACTCTACCGGACATAGAGAGACATCTTCCTTCAGAGGGCAGATTCTCCAGGGACCCCACCTTTTAGTGGGAAGCTCATTCTTAGTGGGAAAGGATGGATCAGGGAAGAGATTCAGTTCTCCTGCTTCTGCGAACTGAATGTGTCCCTCATCTCTGGATAGGGCCACTATTTCACTAACTCTAGCCGCTGAGGATATAGCGAACAGAAAAATAACCTTTTGGGTTAGATCCTTAAGCGAACAATCTTCATTGTTCATGGATGAGGCATAATGTAGGACCTTGTCCAAAGACCAAGAGATGGGTTTTGGTGGTGCTGCAGGCCTAAGCCTTGCACATGCCTTTGGGATCTTATTAAAGATCTCATTTGCCAAATCCACTTGAAAAGCATATAGAAGAGGTCTAGTCAAGGTTGACTTGTATGTAGTTATCGTGTTGGCTGCCAAACCTTGGTTATGAAGATAGATAAAGAAGGACATACAGAAATTTATTAAAATTTCTTTCGGTCCTTTTGCTTTTACGAAAGCAACCCACTTTTTCCATGATGACTCATATTGTCTTCTAGTTGACTTAGACTTGTATTCTTCTATGAATTATATATTGCCTTTAGAGATCCCAAACCTTTTCCTAACCGCTAGGGCAAGAAAATCATGCAATGAAGGGTTCGGGTTCTCTGTGATAAATCGAAGGCAATTAATCTCGGAACCTTCTGAAGTAGTCCTGGGCTCAGAACTAGGGACAGCCTCAGCCTCCGTTCCTTCCTCAAAGAGGATAGATTGCTCTTGGGCTACTTGGGAGCCAACAGAGCTACTCCTCCCTGGAGGGATCTCAGCATGTTGAGGACTCTCAGCAGATGATTGGATGGGATGAACTGGAAATCCTAAGTCTATCCCTTCCATTTCAGAGACATGATGTCTGTCATTTTTATTAGAGGATGCTCGTATCGGGCTACGTATTGAGGTAGTTCCTTGACGACGCTCGTAATGATGAGGTCGGACTGCGGTTCGGGGACTTGTTCCCATCTGGAAGAGAATAGGTCTACGTCCGTGGACCATTCTAGCTCTATCAGGTTGAACCCAAGCAGAGCATCCACTGTCACATTGTGGATCAACTATACATGAACTGCTGACAGGGGCCACCCCTTTATTGAAGGGATGGTTAACTACACCCAGACTGTATGAGACGTTCTCTAGCATCGTCGATTGCAGCATCTCGTTATCGCTTCGGAGTCCCAGATCAGCCGTAGACAGTCTGATCTGTATGGAGAGAGTTTCCCCACTCATGACAGGACCAACATGTTCTTGGGACTTTCTGGCTTTGATCTTTGTTAGGGAAGCGATTAATGAAGGACCGATATCGGTCTTTTTAGATCTCCTCGAGCGTTTGATGATTGTTTTCTCCAGACTCTTAACGCATCTTGCAGCAGTACGCTTAGCACTGGGTGTTTCTCTATCGTGAACTAGAGAGAGATCAGAGCTCCTCCCTGTTCGCGTTTCGGGAATCTGACTGATTACCAGAGTCTCTTGACCGACCTTGCCATCTCTTTTTACATTCCCAAAGGAAAGGAGAGTTTGTGTGACCACAGGCTTCAATGGCTTTTTCGCCATTGAAACCCTTGAGCTGGAGAGAGTCGAGACTTCTTGAAGCTTATCTTGTATCCGCGATGTTCCGGGGACTGGATCATTTCCGTGGATGTTCATAGACCAGCCACCTTGGGTGCTGTCCACCCCAGCCTCACGTCCAGGAACATTGTTGCCTGAACCTTTCCTAGGCTTAATTATTGCGTGACTGTGTCTGCCAATTTTATGACGATATCTAGGACTGTGTCTAGTCTGACAAGTATCTTTCCTAGGAAATATGTTACTTTGTGTAACTTAAATCCTAGATAGGAGAGGAGGGGGTGATTGACGACTTTCAGGTCTGGTAAGACTACGAGCACCCTTTTTTGCAACAGGGTCTTTATGCTCAGAAGGATTAACATTCTGACCTCGTTGTTTTATTTGGACTTGTTGAGTGGCGACAAGTCCAGAATGACTCTGAGTTTTCTCGAGTCCTTCTCGTAGACACACAACGGCCTTCCCTGGAATTCGATGGACTATAGTTTCCTTACCACCTGTATGCTCTAGAGCTCCCAGGTAAACTCCTCCAGGAGGGTTTTGGATTATAGGAGGAGTTGAGGAAATGGTGGTAGAGACATCTCCACCTCCCATCTTAGTCCCATCTTGATTAGGCCACAGACCCAAGAATCGAAGGTCTAGCGATCCTAAAGGAACCTCCCTTCTACCAGAAGCATCTCTATGCTTCGACTGATCAGTAGGACTATATTTTCGACGACCTGCCTGTGGCAGCACAGTCACTGCAACTGTGGGATGTTGTTGAACAGCCCAAAATGAATTTCTAGACCTTTCTTTCCAGACCTTTTCATCTTCCTCTTAGGTTGGGGACCCACAACCGTGGAAGACTCTTCATGAAAGGATGTCCCACTTTTGGAGATGTCCTAATTACTCCGTGGTGGCGTTCTTAATCACTTTCCTGACTACCTCGTCTGGAAAGAGGTCTTTACCCCAGATGTTGGAAGATATTAGCTTCCTTGTTTCGTGTTTCACTGTCTCGGTAGCGAACACAAACTCCCTACATGTTCTTCTAGCCTTTATAAAGGCATAAAGGTCTTTTACTAAGGTAGCCATATGTATTTTAGCTAAGACCTTGAGCATGTCTGGGGTATCTTGATGACCTGAACAAAACTCCATGTAGTTTTGTAGAGATAGGCAGGCTACAATTCTCTCCTTTGTCTCTTGTTTATCATGTAAGAGAAACTCAGATAATTTAGGGAGATTTTCCTTAAATTGTGGACTGGCGATATTTGCCTCAAATCTTCATACTGAAAAGGTTAAATGAGCTTCCTTCCAGTTCTTCTCCTATCTGGGAAAGGCTAGTGACAGAGGCTCGCACTCCTTGAGTGTAGGACACGGTTTACCTGCCTCCACTGCCTCGGTGACATACTTTAATGCTTTCTCCATAAAGGGGAATGAAATTGAAGCAGGAGCAAGAAAGGAAGAGTGCCTGTTACCTTGTGTGAAAACCTTCGACACCGAGTAACCGGCCTTTTTTATGCTACTTGATAGGATAGCCTGTGCTTTATCATGGTCGAGAATCATGACCTACTTTGATTCCGTTCCTTTTCTTGACCTTGGTTCATCCTTCAGTCTAACGAAACAGTTAGGGAAAGCATCAAAGCTTGGCCAAAACTGGATTTTGTCCAAAGGAACAGCCATCTTCTCCTAGATATAGATTTTGCCTTTTAAAATCGGCATCAGCTCCGCCAACCTCCAGGGATTTGTTTTGGAGCATGCCGGAAGGTCTTGATCTATGGATCGTTTGTATGATCCCTGGGGAGCGACAAGTAGAGCTTTATAAAGCTCTAAATTGCATTTCGCTTCCTGCTTTTCGTCCTGTTTGCGCAGGTTTTCTATTAGATTCCTCTCTTGGGCCCATAACTGGTCCATTCCATCTAATAGAGGGATAGAAGGCGGAGATGTCAATATCGCTGGCTCTAGAGCCGGTATAGACGGAGACAATTCCAACCCGATATTCTCCCCTTCTTCTCATGGGCGTGTTCTGCCCTCCTTCCCAAAGGCTATCTGGCCGTTGGGAGATGTACCTCGTGTCTGGTGTACCACTATTTCCTTACTTGTTGTTGGAAATAGTATCCTACGCATCCTGTCATTAGGCAGGTAAGGTTCCGGAGAGATTTTTAAAAAGCCTCTCACCCAGTTGCGTAGCTTGAAACGATCTGCATCCCTAGTCTCTACTAACATGGGATTCTTGAAACTCTTGGACAACAAGGTCCGACATACTTTGCAAGCCTGCGGGTTCCAATAATGTAGGGGTTCGGAAATATTATTACAGGGGGCATGAAACCTGCATGCATTATGTCCGTAAAACACTTACTCTTAGTTTTGCGGAAAACTGCAACACAAGACATCTGGTGGTCCTCCTGTAAAGAAAGGAAAACAGAATGAGTATACGTTTGATTATCTCACTGATAACCAATATATCAAAAGTCGTATTTTAACAGAATAGCTTAGGATAGCAAGCTATAAAGGGATAATAGGAGACACATACTTGTATATCCTCCGCAAACAAATGCTGTTGCCTCCCCTCAGTATTAAATGTGAGGAGATTCCCTTATCAAAGGAACTCCAACTAAAAGGGGGTTCTCACCCTTAGGGGTAGAGAAGTGTATAATTCACTGTCCCTTTTATTCTAAACACTGTGGGGGTAAGGATGACTGATTTCTCAGTCAGCATAATGAAGACACTATTCCTTCAATATAAGAGCGACACCAGCATAAGCTCGCACAAGGGTTCCCAAGATATGTTAGAAATAACTACTGTATAATCGTGCTGTAGTTTTCTATTTGAAGAATGTACTATATTTGCAAATTACTGGCTACTGCATAATTATATAATGTCTGCTCCAGCCAATGTGCTGCCTTTATGGCAAGCATCTGACTGCACGGTCCAGCTGGCATGATACCAACTGGACTAGGGAAAATTAAAGACATATATTTGTGTATCCCACCCAACCTATTTGCGGTGACCTCCCTTAAATTATTAAATCATAGAGTTTCCTGATCATGGAGACTCAAGGATAAGGGCTCTGCCCTTCAAGTGTTAGGAGTGTAATCTCCAGTCCTTAAAATTTTAATACAGCAGGGTAATCTGAAGAGTGATTTCTAATCAGAATATTGAAGAAATTACATTCTTTCAATATGAGATTGCGTCCACAAATACTTGGGTAGGATACTCAAAATATTTTGGAAATCACTACAAGTATAATATATACAGTAGCTTTCTATTTGCAGTTTATCCTATACTCAAAATATACTAACTACCTGTATAAACCTGTAGTTCAGCCGGCATGTCGTCGGCATAGCTAGCTTTTGCCGGCACATCCAGCCTGCTAGCTAAAAGAGAGAGAGATAGCATGGAGAAAAGGCTACCTAATACTGTGTATATATACAGTAAATATGGATGTAAAAGTCTAATTTTACTACCTTTCTCCAGAAAGAAGGTTCAAATGGAGGGGGAGAATGTAACATTTAAGATTCCATCCAGCTACAGTACTGTCGCCAGCAAGGTCCTGCCTATACCCTTCTGGCCGGAACTGCCGGCCGGCAGTATCAGTACAGTCGGCGTGCTGCCGGTTGAGTCAGCACCAATCTGTGCCGGCCTGGAAGGCAACACCCCGGAAACAGAAGCTGTTGCTAGCAGTCCAAGGGAAAACTGAAGAACCTTTGGTAAAAGAAAGGAACTCCCCACTCTCAGCCAATATGACCACCAGCTGCCGGCCGGCAGCCGCCCTGGCTGCCTGCCAGCAGCTATCATGACTGCCGGCCAGCAGTTGGCATGACTGCCGGCCAGCAGTTGTCATGGCTGCCTGCCACTGAATTAGCTACTGGCAGTTGGACAACGGCTGAAGAGAGGGAGTCTGGTCGGTCCCGGCAACCCACCGGCAATGGTAAGGATGCAGGGAGCCACCAACATAAAGGGATAGAGTGGAAGGGAAAAGAGGGTCCTGTAAAAGGTATGGCAGGAGCCGGCCGTATAGCCTGTCCTGCCCCACCTAATGAAACTCCGTTCCTGTAATAGAACTATCCAATGTGGCTAAAGAATTCTATTCCCTAGCTTAGGGTTAGATTAATACAATAAAGAGGTTGGTAGCACCCTCGCCACCACCTCTAAACAATAAGGGAATGGGGTTTTAGTGCCGATGTCCCGTAAGCAGTAGAAGAATTCTATTCTTCAGCTTAGGGTCAGCCAACACAGGACTAGTCTGCTAGGCAACAGGGAGAAGGTATCATATTGTACAGACCTTTCAGGAGTGGCTTAGGGGGGGCTAGCCTCCTATGTCGGCAGCCTAACCTATCAAAGGAATTCTATTCACCTTGCTAGTGAGCTTCCGACCACAGACTAAATACTCTGAGATTCTGGCCCAAACCCAAAAACCTGCATCTGCGGTTACAGGGGAAGGGCAGAAAAAACCGTAGGATAGTCATGCCTGAATTAAAAATTTGAGGCCGACCCACTAGGGTTGTAGCCTAGGGCTACGCTCAGAGGGAAAGAGGGATTACCCTTAGATTTCCTTTTTGGAGACGTGTAATGCTTTATCCAATTCTAGGAGATAACTATCTAGGTTAGGTTACCTAGGTGAGACGAGATCTCTGTTACCTCACTCACCGAAACTCTAACTATATAATCGACATAGAAAGGAAATTTATGCACATTATAAATATCTTTACAAGTATAATTTCCCTAAATAGCTTAAATATTTAATTAATTAATGCTATTTAAAAACCGTGAAGTCGTTCTACTAACTAAATAACACATGCCTAACGAACGACAGTGCCCATGTCGCTTCCAATATGAGGCTTAGCTTGTAACCATAATAAATTACTTTAATTTCACTGTGAAACAAGCGCTAAGAATCCCTCATTGTAAAGACCCAATACTCAACTTTCCGAAGGCTAAGGAAGTTGGGGAATACATAATAATAATCCTTGCAAATCGATCGAAAAGTTAGATCTACAGGGAACACCACTGAGCGAAATCACTACAAAATTAGGAATGTCCGCCATCTTGGGAATGGCGCTGTTGTGGTGGTCAATAGTAGTACGAGAACAGGAGTAACCTTGATACGGCCCCCCTACTATCCTGCCACGTCTCCCTCCAAGCGTAAACGCTATTAGGGGTGCAGATTGCTATGTGGCGTGTCAAGAATACGTCCTCTGATATTATGCAATATCATTGAGAGGAAATTTAACCCTTTGGGCTTTTGGTAGGTAGTCCGCTATAGTCGTTTTAACCCTGGATAGGTACGCTCCTCGGACACCCCTTTAAGGGTATACTCGGACGCGAACGACCCCGACGCCAAAAAAAATTCTTGAAAAATCAGTTTTTGCAGTAACCTCCTTTTTTCTTTTGCCAAAAAAAACTTCAATGAATGCTTAAAACAACTGTAAAAATAAATACTACTCATCTGCAGAAAAACTATTTATTATAAATATTTTAAAAAATTAAGTAGAAAAAAAAAGACCTGACATAGAAATTCATAAAAAAATTTTTTTTACATATATACACAAATCATTTTAGGAATTGATTCTTGAATGTTTAGGACACATTTTGATGTATTTTGGATGAAGTCAGACCCATGGAGGTGAAGATCTGAAATGAGAAAAAAAGAGTAACTTTTTTTGGCCAAAAAAATTTGTCCAAATTTCATGAATTTTTTTGGGTACCCAAATGAAATAGGAAGTGGCTAATTTTTTTAGGGAATAAACATATGTTATCCTAAAATAGAAATATGTAAAAAAATCTTCATTATTTTGTAAATTACATTTATATCAGGGGCCATATCTAAAGGTAATTTTTTGAGTACTTAGAAATTTCGTAAAAAAATACATATATTTAATATATAATATGATATTTATGCAGGTAAAAATATACCAAAATATCACAAATTCTATAGGGAACAAGAATATATATAGATAGGGCAGCTTACGCTTCGGATATGTCCACAAAATGGCCGCCAACCACACTGACTCAGACTCCCTAATCTGCCACTTGAAATGTTGGAAGGGTATGTCAATTTCAAGGTGTTATTTACTAATCTAATTATTATTGGATATGCATAAAAATTGTATGGTGGGTTGCTGGATAATTGTCGATTATTTTACGACTATAAAATTGAAATTCTGACCCAAAAAAATTTTTTTGAAGGGAAATAAAATCGAAAAAAAAAATGTAAAACAATATAATATTTTAGCTAAAAAAATTTGATGATATTCAATCAAAAAAAAAGTAAACAAAATTTTCCGACAAATAAACATCTAAATGAATCATTACTCTGTGATAGTTCCTTAGTACGTAGTAATCTTGAAAGAATTGGGAAAAAACGAAAAAATGGCAATCACCGGAAAATCGAACACATACCTATATATACGCCATATCTGGCTAAAAAAAAGATAGGCATGGGTAGCCAGATCATCTAGAAACACTTTCCAACACTATAAAATTATAAGTTTTGCGACACTACTTGCCAATTCCTTACAGTAACATGACTAAGCAAAAAAAATGCAAAACAAATAAAAAGGGGCACTCGTGGAAAAATGGCCATTCTAATATACGGCATTTCAGAAAAAAAAAATTTCAGCCACGTGCTAGGCAAACCATCAAGGCACATTTTCCGACAAATACACATATAAATGAATCATTACTCTGTGATAGTTCCTTAGTACGTAGTAATTTTGAAAGAAATGGGAAAAAACGAAAAAATGGCAATCACAGGAAAATCG
>NC_090737.1:57841369-57858869 GCF_036898095.1 Palaemon carinicauda
CGATATGTAGCAATTAACATTCATAATAACACTTTAGCATTACAAAATGTGTTCCTTCTTCCAATTCGCGCATAATGTTATACCAAAAAGTCTTTCTAATTCTTTGAGAAGCAACAGAGAGAGAGAGAGAGAGAGAGAGAGAGAGAGAGAGAGAGAGAGAGAGAGCGTTTGGACTTCATTAGTTATTCTGGAGAATCACTTTTCTAGGAACCTAAAGGTCAATTTTAGTCTGCCCCTACCACGAATTGCGTAGTGTGTGTGGCAGTATATATTGACATAGCAGATTACATATCTCTTCTTCTCATTCAACGTCATCGCCTTTCCCCTCTCATGTCGAATTGATATTTGAATTGAACTTTCCTGTCTTTGGTAATATCCTGGTTGCTCGTTGATATTTTTTAGAGGCTCAAAGGATGAGAGATTGGCCTAAGTGGTACTCCATGCATTTGAAAGAGTATAAAAATTAACCATATAATGAATTGCATTTCGTTAAAATTTTGTGCACTTTCAAGAATAATTTGCGTAGAAATCTGGAGTTAGCACTTGAAAAATTCATATGGTAAACTCCCTGGCGGACGTCTTTATTGATATCAACTGAACTTTTAACAACAAGATTTAGCACTTTTTATAATAATTAATTCATCATTCTCTCGGGATGAAATAAAGTGAGTTCTCTCCCAGCATCTGTTTAGTTTTTCAACTTGTTATTCCAATATAAACAAACAACTAAAGTAATCGTAGGAAAGGACTTTCCTACAACTACCACTTTTGTTGCTACTAGTATTCTACTACTTTTACCACTAATTATAATAACGACAATGAAAATTATAGTATAACCAATAATAGTGATAAAAATCATAACAATAATTATTATACTGATCATTATTTCACTGAAGTTATGGAGAGCTCTGTATCCTGTCAGGAGTTGAATTAAGATATATTCGAATACAGTTTTAATTACAAAAATTTCCTCGAATCCTCATCATCAAGTTTTATTTTTGGGCTCAATACATGTCGTGATGATGGAAGTTAATTTAAGTAGCTTCCTAAGGGATTATTAGATTAAAGTAAATTCATTATAATTTGATTATAAGTTGTTAATACTTTTCCAACCTTTTGATCTTGTTTTAGTTTTTAGTTTATTAATAAGCCAGCGTCATTCTTAGTTTGATGAACTCTGTAGAGAGTCATATGACTTCTCAGTTTTGTTTTTGTTTACCACCTTCTCCCCCGGTATTAGTGAACTACTGAAGTGCCTTGTTAACGATCGCTGTTTTTCTCTCCTATGAGCTGTGTTGACTCGAGTGAAAGGCTTGATCGAATGGTGGTGATAAGTGACAGGGGGAGTTCGAGTTCCTCCTCACAGCCTGACGCTTTGCCACTTCATCTTGGTGACCTTTGGAGTTTTGGAAACACTTCCTTCGCTACTTTGTGTGTGGTCGCTGGTGTTTGTCACCCGCGGCATTCATCGGCCACATCCCTTCCCTCGTTCGTCGGAGGATTTGCGAACGAGTTGGCCCGTTTCTACTGAGAACGGTGTGGTTTGCGAAGTGCGAGATCCGTTGCAGTCCCGGATTCTCGGAGGCTACCACCCTTGGCGTTACGGTGGCATTTTGGATTGCCTTCGGGCATTGCAGCTTGATTCAGTTGACCTGCTCATCAGCGTCAGCGAGTTCTTGGAACTCGTGGAGATACGTAGGGTGGCATACTACAGGTATGAAATATTTTTATTGTTATTTACGACGATCGTGGATCGCCGAGTACCTGTAGATGTGCACGCCCTTGTTTGCAGTACGGTCTTCTGGACCTTGTATGGCCTGATGGAACAATCTACCGAGCTTTTTGTGATGATTCTCTGTGTAAATTTGTAAGATCATTTGGTTTTTGTGATTTATCATTTATTAAGTTAAGTTTAACATTTAAGTTAGTTTGTTTGTGCTAGGTAAGAATAATATTAAGTTTCTCATTTATTTTCTCTTTCTTCCTTCAACCTATCTTAGTTTGTTAGGTTAGTTTTTCTGGCCAGTGATTTTGAAAGGTAGCTGCCTGAAATGTTGTATTTAAAATCTTCCTATTTCTTAGCCTAGGGATTAACTTAGTTATAGGTGATCTTTTAAAGATCTTAAGGTTGGTTTTCCCTCAATTTGTACATTCATTTATTTTGCTTAATATTGTTACCAACCCATTACTTTTTTTTTGTGTTCGTAAATAAATATTGTAACTTTTGTTGAGGTGTTTGTTCTTTTGTTCCCAAATTGCTGTTACATTTTTACTGACAGCAAATTTCTGAATAAAAAGAACCCTTGAAATTACGGCCGTAAATACGGCCTTAACAGGGATATATATACTACAGTGATATTCCCAGAGAATTTTACCTTTAGGTATCCAGAATTCTAACTCCTGGCGCGAATATCCTTAAATTTTCTCTCAAGGATATCGTATAATATCAGGGGCGTATTCTTGACACGCTTCATAGCAATCTGCAACCCTAATAGCGTTTACGCTTCGAGGAGGTATGGCAAAATAAAAGGGAGCCGTATCAAGGCTACCCCGTTCTCGTACTACTATTGAGTACGATAACAGCGCCATTCCCACGATGGCGGACATTCCTTTTTTTGTAGCGATTTCGCTCGGTGGTATTCCCTGGTGATCTAACTTTTTGATCGTTTTACAGGAATATAATCATGCTTCCTCCATCTTCTTCCGCCTCTGGAAAGTTGAGCATCGGGTCTTTACTATGAGTATATTTTAGCTCCCGTTTCACAATGAAATTAGAGTATTTTATTGTGCCTAAGAGCTAGGCCAGTTAGGCATGTTCGTTAGGCATGTTATTTAGATAGCAGAACGACTTCCAGTTTTAAATAGCCTTATTTAATTATTTTAATTATTTAGCTATTTAGGCAATTATTCTTGTAAAGATTTGATAATGTGCATAATTTTTTCCTTTTTCTCTGTCGATCGTATAGTTAGAGTTTCGGTGATATAGGTAACCGAGATCTCGTCTAGCTTAGGTAACCTAACCTAGACGTTTTACTATACGTTCAGACATTCCCCGGTTACCCTCTTGTATTGTTTTCATTCAGTGGAGACTGATACCTCCTAGAATGTTATGAAACATTACACGTCCCTTCGGAGATTTAAGGGTAATCTCTTTCCCTCTGAGTGTAGCCTCAGGCTACAACCCTAATAGCCGTGCCTTGAATTTTATTCAGACCTGGCTAACTTAGGGTTTGTCCTGCCACTCCCCTTTACCGTTGGTTGTGGTATACCAGCAGGTTTTGGGATTTAGTCAGAATCTCAGAGTATTTAGTCTTATGTCGGCAACCTGCCGGCAGGGCGAATGGGTTGTAGGATACCATCATTCCCCTGCCGGCTAGGTGGCCGGCAATGGAGGTTAGCCCTCATTAGCCGCACTCGAAGTTATGGTAGGATACTATCTTCTCCTTGCGACTAAAAGACTAGTCCTGTGCCACAGTACTCTGGACTGAAGAGTGATATTCTTTAGCCTAGGATAACGTGGCACTGTAACTCTGTTTCTTCTTTGTTGAGAGGAGGTGGCAGTGCCGCCATCCCCTTAACTGTGTCGGCAATCTCAGGGATGGAGAACTGAGTCTCTCCTGTCACCTGGGATTCTGCCGATACTGAAACAGAGTTTCTTTTAACACGTGGTAGGACTGACAATTTTGCCAGTTCCTTTCACACTCGTTACAGGACCCTGTTCCCTACCCTTCTGTCCACTTTTGTATAGCTAAGCCATTGTCTTTCTTTAGGCCGGCATCTTGCAACCTTACCATTGCCGGTAAGTTGCAGGAGCCAGCCAGACTCCCTCTCTAGCCATGGTTTGGCTGACAGCAGGGCATACTGCCGCCATCCACATCATCTGCTGGCTGCTATGGTCCCTGCCATTAGCTGATGACTGCCGGCAGCCAAGCTGGCTGCCGACAACTGGAGACTGTCGGCAACTGCTGGCCCAGCCGGTAACTGCCGGCTCAGCCAGTGGCCAAGATGGCTGCTGGTAGCTGGCGGCTGCTGGCTGCCATGATGGCCGTGAGTGGGAAGTCCCTTCTGTCCCCAAGGTTCTTTAGTCCTCCCTTGGACTGCTGCTACAGGTCCTGTTGCCGGGGTACTGACGGCCAGGCCGGCAAAGATAGTGCTGTCTCAGTTGGCAGCACGCCGACTGTACTGGTACTGCTGGAGGCTTGCCGGCCGGCAGTGTATCGGCGGGTACCTTGCCGAAAATAGTACTGTAGCTGTATGGAAGCCTAAATGGTACATTCTCCCCTCCTATTAGAACCTTCTTTCTGGAGAAAGGCAGTCAAATTAGACTTTTACATCCTTAATTACTGTATACATTCACAGTAAGGAGTAGCCTTTTTTCCATGCTATCTCTCTCTCTCTCTCTGTAGCTAGCATGCTGGGTATGCCGGCAAGACCTAGCTATGCCGGCAACATGCCGGCTGAACTGCTGTATATATTATACAGGTAGCCAGTATATCTGAAGTATAGATTATACTGCAGATAGAAAACTACTATATATTTTATACATGTAGTTATTTCCAATATATTTTGGAAATCCAACACAGGCATTTGCTGAGCCCAATCCTATATTGAATGAATATGATTTCTTCAACATCCTGATTAGAATCAGTATTAGGATTACCCTACAATATTAAACACTTCAAGGCAAGAGTAATACACTCCTAACCCTTAAAGGGTAGAGCCTTTATCCTTGAGTCTCCCTGATCAGGAAACTCTATATTTTAATATAGTAGGAAGACTACAGCAAATAGGCTGAGTGGGATATACAAATATATGTCTTTATTTTCCTAGTCCAGCTGGCTTCATGCTAGATGGACCGTACTGTCATATGCTACTATAAAGGCAGCACAATGACTAGACTAAAATACATGATGTACAGTAGCCAGTAAATTGCAATATAGACTTACTGCAATTAGAAATCTACAGTACCATTATACAGTAGTATTTTCTGACATACCTTGGGTACCCTTGTACGAGCATTCCGCTGGTACCGCTCATATATTGAATGAATAGTTTTCTTCAATATTCTGATCGAAAATCAGTCATCCTGACCCCACAGTATTAACATTATTTTGGGACAGTGATTTGATACTTCTCAACCCCTAGGGGTAAGAGCCCTTCTACTTGGAGTTACTCAATAGAGAAATCTCCATGTAGTTAATACTGAGGGGAGGTAACAGCATTTGCTCACAGGGGTACACAAGTACGTATCTCCTACTATCCCTTTGTATCTTACTATCCTAAGCTACTCTATTGTAAAGGACATTTGCATGTTGATTGTCAAGGAGATATTCCATTGTATACTCATTTGGTTTTCCTTTCTTTACAGGAGGAACACCAGATACCTTGTGCTGCAGTCCTCTGCAAGGCCAAAATTTAGTATTTTTACGGTCATAATACTTGCAGGTTTCATGCCCCCTGCAATATTATTTCCGGATCCCTTCATTATTGAAACCCACAGGTATGCAATATATGTCAGACATTAATGTCTGAAGGTTTTGAAAATCCCAAGTCTACAGAGACTAGGGATACAGCTCAATATAAATTACGCAACTGGGTGAGATGCTTTCAAAAGATCTCTCCGGGACCTTTCCTACCTAATGATAGGATGCGTAAGCTACTATTTCGGAAGCAAGTGAGGAAATAGTAGTTTCTCAGGAGCCAACTACATCCCCTGACGGCCAGAAAACCTTTGGGATTGAGGGCAAGAAGTGCCCCAGGGTAGAAGAGAAAAATGTTGCGTCGGAATTTCCTCCGCCTATGCTGGCTATAGAGCCATCGATGTCGACATCTTCATCTTCTACCCCTCTATTGGATAATGTGGTACACTTATGTACCCAGCTGAAGAATCAAATAGAGAGCTTTCATAAACAAAACGAAAAGCAGGAAGTAAAACGCAAGATAGAGCCTCGTAAAGCTTCTCTTGTCGCTTCCCAGGGGTCAGTCAAACGACCCATGAATCAAGATTACCAACATGCTCCCTAACCAATCCCTGGAGGTTTGTGGACCAGATGCCAATTTCAAATGGCAATCTCTACATCTCAGAGAAAATAGGTGCTGTTCCTTTGGACAAAATTCAATTTTGGCCAAGCTTTGATGCTTTCCCTAATTGTTGGGTTCGACTGAAATACGAACCAAACTCAAGAAAAGGAACGGAACCAAAGGAGGGCATGATTCTCGAATATGATGATAAGGCACAGACTATTCTTTCAGGTAGTCTAAAAAAGGCGGGTTATTCAGAGTCAAAGGTATTTTCACTGAATAACAGACACCCTTCCTTTCTTGCTCCTACTTCACTCTCATTCCCCTGTATGGGGAAGGTATTTACTTCTGTTGCCAAAGCGGTAGAGGCGGGTAAGCCATGTCCCACACTCGATGAGTGCAAGCCTTTATCACTAGCTTTTCCCGGACAGGAAAAGGATTGGAAGGAAGTCCATTTGACATTTTCAATAGGAAAATTAGACAAGGATGTCGAAGGTCGACAATTCAAGGTATGTCTCCCTAAATTGTCTGAGTTGCTCTTGTATAATGAACATGAGTCAAAGGAGAGACTTGCGACATCCCTCTCTCCACAAAACTACATAGAGTTGTGTTCAACCAGCGAAAATACCCGAGACATGCTCATGGTCATAGCCAAAATGCATATGGCTACCTTGGTGAAGGACCTTTACGCCTTTATGAAGGCTAGGAGAGCATGTAGAGAGTTTGTGTTCGCTGCTGCAACAGTGAAACACGAAACAAGGAAGCTAATATCTTCCAACATCTGCGGTAAAGACCTCTTCCCACACGAGATCATTAAGGCAGTAATTAAGAACGCCACCATGGAGAACATGAGTCTTCTCCAAAAATGGGGCATTCCTTCAGAGAGAAAATCTTCCCTGGTTGTGGGTCCCCAACCTAAAAAGAAGATTGAAAATGCTAGAAATATCCGGGCTGCTCAATAACATTCCATTATTTCAGTGACCACGATGCTACAGGCAGATGGTCAAAAGTCTAAGCCTACTGACTATTCGAAGCATAAAGATGCTTCGGCTAGGAGGAACATTCCCTCATGATCGCAGGACCTTCGATCCTTTGGTCCAGAGCCTATTCAAGATGAGCCATTGATGGGAAACAGAAATGTCCCTACCATCGTTTCTTTACCTTCTCCTACAGTTCAAAACCCTCCTGGAGGAGTATACCTGAGAGCTATAGATAATTCAGGTCGTAAGAAAACTATAGCTCACTGAGTTCCAGGGAAGGCTTTTTTGTGTTCACGAGAAGGAATCAAGAATTCTCTGAGTCATTCTGAACTTGTCGCCACTCAACAAGTTCATAAAAAACAGCAAGTTCTGAATGTTAATCCCTCTGAGCATATGGACCTTGTTCCAATTAGGGGTGTTCGTAGTCTTGTCAGACCTGAAAGGTGTCCTTCGGAACCTTGCAGTCAACCACCCCCCTTCCTCCTATCTAGAATTCATGTTACAGAGAGTAACATTCATCCTAGGAAAGATACGTGTCGGACTCACAGTCCTGAGTATCTTCATAGGATTGACGAACTTAGTCACGTCAAAGTCAGACCTAGAAATAGTTCAGGTATTAATATACCTGATCGAGAGGCTAGGATGGACAGCACCCAAAGTGTATGGCCAATGTACATTCAAAGAGATGACCCGATTCCCGGGACGTCACGGATGAAAGATAAGCTTCTAGAAGTCTCGACTTTCTCCAGCTCAGGGGTTTCAATGGTTAAAAAACCATCAAAGCCCTCAGTCACATCAACTCTCCATTCCCTTGGGAATATAAAAGGAGCTCGTGAGATCTGTCAAGAGACTCAGGTAATCAGTCAGATATCCATAATGCCAACAGGGAAATGCGCTAAACTTTCCCCAGTTCACAATAGTGACAGACCTTGTGCTAAGGGCACACCGGAAAGATGCGTTAAGATCCTGGAGAAAACATGCATCAAACGCTTGAAGAGATAAAAAAAGACTGAGATTGTTCCCTCTTTAATCACTTCTCTAACAAAAATTAAAGCACGAAAGTCCCAAGACTCCGCTGGTCCTTTCATGAGTGGGGAAGCCCGCTCCACACAGATCAGACTCCCTACGACTGATCTGGGACACCGAAGCGATAATAAGACGTCACAATCGAACGTCTTATACAGTCTTGGTGAAGTTACCCATCCCTCTCATTTGCAACTGATACACAATGTGACGGTGGATACTCTATTTCGATCCAAGCCGATAGAGTTGGAATGGTCCATGGACGCAGACATATTCCCTCCCAGATGGGAACAAGTCCCAGAACTGCAATTCGACCTCTTCATCACGAGTGTCTTCAAGAAACTACCTCGCTATATAGCCCCATACGAGGATCCTCTAGTTGGGGCTGATAGACTAGATAAGGCTGGTCCTAGCTCTGATCCTAGGTATATTTACGAAGGTTCAGAAATTAACTGCCTTCGTTATATCACAGAGAGCCAAAACCCTTCATTTCATGATTTTCTCGCTCTAGCAGTTAGAAAAAGGTTTGGGATCTCCGAAGGCAATATAGAATTCTTAGAAGAATACAAGGCCAAGTCAACTTGTAGACAATATGAGTCTTCCTGGAAAAAGTGGGTTGCGTTTGTCAAAGCAAAAGGACCGAAAGAAATTTCAATGAACTTCTGTCTGTCCTTCTTTGTCCACTTTCATAGCCAAGGTCTGACGGCTAATACGATGAATATGTGCAAGTCAGCCTTGACTAGGCCTCTCCTATATGCCTTTCAAGTGGATCTGGCAAATGAAATCTTTAAAAGATTCCGAAGGCATGTGCTAGGCTTAGGCCCGCAGTACCACCAAAGCCCATCTCTTGGTCTTTGGACAAGGTCTTACATTATGCCTCATCTGTGAACAATGAAGATTGTTCTCCTAAGGATCTAACCCAAAAGGTTATTTTTCTGTTTGCTATAGCCTCTGGGGCTAGAGTTAGTAAAATAGTGGCCCTATCCAGAGATGAGGGTCCCATTCAGTTCACGGAAGTGGGAGAACTGAATCTCTTTCCTGATCCATCCTTTCTCGCTAAAAATGAGCTACCCACTAAGAGGTGGGGTCCCTGGAGAATCTGCCCTCTGAAGGAAGATGTCTCTCTATGTCCAGTAGAGTGTCTAAAGTCTATCTTCGTAGAACTTCAGACTTCAGGGGAGGACAGCTCTTTAAAGGAGAAACTTCTGGATCAAATTTATCCCTAAAACAACTAAGGGCGAAGCTCACATACGAGAAAGATTGCTTCATCACTGAACTTCTTTCAGTATATGGACTTTGAGCGCCTTCGTTCATACACTGGATGGAAATCATCCAGAGTGTTTTACAAACACTATGCAAAACAAGTGCATGAACTGAAACACTTCGTAGTGGCGGCAGGTAGTGTATTAAAACCTGCCCCCTAATTACTGTGGTTAACAGTTAATGGTTTGGGACCTGTCATTTCCTCGCACATGTAACGGATGAGAATCATCCTGAGTGTTCTACAAACACTATGCTAGACAAGTCAATGATCTGAAGCAATATGTGGTGACGCCAGGTAGAATATTTAACCTGCTGTCTAAATTCTACAATGAACAGCTAATTGACTGGGACTGTCAATTAAAGGGGGAAGACGTCATCCTTCCTAGGTGTGACTTCTTTTGATTAAGTGTTACCATGGTAACACTAGCTCTGTTCAAAATCCCAGGTGTGGAATTATACAGATAGCACTAGTGCCGGTGTACAAAGTACACAGTGTAGATAGAAGTAATCAGTACAGGAATTATGAAGAGAAATTGTTTTATAATTTTTCTTCAGTCTGAGAGTGGCACTCATCATTTCTTCCTTCAAGAAAGAAATATAGTCTCTGTACTCGTTACAGGTATAATCCCATTGTCATACGACATTCGTTTTACTAAACATCTCTTTTTGTCATTTATTAGGGTTAAATGTCTATTAGAATGTAGTGCGTCCACTTTCACCAGACAATTGTATGTATACATGCCAGAGTTCTTTAACTTACCAAAGTAAGTATCCCTCATATATTTGTATGTATCAAATAATAGATATAAGAGACACTGATAGCACTAGTGCCGGTGTACGAAGTACACAGTGTAGATAGAAGTAACCAGTACAGGAATTATGAAGAGAAATTGTTTTATAATTTTTCTTCAGTCTGAGAGTGGCACTCATCATTTCTTCCTTCAAGAAAGAAATATAGTCTCTGTACTTGTTACAGGTATAATCCCATTGTCATACGACATTCGTTTTACTAAACATCTCTTTTGTCATTTATTAGGATTAAATGTCTATTAGAATGTAGTGCGTCCACTTTCACCAGACAATTGTATGTATACATGCCAGAGTTCTTTAACTTACCAAAGTAAGTATCCCTCATATATTTGTATGTATCAAATAATAGATATAAGAGACACTGATATTATTTTAGCAAAATATACAAACTATGAGACTATTTGTATATTCAGTGTATACTTATGTTTGGTCATACAATATATGTTAACCTCGAGACTCTTTTTCTACTGTCTAGATGACTCTTCCCTGTAGGAGGCAGGAAGCACTAACATTGTTTATGATTAGTGATGGTGACGAATAACGGTGACGTCACTTGTCTCAATTGGTCTCCATGACCATAGAAAAGGTTGCTATAAGGTTAAGACACTGATGAAAATCCACAGATACTCTAATACTCTGGTATGCTTCCATCAGCACGACATGGCTTGAGCCCAAAAAACGGATTTTGAGCGAAGCAAAAAATCTATTTTTGGGTGAGATTGCCATGTCGTCCTGATGGACCCACCCATCTCTTCTAAAAAGAAAAGATCTTCACAGTATCCCCCCCGTGGTACTGTATCTGTAACACCATGCTCACTGCTACAAGAAATGTCCTCCATTGTGGGAATGGCACTGTTATCATACTCAATAGTAGTACGAGAACGGGGTAGCCTTGATGCGGCTCCCTTTTATTTTGCCATACCTCCTCGAAGCGTAAATGCTATTAGGGGTGCAGATTGCTATGAGGCGTGTCAAGAATACGTCCCTGATATTATGCGATATCCTTGAGAGAGAATTTAAGGATATTCGCGCCAGGAGCTAGAATTCTGGGTACCTAAAGGTAAAATTCTCTGGGAATATCGCTGTAGTACATATATCCCTTAGGAAGCTACTTTAAGAAACTCCATCAGGACGACATGGCTATCTCACCCAAAAATAGATTTATCGCTTCGCTCAAAATCCGTTATATTGTCTTTCGCGTTTGTTCATACCATTCTGACGCTATGCTTGAAGCATAACTACAACCAACCTTTTACTAGTCAAAATATTATTTGAATAAATTTTTGTTAAAATTTTCCTCACAAAAAATTTGGAAATAAATTATATGTTACGTGTGATGATAAAAACCTTGCCTTTGCAATTTTACAGTTGAATTGGAAATTATAAATATAATTCTTTATTCATATTTAGCAAATTATTTAGTTATTTCAATTTTGTAACGATATGAAAAATGAGGCCACAAACGGTGTTTGAGGCCATATTTCTTTTTTTTTTTTTTTACAAGAGTAAAATCACAATGGTAGTAAAATCTTTACCTTGACGACGCTTAGTGAAAAAGCATATTACGTATTTTTTCCAATCTTTTCAATTATCTTTGTGATTATTTCCTTACTTAATCAGTCTTCCAGCTTTGACATAATATAAAGTGATGCTTGGTAATTTCTGTGGAAGAAATCACTGCAATTGGTTATGTACTATGTATTTTATTTTTCAAGTGAAAAAATTATGTTTAGATAACAATGTTAAACATACCATTTCGAGCTATAAGCGGAGAAATTATAGATTTTGCCACACACAAAAAATAAAATAAAAGAATAAGTGTTTGCTGCGGTTATCATCGAAGGAGAAATCAGCTCTTTTTGGGAATTAAAGTCCAACATTTATTCTATAAATCATTTAAGCTGATACATAAAGGAAACACCATTGATACCTGTATCCAATGAAATGGGAAAGTGTCACTAATTAATTATCACTGATATGAAAAAATACAAACGGATCACACAAGACTATTAATAGTATTTAAGCTTTTACTCACATCTTCATTTGATTTCTTCATGAGTAAATCTCCATAAATCTCACTAACTTTAATAACCTATTCTTTGGTTGACAGTAACAACATAGATAAACGAAATAACGATAACATAATGTTGACTTGTTCTGGTTTACACACTTAAATATTTGAGAGGTTATTCTTAGCATTACAGAGAGAGAGAGAGAGAGAGAGAGAGAGAGAGAGAGAGAGAGAGAGAGAGAGAGAGAGAGAGAGAGAGAGAGAGAGAGAGAGAATTTCTTAAGTTTCAGAAGTTTCTTATACTTGAGAAAAATCTCATCTTGTTGCGGAATAAACTAGAAGACCTTAACCAAATGATAACATTATCAAATAGTGGGGATAAGTTGAAAAACCCAGATAATGGAGAATCATTGATGCTTTCTTTACATACCTTGGATGTGGAACCAAATACAAACTCAAACAAATGACTTAAATAGAAATAGAACTCAAACAATGCAATAGACAATAGTTTATACTAAGTAATGCCATATATATATATATATATATATATATATATATATATATATATATATATATATATATACTCAAACACACACACACACACACACACACACACACATATATATATATATATATATATATATATATATATATATATATATATGTATCGTCATGATCAGTAAAGCTGTACTAGTAAAGGCCACCTATACTAAGAGAGAGAGAGAGAGAGAGAGAGAGAGAGAGAGAGAGAGAGAGAGAGAGAGAGAGAGACGAAAAAGGGTTGAACGTGCAGAACCTCGTCATCTTCTGCTTCTCTTTCTTCTTATTAGTTATCCCAACATTAAATGGTCGGTTGCCTAATGGTCCCTGTCCAGTGACTTCTATCAAAGGAATCCTCTTCAAACACATCTCTTATCCCCTCTGTAATCTCTACTAGGCCTACCATTCACTTCATTTCTTCATTTTCCAATCTTTCTGGAAGTGATATTCTCATAATCCATCTCAGCATTCTTATCTTTATTCTCTCAAACTTTTTTCCTATTTTTTTTTCTTGGAACCCAAGTTTCCATACCATAAATTAACACTGATCCTAAAACTGCTCCATAGATATTAACTTTTAGTTCTATTGGCCTTATTTGGTCACACACCACTCCTGCTATATCCCAGTGGCTGCATATATCCTACCCTCAACTTCAGCCTCACATCCTCCTACCCGACTTGAAGTAGATCTCAAGTATCTGAATTGATCCATCTGTTTTATAACCGAGTCTCTACATTTATGCGTAACTATCATATCTCTAAATTTATCAACTGCTCACCATAGCTTCATTATTATACACATTTACTCCCAAGCCAGCCCTACCCAAAGACTATTGTGATTTCCCCAACTTTTTCCAGTTATAACAGAGATGTAGGAAAATATATTTTAATTTATTAGGAGAACGTAGCTCCAACCAGACTAAAAACCAGTACCATTCAACTCTGTGATTCTTTGATCTCTAGTTACGGCCTGTTATAAACCAGAATTCTATGATGGAGAAATACAAACACAAACCAACATACATACAGACATACATACAAATTTATATATATATATATATATATATATATATATATATATATATATATATAATATTTAAATACATATATATATATATATATATATATATATATATATATATATATATATATATATATATATATATGCACACCCACATACATACACACACACACACACATATATATATATATATATATATATATATATATAAATATATATATATATATATATATATATATATATATATATATATATATATATATATATATTTATATATATATATATATATATATATATATATATATATATTATATATATATATATATATATATATATATATATATATATATATATATATATATATATATATATATATATATATATATATATGTGTAATAATTTTGTACAAAATTGCGAATGAAATTTAGGAGCCTTGGTTATTCAAGTTCACAGAAGTATGCATTTCTCTCTCTCTCTCTCTCTCTCTCTCTCTCTCTCTCTCTCTCTCTCTCTCTCTCTCTCTCTCTCTCTCTCTCTTTTAGGGAACATAATTCGGATAAAGTATAGAATAAAGCCGAATAAGTTTACTAGTTTATGTTGGAGTAAGTCTTCTTATACGCTAAGCCAAGAAGAACTAGATAATCTTTGATCAGTGTCTTTAACCTTTTTTCAGTTAATTAGATTCAGTCCAATTGCGCATTTGCTCAAGATATGAGTTAATTTTATATCAGATACTTGGAGACATTTGAATACGATACGATTTTATGACAATTATTGTACATTAGAATTTTTAGTAGCAAATTCTTTATCAGTAATAGGCTTACCAGAGCACCAGCCATCCGTTGAGATACTACCACTAGAGAGTTATTTTCTTTTTTGATTAGCCAGACAGTACTACACTGAATCCATTTGGTTACGGCTATTTTTTCTTTTGCATACACATACAAACAATAGATTAGCCTATTCTTTCCTCATTCTCCTGTGTCCTCATACGCCTGTCATCACTGAAATTACCAAACAATACGTATTCTCACAAGGGGTTGATAATTGTAATGTAATTGTGCAGTGGCTACTTTCTCCGTATGAAGGGTAAAAGAGAATCTCTAGCTATGGTATGCAGCTCTTGTTGGAGGACTCCCGAAAATCCCACCATTGTCTCTTCTTTTTTTAAAGATTTTTTTTAGTTTATATTTGAGATATATATTTTAATGTATTTATGCCTAAAGTATTTTATTTTATTGTTTCATTGACTATCTAATAGTTTATAAATATCCTTTCATCCATTCTTCACTGTTTTTTTTTTCCCTGACGGGGCCATCCTACTTTTCCAACTAGGGCTGTAGATCAGCTAATAATAATAATAATAATAATAATAATAATAATAATAATAATAATAATAATAATAATAATAATAATACCTAGGGGGGAAAAAATTACATAAAAGATGATGCTATTAGGAGTCACGACACATCTCTCTTGGGATTTTCTGTCAATTCACGGTGGACACACTTTTTCATATATCCTCTTATATTACGAAATCATTTATATCTATTCCTTTATTCTTCATAAAATATACGAGGGCTACATCGTTTCCTTAAAACAAGAAAACAGCTTTAGGGGTGTGATTTTTTTCAAACATTAATAGGGAATAATTTCATATTTTCCTTCAATAAACACATGCTCTTTTTCACTTTTTT
The DNA here is from genome assembly GCF_036898095.1 of Palaemon carinicauda. Taxonomy (NCBI): domain Eukaryota; kingdom Metazoa; phylum Arthropoda; class Malacostraca; order Decapoda; family Palaemonidae; genus Palaemon; species Palaemon carinicauda. Next base: position 57,856,736 of record NC_090737.1, read on the forward strand.
TTTTTTGTATCATTTTCTTTCCACATTGTAAATGAAGTTAACATATAGTAGGTTTTGAAAATGATTTTACATTACTAAAAAAGTATTATTCCGAAAATTAAGAAGTAGGATTTTCCAAACTGATTATTCAGTTTCAGGGCTTTAAAGTCTACAAATTTTATCTTTCCATATATGCCATTTTTAGGGACCACATACTCGGATGATAATACAACAGAGTAGTATTCTATAATTCTTATTATGTCCCATTATTTAACCATCGATGACTTATGTTTCTTCCACAAAAAGACAATGAAATCTGAATATATTCTTTATTTTCCTCCTGATTTTATACTCTGTCGTCATAATTAATTGGAAAGAACTACTTTTAAATTAGTTTTTACTTCCTAATAAAGCATATAGTTATTTTTCCTTTTTACTGATATATTGCTAACTGACAGAAACAATCAAGCGTCTTATCTCACGATGAACTATATTTCCAAATTATTAACCTTTTCCTTTTAAAGAATATATATTTTCATGGATTTTTTTTTTTTTTTTTTTTTTTTTGTAAAAAGAAATAGATAAGTTAAGCTTTTTGTATTTAAAACATTTACTATTATCTGTAAAAAAGTGTTTTCACTTTTAGATAAATATAAGCATTTAGAATACACAAATAAAAGAAAAAAAAATCTTATGGAAGTAGTGCAAACCATAAGATTACGTTCAGCGACTTGAGTGGACTGCAAACATATCGTTATTGAAGGATTTTAATGAATCAAATTAATCAAAGCTCAGAATACTGCAAGTCAAAAGTCGAATGTACTCGTAAAGACTAAGGATCTATTTCATTTTAAAGCAAAGTGTAGAAAATAAAGGTGATATAAGTTTATTTGTGGAGAGGAGATAAAATAACTATTCCATTAGACTTTTGTTTCCTTTTTTATAATTTCATAATTATCCTTGAAAGATATATCTATATAATCTCAAGTAAGTAAATGCCGATTAGTATGTGTCTCACTCATATATATATATATATATATATATATATATATATATATATATATATATATATATATATATATATGAATATTCTGCGTCTTAAGAATTTGTATATTTGATAATGAGATATATGTCCAGAAAACTTTTTGTCAATTTGACTTTTATCTATTTTTTGCTTGCAAAGTCTTCAGTATTCATGATTGTCACCCACAATAAATGGATTCTGATCGGAATGATAGAGGCACAATTAGATTTCCAATATCATGTACCCATGAAAGACCTTTCAATTAATCTTCCTTTCAATAATTGTAATCAATTACAGATAATAAGATGAAAACATACAGAGGTCGACAGCTAATTTTCATGGAAAAAAAAATCAGATGTCAGTATTCAAGAAAATTTTGAATCAATCAATCAATCATGAAAAAAGAATATGCAGATACGTCTTCGATATCAATCCAAAATATCTCAAAAAATGAAAACATACTTTATAAGCCATTAAATAAACTTAACTGAAAAATCTGATCATATTTATTTACATATTTGGCTCAAAATTGATATTGTTGACATATATAAACATTTACTTATCTATGCAATATTACATATACAAATACCATATATATATATATATATATATATATATATATATATATATATATATATATATATATATATATATGTGTGTGTGTGTGTATATATATATATGTGTGTGTCCGTGTGTGTATATATATATATATATATGTATATATATATATATATATATATATATATATATATATATATATATATACATATATATTTTCATATATATATACATATATATACACATATATATATATACATATATATATATATATATATATATATATATATATATATATATATATGATATATATATGTATATATATATATATATATATATATATATATATAGATATATATATATATATATATATATATATATATATATATATATATATATATATATATATATATATAATATTACGAAACTGGTGTAACATGAAAGTAGAATATTTTATTAACGTATTTCATTTTTGTATTTAAGAGATGTATAGCCAGCTCCGATGGTGAGTTTCACTTATGATCGACTAAGTAAATGTGTGTAAATTACATAAACCTATGTCGTTCATTTAGT
>NC_090737.1:57863869-57868869 GCF_036898095.1 Palaemon carinicauda
GCTAAACTAACTAGTTTAGCCTCAGGAAAATAGGAATGAGGAAGTTCAAGTTTTTCATTACTCTGTTTACTGTCAAAAACATCAGCCAATAGGGTTGCCTTTTCCTTGGGACAGTGAGTGAATGAGCCATTTGGTTTAAGTAAAGGAAATCTGTTGCATCTATACCAAAGAATACAGATTTAAGGGTACACCACCTTTTATGTTCCTAAGATGTACTAGAAAGGGGTTTTTATGGTTAAATTGTACTCCTTTTCAGTTGAGGCATAAACTCTCTGAACAAAAGCTGGAAGCTGAGTATAGTTGTTCCAGGTCAAATCTGATCTGTTACTCTTCCAAAGATGATAGGCCTCCTGCTTCTCCAAATAAGCACGTATACAGTCATCATTGAATCACGGTTTGTCCTATACTCAGTACCTTAGCACACGAGAAGGGATACGCCTATCAACTATTATCACCGGTTTCTGCCGAAATTTTACGCCAATCATGATTCCCTCTACTCCTCCCTCAAGGGTAAGTTATAAGACCGGAAGGGCTGTACACTTCAAGAACAGGCTTTCTGTAATATGAAAATTGACTTATCAACTCTGGCTACTCTCAATTTTCCCGTGCTACATGCCTTTCCCCTTCTCTTCCCCTACGTTACAGTTGGTGCTGTACTCGAGCAGCTGGTCAGCTTCTCGCCCTATCCATTGGCCTATTTCAGTAGAAAAATTTCAATGGCTGAATGTGGCTCCTCTGTTTTCACCGTGAATTACTGGTAGTGCATTTGGTTTCCTGTGAGTTTCACCACTTTTTAGAATATTCGACCTTCATTATTTACATGAACATCGTACCACTGGTGCACACCTTCACTCAACAATCCAATGTGGGGTCCGTAAGTCAACGCTGACATCTCTCTATCACATTGCCATTGCCTGTCAAGAAACACATGGGCCACCATTTACTTTGTATTGGACTACAACGATTTGCTAGAAGGCCAATGAAAAGATCCTGAGTAGCGAGAAGGAAGGAAATCCTACACATCGCCCCATTAGGAAGATGTCGCTTTTGACAACTCCAATGCTACCCTCCTCTGTGAAATCAGTACTGGTAGACGTAGACTACGGATACCTACTCTCATGTACCAACAGAGATTTGATTTCATTCATGGTCTCTCACATCTCTCGTGGCTTCCTACTGCATAGATACTGAAGACAAAGTTAATTTGCTAAGGATACTAGGGATTGCTTCCAAACCTATACTCCGTGCTAGGTTCCAAAAGTTTATTGACAAACATATTCAGGAGTGGGCACCGTTCCTCATCTTTAGCATACGTTGATGTACTAGGTCCCCTACCACCATCATACAGACACTCTTATCTACTTACCACCATTGACCACTCGGCTCATTGGCCTGAAGATGTTTTCATGGAAACTACGTCTGCCTCTTGTACATCAGCCATACTCGCAGAGTTGATACAGAGAATTGGTATTCCTGAGCATATTACTTATCACAAGGGTACCAATTTCACCCCTCTACTGTGGTCATCATTAGCGAATCTCCTTGAATCATCCTACATAAGAAACTTCCTATAAAACTACTGCCAACGAAATGGATGAACGTTTTCATCACATATTCAAAACAGCTTTCATGTCCCGCTGCATGGACTCTAACTGGTTTATCCAGCTTTGCTGGATCCTCCTGAGACTAAAGATCCCTCTTAAAGACGTCTTGTTGTTCTTGTCCCTGATGATTTGTTTCCGTATGCAACCTCCTCCAACAATCCCGACAATCTCCAGCACATATGTCATGTTGTGGGAAGATTTACTTATGCCACCACACTTGCAAGACCATAGAAAAAAAAAATCACATACTACCAGATATGCACTCGGCAATGCATGTTATCCATCGCAAAGACACTAGCAAGCCACTGTTAACACCCCCTTACACAGGGTCTTTCCTCATGATCCGTCGTAATCCGGAAGCATTCTTAATTAACATGCATGGCTAAGAAAAATTTGTCGGGATTGATCGCCTAAAACCTGCCTTTCTACTGCCAGATGACCAGCCTAGAGTAAACCTCTTAGCAGCAGAGAGCACCCTAATTGACATGTATGTCATTGGTAGGGGGCGGGGGTGGCCACGTACCACACGTGTTTCATACGTGTTCGTACACTGTAATGATTTTCGTTTTTTATCTTATCACTCGCTCTCTCCTGCACTATGAATAGACCAACCTGTGTAAGCATATATGTTCAATTATACTTTAATTTTTGTTACGTTCTTGCTTGTGAGTCCGTGTGTGTAAACTCAATGATTTCTTGATAAAGTTCAATTGCCTTCAGCTCGTCCCCCTCATTTACCACCTAACATATGCCTCTTACTATAAATAAGATATCAAACCATTGCTATCTATGGCTTTCCACTTTCTTGGATAAAAGATTTCTTGCTTGGGGGTACACTCGGGCATGCACTTTTTTCTCATTTTTCTTCATCTTGTTTATAGTTCATATGTGAAGGACTGTTTTATTTCTACTAGTAAAAGATGTGTAGTAGATTCTAACACCAGTTTCCTAGTCATGACACGAATAGGAAACTTATAGTTTTGTTTTCGTATTATCTGATATGGGTATAATAATGTATCTTAATTTATATTTGCCTTATATCATTAGAATAAGGAAATAATTTATATTTTTTTCGAATATCTCTATATACAGTATAGAGTATATCTCCTAACTTTATAGAAATGACTCATATCATAAGAATTTGCTATATTGAATTTATGTTTACTACTCTTCGGGTAATATATCTATATTTAGGTACTTTTCATAAATATCTTTATGGAAAATGAAAAAAAAAATATATGCGATATTTTGGGATAATAAATTTACATATGCAATGCTTAAACATAAAATTATAGTAGTTAATCAATAGAACCTTCAGTTTTTCTAATTTCATATCTTCTTTCCCTTAAAGTACATTCATGGTCTTAACGGCATTCTGTCTAATGAAATGTAACTTGTTTTATCTTATGTTTTGATTGAATCACCAGTTTAAAGAAAAATGCTGTGCAATATTCATTAACATGCAATCTCAATTAATACTTTTCTTGTGTCACTAAAGTGATGTCTGAAATGATGATGTCTACCTTCTAATTTTTTATTTTTTCTCTTTTCTGGCATGATTTTAATCGTTTTATATGATTGTATCTAAAAAGGATTTAAAGTCTCTTTGTTGGAATAAAATGATGTGGTAATCTTCACAGAATGTAACTGTAAATTTAATTACAAAGAATAGTTGAAAAAGTTTATATATTAGTGAATTATGTATGTCTGACAGTTCCCCGGAAACCCATATATTGTAGGGAAAAGAATCTGTGAATAAAAGTCGTTCTCCGCATTGTAACTTATCAATGTTAGATGCAGTGCTTTGTTGGTAGTTAGATTGACAAGCTTTTATTGAGTGAACTCGGAAAATATATAATTCCTGATCTTTTTGTGTTGCTAAAAGGGTCACAGTTTTAATGGGATATTTTAGCTTTTACTCTTCCCGTACTATTTGTGCAATCTTTCGTACTCGGCTGCTGCATATATAGTCTCATAATATATAAGCTTAGATATTCTATTTTCCATTCTTTCATGATTTGATATTTAACATTTCCGGTTATGTTTCTTCTATCATTTCTTCAATGATTAATCATTGGAAAACTATTCTTGGCAGATGTATTATATATATATATATATATATATATATATATATATATATATATATATATATATATATATATATATATATATATATATATATATATATATATATATATATATATATATATATATATATATATATATATATATATATATATATATATATATATATTATATATATATATAGTTATTCTTTTTGACGGTTAGTTACTGTCTGTTTAGATTTTTTTTTATTAAAAGCAAGTCAGGTTGACAAGTTTTGTCAATTCTTTGACACTATTTCCCTTTCTTTCCCTGATTCTGTCACCCAACTAGGGGGAATATACTTCGCTGCACATCTTACCCCATTGTACCTTCATATATGTGCAAAAGGCCTGAGGTATCCCGAGTAACTGGATTATATCGTAACGTTCGTAATCTCCTTTAAATTATTCTGGACTGAGATTTTCTTATATTAACTCTTTTTTCCCTGTAGATGTCTTAGGATGGTATCATTAGGATTATTATCTATGATTCAATTATTCTAAATGATAGGTCCAAAGTATCAATATATGTTTGAGCATTTGTATTTCAGTACAGTAGAGTAACTTACAAAACTCTTCGTTTCACATTTTCTGCATAGTAAAATTTACGATGCTCTGCCATTTTCATTTTGTAAAGTTTTCGATAATTATCAATTTTCCAAATAAAAAACTTTCTCTTTCTTTGTTCGTAGCCTTTCTTATGGAATTCGAGGGTATATAAACTTGAAGTATATAACATTTTATAAAATCGTTACAGTGAGTAATCGATTAGCCTTATAATCAAATAAGAAACACTGAACATCATGTGTACTTGGTATTTTAAAGTATTATATGCTGTACCTCAGACTTTAAGTTAAAAATAAAATGGTACCACGTCGTTTATATAAAGTTCCAGGACACCATAATTACTTTTATTTCTTGGAAAATTTGGGGTATAACATTGTTTACCAGACAAGTACATTAAAAAAAAATCATGAAATATCAGTTTATTTCCTTTACATACTGTGATTTCTAAGCTGAAAAATAGAGAAGTGTATTCACACAAAAATTATGAAAATGTTTTGTTCAACATAAATATCTGGACAAAGGAAACTTTTCTGTAAGTATACGGTATCCTGTTTTCAAAACAAGGTACACAATTTACAAGACAAGTCTCTCTCTCTCTCTCTCTCTCTCTCTCTCTCTCTCTCTCTCTCTCTCTCTCTCTCTCTCTCTCTCTCTCGCCTATCATTTAAGTGCCCCATTCATTATTCCAAAAGAATATTTGATCAATATTTTTATTTATAATTAT
>NC_090737.1:57871369-57936369 GCF_036898095.1 Palaemon carinicauda
CTCTCTCTCTCAAGGAACATAATTCGGATAAAATATAAAATAAAGCCGCATAAGGTTACTGGTTTACGCTGGAATAAGTCTTCTTATACGCTAACCCGAGGAGAACTAGATAATCTTTTATCTGTGTCTTTAACCTTCTTTCCGTTAATTAGATTTAGTCCAATTGTGCATTTGCTCAAGATAGGAGTTAATCTTATAAACATTTTAATATGTAAATCAGATACTTGGAGACCTTTGAAAACGATAAGATTTTATTACAATTATTGTACATTAGAAGTTTTAGTAGCAAATTCTTTATCAGTAATAGGCTTACCAGAGCACCAGCCATCCGTTGAGATACTACAAATAGAGAGTTATTTTCTTTTTTGATTTGCCAGACAGTACTACACTGAATCCATTTGGATACGGCTAATTTTTCTTTTTCCTACACATACAAACAATAGATTGGCCTATTCTTCCCTCATTCTCCTCAGTCCTCAAACACCTGTCACCATTGAAAATACCAAACAATACGTCTTCTACCAAGGGGTGACTACTGCAATGTAATTGTGCAGTGGCTACTTTCTCCGTATGAAGGGTAAAAGAGAATCTCTAGCTATCTTATGCAACTTTTCTTGGAGGACTCCCGAAAATCCCACCATTGTGTCTTTTTTTTTTCTTTTTTTTTAAGATTTTTTTAGTTTATATATGAGATATTTATTTTAAAGTTTTTACTATTCCTAATTTTTTTTTTATTTTATTGTTTTATTGACTATCTAGTATTTTATATATTCCCCTACATCAATTCCTCACGGGGTTCTTTTTCCCTAACGGACCCATCCTACTTTCCCAACTAGGGCTGTAGATCAGCTGATAATAATAATAATAATAATAATAATGATAATAATAATAATAATAATAATAATAATAATAATAATAATATTAATAATAATAATAATAATAATAATAATAATAATAATAATAATAATAATAATAATAATATCACTTATCTAAGAAAAAAAATGTACATCAAAGATGATACATCTATCCCTTTATTCTTCATAAAATATACGAGGGCTACATCGTTTCTTTAAAACAAGAACACAGCTTTACGGAAGTAATTCTTTTAGAAAAATAAGTATGGAATATTTCTTTATTTTCCTTCCATTAACATGTGCTCGTTTTCACTTTTTTTTTTTACCATTTTCTTTCCGCATTGTATATAAAATAAATATATAATAGTTATTGAAAACGATTTTACATCAATAGAAAGTATTATTCCGAAAATATTAAGTAGGATTTTCCAAACTGATTAGTCAGTTCCAGGGCTTTAAAGTCTACAAATTTTATCTTCCCATATATTCCATTTTCAGGGATCACATACCAGGATGATAATACAATACAGAGTAGTATTCTATCATTTTTATTAAGTTCCTTTTTTTAACTTTCAATGAGGTATGTTTCTTCCACAAAAAGACTATGAAATCTGAATACATTCTTTATTTTCCTCCTGATTTTATACACTGTCTTCATAATTAATTTGAAATAATTTGTTTTAATTAGTTTTTACCTCGTAGTAAAGCATATAGTATTATTTCCTTTTAACTGATATATTACTGAGCCTATAGAGACAATCAAACGTCCTGTCTCACGATGAACTATATTTCCAAATTATTAATAATTTCCTTTCAAAGAATATATATTTTCTTGGATTTTTTTTTCTTTTGGGCAAGAAAAAATAGATAAGTTAAGCTGTTTGCATTTAAAACATTTACTATTATCTGTAAAAAAGTATTTTCACTTTTAGATAAAAAAAACATATAGAATACACAAATAAAAGAAAAAAAATTCTTATGGAAGTAGTGCAAACCATAAGATTACGTTGAGGGACTTGAGTAGACTGCAAACATATCGTTATTGCAGGATTTTAATGAATCAAATTAATCAAAGCTTAGAAGACGCCAAGTCAAAAGTCGAATGGACTCGTAAAGACTAAGGATCTATTTCATTTGAATGCAAAGTGTAGAAAACAAATGGGATATCAAGTTTATTTTTGGAGAGGAGATAATATAATTTTTTTATTAGATATTTGTTTCCTTTTTATAATTAATAATTATCCTTGAAAGGTATATCTACATAATCTCAAGTAAGTAAATGCCGATTAGTATGTGTCTCACTCTCATATATATATATATATATATATATATATATATATATATATATATATATATATATATATATATATATATATATATATATACATATATATATATATATATATATATATATATATATATATATATATATATATATATATATATATGATAAATTTTGCACATTTTTACGTGTTTTTCATATTCAAATAAGCCATATATATTTTTGATACATTAATGTCTGGATTCTCTTAACGACCTCGGGATCAGAGCCCCAGGCGAAATCACACAAAGACAAGAGCTTGGCTCCGGCCGGGAATCGAACCCTGGTCGGCAAGCTTGTACAGACAGTGACTAACCCACTTGGCCAAGTGGGTTAGTCACTGTCTGTACAAGCTTGCCGACCAGGGTTCGATTCCCGGCCGGAGCCAAGCTCTTGTCTTTGTGTGATTTCGCCTGGGGCTCTGATCCCGAGGTCGTTAAGAGAATCCAGACATTAATGTATCAAAAATATATATGGCTTATTTGAATATATATATATATATATATATATATGAATATTCTGCGTCTTAAGAATTTATATATTTAATAATAAGATAAGGGAAGCTGGATAAACCAGTTAGAGTCCTTGCAGTGGGACATAAAAGCTGCTTTGAGTGTGTGATGAAAACGTTCAACCATTTCGTTGGCAGTAGTGTTATAGTTAGGTTTCTGGTGTAGGATGATTCATGGAGATTCGCTAATGATGTCCACAGTAGAAAGGCATATTACTTATGACAGGTACCCCTATCATAAGTAATATGCCCAGGAATACCAATTCTCTATATCAACTCTTTGAGGATGGCTGATGTTCAAGAGGCAGACGCAGTTTCCATGAAAACGTCTTCAGGTTAATGAGCCGAGTGGTCAAAGGTGGTAAATAGGTAATGGTGTCTGTATGATGGGAGTAGGGAATCTAGTACATCAACATGTGCTGAAGATGAGGAAAGGTGCCGACTCCTGAATCCATTAGTCTATGAGCTTTTGGAACTTAGCACGGAGTACAGGTTTGGAAGCAATCCCTAGCATCCTTAGCAAATAAACTTCATGCTCAGTATCTTTGTACTAGGAAAGCACAAGAGATGTGAGAGACCATGAATGAAATCAAATGCCTGTTAGCATATGAAAGTAGGTATCCATAGTCTGCATCTACCAGTCCTAAAGTCAAAGAGTAGTGTAGCATTGGAGTCGTCAAAAGAGACATTTTCCGAACGGCGCAATGTGTAGGATTTCCTTCATTCTTTCTACTCTGGATCTTTTCATTGGCCTTCTATCAAATCGTTGTAATCCAATACAAAGTGAATGGCGGCCAATTGGTAATGCGATACGGAGAGATATGAGCGTTGACAGGGGGACTGTGCACTGGACTGTTGAGTGAAGATGTGCACCAGTGGTATGAGGTTTATGTAAATAATGAAGGGCGTATATTCTAAAAAGTGATGAAAGTGACAGACAACCCATTGCACCACCAGTAATTCACGGTGAAAACAAAGGAGCTGGATTCAGCCTTTGACAGTTTTCTGCTGAAATAGGCCAATGGATAGGGTGAGAAGCTGACCAGCTGCCTGTGTACAGCACCAACTGTAACGACTGGGAGAGAAAAGGTAAAAGGCATGCAGTACGGGAAAATTGAGAACAGCCGGAGTTGAAAAGGCATTTTTCGCATTACAGAAAGCCCCTTCTTGAAGTGTACACCCCTTCAGGTCTCATAACTTGCCATTGAGGGAGGAGTTGAGGGAGTCAGGATTGGCACCAGAGGCTGGCAGATACCGGAGATAATAGTTGATAATGTTTATGTATTCTTACAGCACTTTGATGGTCAATGTGTTGGGGAAGTTCTGAACAGCAGCTACCTACTCAGGGAGGGGAGCAATTTCTTCAGGAGTGATACGGTGCGTTACGAAGAATTATTCACAGTATGCTTTGTAGTTTTATTTTTAAACTTAGATTGGGAAAATTCAGGAATTATTATTAATCACAAATACCATAACAGCTTAAGATTTGAAGATTACATAGGTATGTGTAGTGAGTCCTTGAAGTAATTGCATGATATGAATGAAAATTTAAATTGAGAAGTTATGCATGTAGCACTGAAAATTTATATAATTAAATCTAATATAATGTTCGATAGAAATGCACAAAAATAACAAATCAGAGTTATATGCAAACCTCTAGAGATATGATGACTTAAAGCAAACAGTAATTATTTCCCTTCTCTGACGAGACCGAAATTGAAAGAATGATTAGCTTGGGATGGGTAGGTTTTGCTAAAATATTAGTCTAATAAAAGTAAAGGCTACTTTCATAATTCGGTTGGACCTACCAATAAAACCTTTGAATCAGAAACTAGGAATCTTACTAAGGTGTTAAAACATAAGTAAGTTAAAATTCAAAGAGCTATGGAAAGAATAATGATGGGTGTAACACTATGAGATAGAAAAAGAGTAATATGAATACGAGGGTCAACTAAAGTAGAGTATATTCTAACATCATGTGATATAATGAAATGGACATAGGCAAAACATATAATTAGGATGACAAATAATTTATAGACATTAAGAATAACTGCATGGGTCCCTAGATATTACATAGGAAGTCGAAGAAAGAGAAAACGATACATTGACGACTAGAAAAATTTGCTGGTGTGAACAGGCTTAGAAAAACCACAGATAGATGCAAAAGGAAAGACATGTCTGAGGACTGAAATAGTAACAGCTTATAAAGATAATGATGGCGAAGACACTATATATATATATATATATATATATATATATATATATATATATATATATATATATATATATATATATAATATATATATATATATATATATATATATATATATATATATATATATATATATTACGACCAGCAAATTATGTAAATTCTAAGTTCCAAAAGTCACCTGCTTTATATTACATAATATGATACACAAGAGAATACCTCCTAGCACTGAGAATAATATGCAACTCCCAGGCAATAATATATATCAACACTTAACATCTAAATGTCTCTTCACTTTGCACTCGAATCAAACTGGTTGATTGCTTTACTTTTGACACAAACTCTTCTAAAACAGACCTCTTACTTCGGTTATTAGTCAATGTATACGAGCATTGCACTGAAATTAGTATTGGAGATAGAGATAATGCACATTTTACAAAAATAAATCTATTCTATAAAAATAGCAATTCAAAAAATCAACACCAAAAAATAAATCTCTTGAAATATGAAATCTGAGCTAAACCTTAGACTAAGATGTAATGGCACATAAAAGAAAAAACAGTATAAAATCAGTAGTTTCACTAGAAGTTAAGTTATGAAAATATTCAAAGTTGCAATTAATGAGAAAGTTGACACTTTAACACTATAGTAAATAACCAATTATCACACTTACACATACGCTACTGTTATTCATTCGTCCTTAGCCTCAAAGAAGCTTACCAATCTGTTAAGCAAAATGAATACACTTAACTTTTTAACCAAATCACACAGGGTCAGTCACAAAAACCAATCAATAAATTTTACAATGCAAAGTTATTTACATTCACACACTTCGCTTTTAATTTAAACACAATAATATCGCCAATGTTTGAACAACACTATACATGGTATTCGTTTGAGAGAAATTACTATTCACGTTTGAGAAAAAGCACTTCTCGGGTTTGAGAGGAATTACGTAGTGGCTGGATAGACGCTAGATAGAACACTGGTGGAAAAGGGATCTTGGTGGATATCAGACTGGATCTCTCTTTCCTATGTATTGCCAGGATCTATTATATTATCATAATTCACTGCGCAAACTTCGAGGTCATTCCAGCAATACATTCAATTCATGCGCATATGGTCTAGGAGGGTTTTCCTGAGGAAAAGTTGCCGGCTTAGCAGTTGAAGTAGGGTATTATTGTTGCTTGATGAGCCAAAGAACTCTGCTAACTCCACCCACCTCTTCTCACAATATTAAAAAAAAGTGTAAGTTCTATTTGGAAACCTTGATGCAACTTCCAAACACGTGAAAGCACGAAGCAACCACTAGCGTGTGTGTCATACAGCATACCTTTTCAACAAGATTATGTAAGACTTCTCAACTAAACTACATGAAATTATAATTTAATTCTTTAAAAATACGTAAATTTACATATAAAGAACTAAATGTGAATATGACAAAATGAACGACAACAGTTTTATGTATTTTACACCAATTTACTTAATCATATTTGAGTGGAACTCACATTCAGAGCTGGCTATACATCTCTTAAATACACATGTGAAATACGTGGATAAAATATTCTACTCTCATATTACACCAGTATCTTAAGAACACGCACCTGAATGTAATTAAATTTGGCTAATCCTTCCAGCAATTATAACAACTATAGAACAATTGAACACACCCTTTTGCTTTCATATATAAACTGTCACTCTCCACTGTAATTCTCACTTTTACCTTACATCCTGAAGAGGGTCGATGTTTATTGACCGAAATATAGTGTGATTTATTCATATTTCCTGTGTTTCTTTTATGGGCCTTTTTGAAAAAACATATATATATATATATATATATATATATATATATATATATATATATATGTAAGGAAATTTTCCTTATTAACGTAAATAATTTAAAAGGATTAAGAAAATAAATTTTCCAGTGGTTATGGTGCCATCTGTTGGTTGCGCTCGTAGCCAGGTATGTCATACGTGTGTATTTTTGTTTTTCATATCCGTGGTGGGAGAGAGGAGGAGCCAAGAGGCAGTTAGCAAGACTGTTTACCTTGAAAGGTAAATTTGTTATGTACGTCAGTGTTCCACGAATTCGTCTGCAGAGGACACTCTTTCCTGCTTCAAGTGGTGGTGGAGTGACTTAGTGATGGACAGCAACCATTGGCTAATACCAAAGCTCCTGTTAGTCTAGGGACAGACTCGTTTTGACCACTTCGAAGCCTGCAGACGTGACACTGCCGTTCAGTTTTGCCTTGGGGTAAGAATAACATTGTGTAGTTTCCCTTGCTGAACGATTTTGGAAAGCCTGAAGTGTTTTCATTGGTGTGTGGCTGCCGCTGGTACCAGTAATTACGTGATCAATCAAGCATAACATTACGTTAATGGTTTGGATCTCGACGGGTTCGTCCTTCAAACCTGATTCTGTGACAAAGACCTGGTGCAAGAGAACTTACATCATCCCACGGAAATTAAGCTATTGTTAAATGTATGTAATTAGTTAGGGTTTATTAATTTTAATTGTCTCCAGTCTATTCCTTTTACTTTCCTATCACCGTATGTATAGTTTGTGTGTGGGTGCATCATTGATGGTTGGTTTCTTTGTCTCTTTCTTTTATTTTTCCGGTGAGCTAGAGTTTGTTTGGGTCCTAGATGCCTTTTTGTAATGCGAATGGTTTATTTCCTTCCTGGCTGGAGATTTATTTTCATTTGAGGAGAATTAAGTTTATGTAATAAACAGGAATTTGAATTTGATTAAGAGTCTTTGTTTTGAACCTTTCCTTCTCGGTGGATTTTGATACGTCAATGTCTAGTTCTAGCTGGCTGAATACAAAGAACCTGTGACATAAATGGCGACCTTGCCAGGATCCTGTTGAATTCTTTTCTCAGGATCCCTAGAATATTGACATTGCCGTGTTGGAATCTTCAGTAGAGGATTGGTTGTTCAGATATTTTGATAGTTAATTGGGTTTAAAACTTTGATAAAATGAGTGAGTCTGAGCATACGATGACTGAGATTAATGTATCGGAATTTTTGGGTAGGGGTGACTGGGAGGCTACGCTTGGTGATTTAAGTAAAGGTCAGTTGTTTGCACTAGCAGAGCATTTCAAGTTAGTAGTATCTCCTGGTGTAAAGAAAGGAACTCTGTTGCTACAGGTAGCGAGTGCGATAAGCGGTGGTGCTATGGGTGCGACTTCGGACGAAGTAGGATTAATGCAAGATAGGTTAGCATTACAGAAATTGGAGGTGGAAAAGTTGAAATTGCAGTTTCAGATGGGAGAGATGGAGATGGCCAATAGGGAAAAGGAAAGGGAAATGGAGAAGGTTAGATTAGAACATGAGAGGGAACAGGAAATGGCTAGATTGGAACAGGAAAGGGCTAGATTGGAACAGGAGAGGCAATTGGAGTTTGTTCGAATGGAACATGAATTGCAGGTTCTTCGTTTAAAACAAACTGGACCGGAAGACCACTTTAACATTAGTCATGCTATTAAGCTAGTCCCTGTGTTTAACGAAGCTGATGTGGCTGAATTCTTCTCTGCTTTTGAGAAGTTAGCAAGAAAGTTAGGTTGGCCTGAGACCATGTGGACTACCCGAATTCAGTGCAGGTTGGTTGGGAAAGCACAAAAAGTGTATGCAGCATTGAGTGAAGAGGTAAGTGCAGACTATAGTAGGGTGAGAGAAATTGTATTAAAAGCTTATGAGCTTGTGCCAGAAGCCTACCGCCAGAGATTTCGTAATCTAAGAAAGGTTCCAAATGATACTTATGTAGAGTTTGCTAGAGCTAAAGAATTAGCATTTGATGAATGGTTGAAATCAAAAGGGGTTGATGATTTTGCAGGGATAAGGGAAATAATCCTTATTGAAGAGTTCAAGAATAATGTAGGGCATGAACTGAAGATACATTTAGAAGACTTAAAGTTAGATACTGTGGGAGCAGTTGCAGTGGCAGCCGATGAGTACGCACTATCACACAAGTCTGTGTTTAAGTTTGCTGATAAGCAAAGTAGGTGGGATAAGGATAGGAGGTTTGAAAAGACTCCGGAGCAGGGAGCGAAATCCTCTAAATCCAGTTCTCCTGGAAGAAAGGTTCAGTCTTTTCCAAAGACAAGTGAAAGGGATGTAACGTGTTATTTTTGTAAAAAGAAGGGCCATATTAGGTCAGAATGTTCTGCCTGGAAGGGGCAGGGGAGTTTCAAGAAGCCTGTAGGTCTACTTGGGAGAACTTCTGGGGGTGTATCCTGTGAGTTTGGTAACTTTGGAAAATATGTCTCAAGTGGTGAAGTGTTCACAAAGGACCAGGATGGTTTTGGGAGACGGGTAAATGTATTGCGGGATACTGGTGCTGCCCAGTCGTTGATTTTGAGATCTGCGTTGCCTGACAATTTTGTAGAGGAGCAGCTAGAGTATGTGTTGTTGGGTGGCTTCCCAAACACGGTGGTGGCGTGTCCTCTGGCCGAGTTTTGGTTAAACTCGGATTGGGTCAAGGGCCCGTTAAAGTTGGCAATTGCAGATGAACTACCAGTGAACGGTGTGCAGGTTGTGATAGCCAATGATACTGAGTCGGATACGGGGAGTAGTTGTCCGGTAGTGCAATGTAACGGTACCACTCAGATTGGTGAGAGTAGTCCTATGATGGCTATTACTCGTTCTACAGTCCAGTCTCCTAGTGTTGAGGATGAGGATTTGGGTCTAGATAGGCTTGAAGGACTGGTAGAGGGAGTTTCTGATGTGAAAGTTCCTAGTCTGGTATCTGAGTGGGATGATACTGTAGGATGGGATAGGAACTCACTAAGTATTGCTCAGAAGGAAGAGTTTAATGAAGAGGGGGAAGGAGAGGTTAGCTCAGATTTGACGAGACCTAAGATGAAATGGGAAGATGGTATCCTGTATCGGTTTAGTCGTTTCAAAAGATCGCCAACTGAGATGTGGGAAGTAAGGAAGCAGATAGTAGTTCCTCTTGAATATCGGGGCAAAATCTTGTGGTTTGCACATGAAGATTTACTTGCTGGTCATTTTGGAGTAAGCAAAACTTTTAGGAAAGTTGCTGAGCATTTCTTTTGGCCAAGAATGAAGGCAGAGGTGAAGAGGTATGTTAATTCTTGTACTAAGTGTCAAATGGTTGGGAAACCAAATCAGAGAATTGCTAAAGCCCCTTTACAACCCATTCCAGTGGTTGAAGAACCATTTAAAGAGATATTGATAGATATTGTGGGGCCATTGCCAAAGACTAGCAGTGGTTTTCAGTATATACTGACAATAATGGATAGAATGTCCAGGTACCCCGAAGCTGTACCCTTAAGGAGTATTCACAGTAAGAAAGTAATCGAAGCACTTATTGGTTTCTTTACTAGATTTGGATTGCCGAAATCGGTTCAGTCTGACTGTGGTAGTATTTTATGAGTAAAGAATTTGCTAAACAGATGAAAGAGTTCAAAATTAATCATGTAATCTCATCACCATACCACCCAGAGAGCCAGGGTCAGATTGAACGATTTCATCAAACTTTGAAGTCCATGCTAAAGAAATATTGTGGGGAAGATCCAAGGAACTGGGATAAGGCAATACCTTATTTATTGTTTGCATTTAGGTCTGTACCGAGTGATATGATGGGATTTTCTCCATTTGAGCTTGTATTTGGTCACAAGGTAAGAGGTCCTTTGGATGTTGTTAAAGAAAGTTGGGAAAATAATAATCCAAAAGTTAGCCTGGTACAATTTCTAAAAGAATCTAGGGAAAAGCTTTATAAGTTTTGGGAGTTTGCTAAGGAGAACTTGAAAGTTGGGCAAGGTAAAATGAAAAAGAATTTTGACATCAAAGCTAGGAGAAGGGTATTTGAAGTTGGGGATAAAGTTTTAGTTTTATTACCTACCCCTGGTAATCCCCCAGGAGCCAAGTTTTCAGGACCATGGAAGATAGCTAAGAGGGTAAGTAGCTTGAATTATCTGGTGGAGACCCCAAGTAGAAGACAAAAACACCAGCTTTGTCATGTTAACATGTTGAAACCTTATTATGAAAGAGTAGCAAAGAAGCCATTGTTGTTGTTGGGGAAAGTAGAAATGGAAAGAGAATGTTTGGAAATAGAAGGTAAGTGGCCTAAAGGTAATAGCGATGTATTAAATAACTTGCCAAATATGTTGTCTCACTTAGATGGGGATCAAATTGAGTCCATCTTAAATTTGATAGAAGTGTATCCAGATTTATTTAAGGACACCCCAGGTTGTACGGCTGTGATACAGCATGATGTGGAGGTTAGAGGGGCTAAACCAATAAAACAGGCACCTTATAAAACTAATCCATTGAAAAGGGAAGTAATCAAAACAGAGGTAGAGTACATGTTGCAGCATAATCTGATAGAAAGTAGTTACAGTCCATGGAGTTCACCTGTGGTGTTGGTGAAGGAGGAGAATGGTCAGTATAGAATGTGCATAGATTACCGCAAGGTTAATGCAGTTACAGAGACTGACAGTTTTCCTTTACCTCGGGTAGAGGACTGCATCAATGATGTAGGTAAGGCAAAGTTTATCAGTAAGTTCGACCTTCTAAAGAGGTACTGGCAAGTACCGTTGACACCCAGAGCTAAGGATATCTCTGCTTTTGTGACCAGTGAGGGATTATTTGCCTGCAACGTGATGCCTTTTGGCATGAAAAATGCATCTGCTACATTTCAGAGACTAATGAACAACTTGGTAGGTTCTCTAGAGGGTGTGGTAGTGTACATTGATGACATTGTGGTATATAGCGATGACTGGGACACCCATATTCAAAGAATACTTAAGTTATTTTAAAAACTTAGCCAGGCAGGGCTGGTTATCAATCTTGCCAAATGTGAGATAGCCAAGGCTAGTGTATTGTATCTTGGTCATGAAATAGGTCATGGGAAGATTGTCCCGAAAGATGCAAACGTCAGAGCCATTTTAGAGTTTCCTGTGCCTTATGACAAAAGGCCTGTTCGTAGATTTCTTGGCATGGTAGGATACTACAGGAGATTTGTGATAAATTTTGCCACAATTTCTAATCCTCTTACTAATTTATTGAGGAAAGAAGTAAAGTTTGAGTGGAATGAAGAGTGTCAGAGGTCATTTGACAAATTGAAGGCAGTTCTAACTAACTATCCTGTCTTGAGAGCTCCGGATTTTCAGGAACCATTTAGGTTGGCGGTCGATGCAAGTGACTATGGAATAGGTGCTGTGCTATCTCAAGTTGAGGAACAGGTAGAGTATCCTGTTGCCTTTTTCTCTAAAAAGCTTAATGAAGCTCAACGCAAGTACTCCACCATAGAGAAGGAGGCCTTAAGCCTGATAACAGCTCTAGAACATTTTGAAATTTATTTAACAAATGTTCCTACACCTGTAGTGGTCAAGACAGACCACAATCCTTTATTATTTTTAAACAGGTTTAAGAATAAGAACCAGAGGCTGATGAGGTGGAGTCTGATATTACAAGAGTGGGATTTGGATATCCAACATGTTCCAGGGAGAAAGAATGTGGTGCCAGACACACTTTCTAGATAATCATAAATTGTTTGGCACGAATGGTAATTTTTTTTTCTTTACTTTTCAGAATTAAATGTCTTTTTTTTCCATTTAATTTGAATTTAATGTTTTTTGTAGTTATTCATTATAAGACTTATTAATCTATATTCAGATTTGTTTGCTTTATTTCCATTCATAATTTAGTTCCGTGCTTTGATTTTTGTTGCACAAAAATTTTTTTAAGGATGGGGGTGTAAGGAAATTTTCCTTATTAACGTAAATAATTTAAAAGGATTAAGAAAATAAATTTTCCAGTGGTTATGGTGCCATCTGTTGGTTGCGCTCGTAGCCAGGTATGTCATACGTGTGTATTTTTGTTTTTCATACCCGTGGTGGGAGAGAGGAGGAGCCAAGAGGCAGTTAGCAAGACTGTTTACCTTGAAAGGTAAATTTGTTATGTACGTCAGTGTTCCACGAATTCGTCTGCAGAGGACACTCTTTCCTGCTTCAAGTGGTGGTGGAGTGACTTAGTGATGGACAGCAACCATTGGCTAATACCAAAGCTCCTGTTAGTCTAGGGACAGACTCGTTTTGACCACTTCGAAGCCTGCAGACGTGACACTGCCGTTCAGTTTTGCCTTGGGGTAAGAATAACATTGTGTAGTTTCCCTTGCTGAACGATTTTGGAAAGCCTGAAGTGTTTTCATTGGTGTGTGGCTGCCGCTGGTACCAGTAATTACGTGATCAATCAAGCATAACATTACGTTAATGGTTTGGATCTCGACGGGTTCGTCCTTCAAACCTGATTCTGTGACAAAGACCTGGTGCAAGAGAACTTACATCATCCCACGGAAATTAAGCTATTGTTAAATGTATGTAATTAGTTAGGGTTTATTAATTTTAATTGTCTCCAGTCTATTCCTTTTACTTTCCTATCACCGTATGTATAGTTTGTGTGTGGGTGCATCATTGATGGTTGGTTTCTTTGTCTCTTTCTTTTATTTTTCCGGTCAGCTAGAGTTTGTTTGGGTCCTAGATGCCTTTTTGTAATGCGAATGGTTTATTTCCTTCCTGGCTGGAGATTTATTTTCATTTGAGGAGAATTAAGTTTATGTAATAAACAGGAATTTGAATTTGATTAAGAGTCTTTGTTTTGAACCTTTCCTTCTCGGTGGATTTTGATACGTCAATGTCTAGTTCTAGCTGGCTGAATACAAAGAACCTGTGACAATATATATATATATATATATATATATATATATATATATATATATATATATATATATATATATATATATATATATATATATATATATATATATATCAAATAAGCCATATATATTAATACATTAAAGCCTGGATTCTCTTAACGACCTCGGGATCAGAGCCCCAGGCGGAACCGCCCAAAGACTATAATATCGGACCGGCAGGGATTTGAACCCTCGTCCAGGATATCTGTATGCCAGTGACCATACCACTCAGCCACGAAGAAAGATAAAAGTCAATGATAATTCTTCTGTACATATACCTGTCAAATTCAGGTTTTCTGTACTTAGAATTGAAATCAACCCATCTTCACCATCGTAGCTAATTGGTACGTTTGGGACTTGGCATTCGATTAATGATAAATTTTCTTTTTTTTTTTTTGCACATTTAAACGTGTTTCTTTCATATTTCAAATAAGCCATATATATTAATACATTAAAGTCTGGAGTAAGTACTTTTACGGTCATAATACTTGCAGGTTTCATGCCCCCTGCAATATTATTTCCGGATCCCTACATTATTGGAACCCACAGGTTTGCAATATATTTCGGACATTAATGTCCGAAGGTTTTGAAAATCCCAAGTCTACAGAGACTAGGTATACAGCTCAATATAAATTATGCAACTGGGTGAGAGGCTTTCAAAAGATCTCTCCGGGACCTTTCCTACCTAATGATGGGATTCGTAAGCTACTATTTCCGAAAGCAAGTGAGGAAATAGTAGTGCCTCAGGAACCAATTACATCCCCTGACGACCAGAAAACCTTTAGGATTAAGGGCAAGAAGTGCCCCAGGGTAGAAGAGGAAAATGTTGCTTTGGAATTTCCTGCCTCTGCCGGCTTTAGAGCCATCGATGTCGACATCTTCGTCTTCTACCCCTAAGTTGGATAATGAGGTACAATTATGTATCCAGCTGAAGAATCAAATAGAGAGCTTTCGTAAACAAAACGAAAAGCAGGAAGTAAAACGCAAGATAGATCCTCGTAAAGTTTCTCTTGTCACTTCCCAGGGATCAGTCAAACGACCCATGAATCAAGACCTACCAACATGCTCCATAACCAATCCCTGGAGGTTTGCGGAGCAGATGCCGATTTCAAATGGTAATCTCTACATCTCAGAGAAAATAGGTGCTGTTCCTTTGGACAAAATTTAATTTTGGCCAAGCTTTGATGCTTTCCCTAATTGTTGGGTTCGACTGAAGTAGGAACCAAAGTCAGGAAAAGGAACGGAAGCAAAGGAGGTCTGGATTCTCGACCATGAAAAGGCACAGATTATCCTTTCAGGTAGTCTAAGAAAGGCAGGTTATTCAGAGTCGAAGGTATTCTCACTGAATAACGGACACCCTTCCTTTCTTGCTCCTACTTCACTCTCATTCCCCTTTATGGGGAAGGCATTTACTTCTGTTGCCAAAGTGGTAGAGGCGGGTAAGCCATGTCCCACACTCGATGAGTGCAAGCCTTTGTCACCAGCTTTTCCTGGACAGGAAAAGGATTGGAAGGAAGTCCATTTGACATTTTTATTAGGAAAATTAGACAAGGACGTCGCAAGTTGGCAATTCAAGGTATGTCTCCCTAAATTGTCTGAGTTGCTCTTGTGTAATGAACATGAGTCAAAGGAGTGACTTGCGACATCCCTATCTCTACAAAACTACATAGAGTTGTGTTCAACCTACGAAAGTACCCCA
Organism: Palaemon carinicauda; assembly: GCF_036898095.1. NCBI lineage: Eukaryota > Metazoa > Arthropoda > Malacostraca > Decapoda > Palaemonidae > Palaemon > Palaemon carinicauda. The sequence continues at coordinate 57,886,687 of NC_090737.1, forward strand.
GACATGCTCATGGTCATAGCCAAAATGCATACGGCTATCTTGGTGAAGGACCTTTGTGCCTTTATGAAGGCTAGGAGTGCATGTAAAGAGTTTTTGTTCACTGATGCATCAGTAAAACACGAAACAAGGAAGCTAATATCTTCCAACATCTGGGGTAAAGACCTCTTCCCACACGAGATCACTAAGGAAGTAATTAAGAACGCCACTATGGAGAACAAAGGTCTTCTCCAAAAATGGGGCATTCCTTCAAAGAGAAAATCTTCTGTGGCTGTGGGTCCCCAACCTAAAAAGAAGATCGGAAAATCTGGAAATATCCGGGCTGCTCAACAACATCCCACTATTCCAGTGACCATGGTGCTACAGGCAGATGGTCAAAAGTCTAAGCCTACTGACTACTCGAAGCATAAAGAGGCTTCGGCTAGGAGGAACTTTCCCTCAGGATCGCAGGACCTTCGATCCTTCGGTCCAAAGCCTATTCAAGATGAGCCATTGATGGTAAACAGAAATGTCCCTACCATCATTTCCTTACCTTCTCTTACAGTTCAAAATCCTCCTGGAGGAGTATACCTGAGAGCTATAGAGCATACAGGTGATAAGAAAGCTATAGCTCATCGAGTTCCAGGGAAGGCTGCTTTGTATTCACGAGAAGGACTCAAGATATCAATGAGCCATTCTGAACTTGTCGCCACTCAACAAGTTCATAACAAAACAGCAAGTTCTGAATGTTAATCCTTCTCAACATATGGATCCTGTTCCAATTAAGGGTGTTCGTAGTCTTGTCAGACCTGAAAGGTGTCCTTCGGAACCTTGCAGTCAACCACCCCCCTTCCTCCTATCTAGAATTCATGTTACAGATAGTAACATTCATCATAAGAAAGATACGTGTCGGACTCACAGTCTTAAGTATCTTCAAAGGATTGACGATCTTAGTCACGTCAAAGTCAAGCCTAGAAATAGTTCAGGTATTAATATATCTGATCGTGAGGCTGGAGTGGGCAGCACCCGAAGTGTCCAGCCAATGTGCATTCAAAGAGATGACCCGGTTCCTGGGACATCACGGATGCAAGATAAGCTTCTAGAAGTCTCAACTTTCTCCAGCTCAGGCGTTTAGATGGTTAAGAAACCATCGAAGCCCTCAGTCACATCAACTCCCCTCTCCTTTGGAAATATGAATGGAGCTCGCGAGGTCTGTCAAGGGACTCAGGTATTCAGTCAGAATTCCAAAACGCCAACAGGGAAAAGCGCTATACTTTCCCCAGTTCGCTATAGTGACAGACCTGGTGCTAAGGGCACACCGAAAAGATGCGTCAAGAGCTTTGAGAAAACACACATCATACGCTTGAAGAGATAAAAAAAGACTGAGATCGGTCCCTCTTTAATCGCTTCTGTAACAGAAATTAGAGCACGAAAGTCCCAAGACTCTGCTGGTCCTTTCATGGGTGGTGAAGCCCCCTCCACACAGATCAGACTCCCTACGACTGATCTGGGACACCGAAGCGATAATAAGACGTCACATTCGAACGTCTCATTCAGTCTTGGTGAAGTTACCCATCCCTCTCTTAAAGGGATGGCACCTACCAGCAGTTCACTTACAACTGATCCACGATGTGACGATAGATACTCTATTTTGATCCAAACCGATAGAGTTGGAATGGTCCATGGGCGCAGACATATTCCCTCCCAGATGGGAACAAGTCCCGGAACTGCAATTCGACCTCTTCATCACGAGCGTCTTCAAGAAACTACCTAGCTATATAGCCCCATACAAGGATCCTCTAGTGGGGCTGATAGACTAGATGAGGCTGGTCCTAGCTCTGACCCTAGGTATATTTCCGAAGGTTCAGAAATTAACTGCCTTCGTTTTATCACAGAGAACCCAAACCCTTCATTTCATGATTTTCTCACTCTAGCTGTTAGAAAAAGGTTTGGGATCTCAAAAGGCAATATAGAACTTTTAGAAGAATACAAGGCCAAGTCAACTAGAAGACAATATGAGTCTTCCTGGAAAAAGTGGGTTGCGTTTGTCAAAGCAAAAGGACCGAAAGAAATTTCCATGAACTTCTATCTGTCCTTCTTTGTCCACCTTCATAGCCAAGGTCTGGTGGCCAATACGATAAATACGTGCAAGTCAGCCATGACTAGGCCTCTCCTATATGCCGTTTAAGTGGATCTGGCGAATAAAATATTTAATAAGATTCTGAAGGCATGTGCCAGGCTTAAGCCCGCAGTACCACCAAAGCCCATCTCTTGGTCTTTGGACAAGGTCTTACATTATGCCTCATCTGTGAACAATGAAGATTGTTCTCTTAAGGATCTAACCCAAAAGGTTATTTTTCTGTTCGCTATCGCCTCCGGGGCTAGAGTTAGTGAAATAGTGGCCTTATCCAGAGATGAGGGTCACATTCAGTTCACGGAAGTGGGAGAACTGAATCTATTTCCTGATCCATGCTTTCTCGCTAAAAACGAGCTACCCACTAAGAAGTGGGGTCCCTGGAGAATCTGCCCTCTGAAGGAAGATGTCTCTCTATGTCCTGTAGAGTGTCTAAAGTCTATCTTCGTAGAACTTCAGACTTCATGGGAGGACAGCTCTTTAAAGGAGAAACTTCTGGATCAAATTTATCCCTAAAACAACTAAGGGCGAAGCTCTCCTACTTTATTCGTAGAGCGGATCCGGACAGTACTCCCGCAGGTCATGATCCGAGAAAGATTGCTTCATCACTGAACTTCTTTCAGTATATGGACTTTGAGTGCCTTTGCTCATAAACTGGATGGAAATCATTCAGAGTGTTTTACAAACACTATGCAGAACAAGTACATGAACTGAAACACTTCGTAGTGGCGGCAGGTAGTGTATTAAAACTTGCCCCCTAATTACTGTGGTAAACAGTTTATGGTTTGGAACCTCACATGTCCTCGCACATGTAACGGATGAGAATCACCCAGAGTGTTCTACATACACTATGCTAGACAAATCCATGATCTGAAGCAATATATGGTGACGCCGGGTAGAATATTTAACCTGCCGTCTAATTTTACGATGAACAGCTAATTGACTGGGACTGTCAATTAAAGGGAGAAGAGGTCACCCTTCTTAGGTGTGACTTCTTTTGATTAAGTGTTACTATGAAAACACTAGCTCTGTTCAAAATCCCAGGTGTGGAATTATACAGATAGCACTAGTGCCGGTGTACGAAGTACACAGTGCAGATAGAAGTAACCAGTACAGGAATTATGAAGAGAAATTGTTTTATAATTTTTCTTCAGTCTGTGAGTGGCACTCATCATTTCTTCCTTCTAGAAGGAAATATAGTCTCTGTACTCGTTACAGGTATAATTCCATTGTCATACTACATTCGTTTTACTGGACATCTCTTTTAGTCATTTATTAGTAATAAATGTCTATTAGAATGTAGTGCGTCCACTTTCGCCAGACAATTGTATGTATACATGCCAGAGTTCTTCAACTTACCAAAGTAAGTATCCCTCATATATATATGAGTGTGTACTTATGTTTGGTCATACTATGTATGTTAACCTCAGATCCCTTTTCTACTGTCTATAATGACTCTTCCCCGTAGGAGGCAGGAAGCACTAACATTGGTTATGATTAGTGATGATTACGAATAACTGTAACGTCTCTTGTCTCATGTGTTCCCCATGACCATAGAAAAGGTTGCTATAAGGTTAAGGCACTGATAAAAATCCACAGATACACTAATGCTCTGGTATGCTTCCATCAGGACGACATGGCTTGAGCCCAAAAAACGGATTTTGAGCAAAGCGAAAAATCTATTTTTGGGTGAGATGGCCATGTCGTCCTGATGGACCCACCCATATCTTCTAAAAGAAAAGATCTTCACAGTATCCCTCCCGTGGTACTGTATCTGTAACACGCTCAATGCTAAAAGGAATGTCCGCCATCGTGGGATTGGCGCTGTTGTATTCCCAATAGTATTACGAGAGCGGGGATAGCCTTTGGACGGCTCCCTTTTATTTTACCACAACCTCCTCGAAGCGAAAACGCTGTTTGGGGTGCAGATTGCTATGGAGGCGTGTCAAGAATGTGTCCGCTGATATTGCAATATCCTTAGGAGAAATTTTAAGGATATTCGCGCCAGGAGTTAGAATTCTGGATACCTAAAGATAAAATTCTCTGGGAATATCACTGTAGTACATACATCCCTTAGGAAGCTACTTTAAGGAACTTCCATCAGGACGACATGGCCATCTCACCCAAAAATAGATTTTTCGCTTCGCTCAAAATCCGTTTTATATATATATATATATATATATATATATATATATATATATATATATATATATATATTTATATATTTATATATAATATATATATATATATATATATATATATATATATATATATATATATATATATATATATATATATATATATATATATATATATATATATATATATATATATATATATATATATATATATATATATATATATATATATGTATGTATATAAATATGCGTACATATAGGTATATATATATATATATATATATATATATATATATATATATATATATATATATATATATATATATATATATATATATATATATATATATATATATATATATATATATATATATATATATATATATATACATAAACTAAACAGTGTTTAATTATATTATTATTATCATTATTATCATTATTATCATTACTATTTTTATATTTATTATTATTATTATTATTATTATTATTATTATTATTATTATTATTATAAAGGCAATAATCTTTCATATCAGCAGTATGTCATTATATGCCATTCTTGTTTCACATTTAAGAAATTTTATGGTCTTATGGGAATTTTTGTTAACCCTGGTCGGTTCAAAATTTTAGTCCGTTCAATTATCTTTATCAATAATAGATTGCCGTATTTTCCACAAAAATTTTAATATCCTAAAAAACTATCTTTGTAAAATATGTAAGTAAAGTTCAAAAGCCAAATATTGCTTATTATCCGCATGTACAAAAAAATAAATAAATAAATAAATAAATTGAACTAAGTGGTTATCAAGATTTTCAATATGTTTTATCCCTACTAGTAAAAAAGCTGTAGTAGATTCTAACGCCATTTTCCTAGTCATGGCACGAATAGTAAACTTATAGTTTTGTTTTCTTTTTATCTGATATATGTATAATAATGTATTTTAATTCATATTTACTTTATATCATGAGAATAAGGAAATAATCTATATTTTTTTCACATAACTCTATATATATCTCATATTTCCCCTAATTTCATAGAAATGACACATAAAATAAGAATTTTCTATATGGAAAATATGTTTATTACTCTTCGGGGAATATATCTATATCTAGGTAGTTTCCATAAATATTTCTATAGAGAATAAAAAAAACAAGTGATTTTCTAGGATAATTAATTTACATATGCAATGCTTAAACAAGAAATTATAGTAGTTAATCAATAAAACCTTCTGTTTTTCTAATTTCATATCTTCTTTCCCTTAAAGTACATTCATGGTCTTAACGGCAATCTGTCTAATGAAATGTAAATTTTTTTTTATCTTATGCTTTGATTGAATCATCAGTTTAAAGAAAAATTCTGTGCAATATTCATTAATATGCAATCTCAATTAATATTTTTCTTGTGTCACTAAAGTGATGTCTGAAATGATGATGTCTATCTTGTAGTTTTTAAGTTTTTATCTTTTCTATCATGATTTTAATCATTTTATATAATTGTTTTTGAAAAGGATTTAAAGTCTTTTTTTTTTTTTTTTTTTTTTTGGAATAAAATGATGTGGTGATCTTTACAGGATTTAACTGTAAATTTAATTACATAGCCTATTTGAAAAAAAATTTATATATTAGTGAATTATGTATGTCTAACTTATCAATGTTAGATGCAGTGCTTTGTTGGTAGTTTGACTGTCAAGCTTTTATTGAGTGAACTCGGAAAATATATAATTCCTGATCTTTCTGTGTTGATAAAAGGGTCAGTTTTACTGGAATATTTTAGCTTTTACTCTTCCCGTACTATTTGTGCAATCTTTCGTACTCGGCTGCTGCATAGTCTCATAAATATTTAAGCTTAGATATTCTATTTTCCATTCTTTCATGATTTGATATTTAACATTTCCGGTTATGTTTCTTATATCATTTCTTCAATGATTAATCATTGGAAAACTATTCTTTGCAGATGTATTTTTTTATATATATTTATGTTATTCTTTTTGACGGTTAGTTACTGTCTGTTTAGATCTTTTTTTTTTTTTATTAAAAGCAAGTCAGGTTGACAAGTTTTGTCAATTCTTTGACACTATTTCCCTTTCTTTCCCTGATTCTGTCACCCAAGTAGGGGGAATATACTTCGCTGCACATCTTACCCCATTGTACCTTCATATATGTGCAAAAGGCCTGAGGTATCCCGAGTAACTGGATTATATCGTAACGTTCGTAATCTCCTTTAAATTATTCTGGACTGAGATTTTCTTATATTATTTTTTTTTCTCGTAGATGTCTTAAAATGGTATCATTAGGATTATTATCCAGGATTCAATTATTCTAATTGATAGGTCCAAAGTATCAATATATGTTTGAGCATTTGTATTTCAGTACAGTAGAGTAACTCACAGAACTCTCAGTTTCACTGAGAAAGAAGGGCATTTTCTGTATTGTAAAATTTACGATGCTCTGCCATTTTAATTTTGTAAAGTTTTCGATAATTATTAATTTTCCAAATAAAAAACTTACTCTTTCTTTGTTCGTAGCCTTTCTTATGGAATTCGAGGGTATATAAACTTTAAGTATATTACGTTTTATAAAATCGTGTACAGTGAGTAATCGGTTAGCATGATAATCAAATAAGAAACACTGAACATCATGGGTACTTGGTATTTTAAAGTATTATATGCTGTACCTCAGACTTTAAGTTAGAAATAAAATGGTACTACGTCGTTTATATAAAGTTCCAGGACACCATAATTACTTTTATTTCTTGGAAAATTTGGGGCATAACCTTGTTTACCTGTCAAGTACATAAAAAAAAGCATGAAATATCAGTTTATTTCCTTTACATACTGTGATTTCTAAGCTGAAAAATAGAGAAGTGTATTTACATAAAAATTATGAAAATGTTTGGTTCAACATAAATTTGGACAAAGGAAACTTTTCTGTAAGTATACGGTATCCTGTTTTCAAAACAAGGTACAAAATTTAAAACTCAAGTTTCTCTCTCTCTCTCTCTCTCTCTCTCTCTCTCTCTCTCTCTCTCTCTCTCTCTCTCTCTCTCTCTCTCTCTCTCTCTACCATTTAAGTGACCCATTCATTATTCAAAAAAATATTTGTTCACTATTTTTATTTATGATTATTGAGGTAGTTATTGTATTAGAAATAATAATAATAATAATAATAATAATAATAATAATAATAATAATAATAATAATAATAATAATAATTATAATAATAATAATAATGAACATTTTATAACGAAAAATGTTTGCTTTAAAAAAGTTCGTCCCTTGCCCTCTGTAGGGAGAGAGAGAGAGAGAGAGAGAGAGAGAGAGAGAGAGAGAGAGAGAGAGAGAGAGAGAGAGAGCCTTACCCTTATTGCCTTATTTTTTGTTTGGGTTCCCCCAGGTCCCTCAGTGTGAGGCACCTCGTATATCCACCAGAGAGTTGCTAATGCATCTTCCGGTGTATTTTGCATCTTCCAGTCTTGGATGGTCTGGGATGCATCTTAGGTATTTATCGAGCTTATTCTTAAACACATCTACGCTCACTCCTGATATGTTTCTTAGATGAGCTGGCAGCACATTAAATAGTCACTGCATTATCGATGCTGGTGCGTAGTGGATTAATGTCCTGTGCGCCTTTCTTAGTTTACCTGGTATATTTTTTGGCACTATTAATCTACCTCGGCTTGCTCTTTCTGATATTTTTAGCTCCATGATGTTTTCAGTAATTCCTTCTATTTGCTTCCATGCTTGTATTATCATGTAGCGTTCTCTTCTCCTTTCTAGACTGTATAGTTTTAAAAATTTCAGTCTTTCCCAGTAGTCAAGGTCCTTAACTTTTTCTATTCTAGCAGTATAGGACCTTTGTACACTCTCTATTTGCGCAATATCCTTTTGGTAGTGTGGGTACCATATCACATTGCAGTACTCGAGTGTACTACGTACATAAGTTTTTTAAAGCATAATCATGTGTTCAGCTTTCCTTGTTTTAAAGTGTCTGAATAACATTCCCATTTTTGCTTTACATTTAGCCAACAGTGTTGCTATTTGGTCGTTGCATAACATATTCCTATTTAACATTACACCAAGGTCTTTAATTGCTTCCTTGTTTGTGATTGTCTCATTATTAGGTCCCTTGTATGCATATACCATTCCTTCTCTATTTCCATAATTTATTGATTCGAAATTATCGGAGTTAAATACCATCCTATTTATCTCCGCCTATTCATATATTTTGTTTAGATCTCTTTGTAGTGAGTTCCTGTCTTCATCACAAGTATTTTCTCTACTTATTCTTGTGTCATCGGCGAAACTTCTCAATACGGAGTTTTTAACATCACAGTCTATGTCTGAGATCATAATAACAAACAGCAGTGCAGCTAATACCGTACCTTGTGGCACACCAGATATTACCTGGGCTTCCTCTGATTTCTCGTCATTTGCAACCACTATCTGTTTTCTGTTTTGCAGGAATTCTTTTACCCATTTTCCTATCTTTCCCACAATATTATGCTTTCTCATTTTTTTCTCCAATATGTTATGGTCTACCTTGTCAAAGGCTTTTGCAAAATCTAGATAGATCACATCTGTGTCTTTTTCATTTATCATATTTTTGTATATGTTTTCATAGTGTGCTATCAGTTGGGTCTGTGTACTTTTTCTAGGCACGAAACCGTGTTGACCCATATTAAACAAATTATTTTTAACCAAATGGTTCATTATTTTCTTTTTTATTACCCTCTCATACACTTTCATAATATGAGATGTTAGACTAACAGGTCTATAATTGCTTGCCTCTAGTCTTGATCCACTTTTGAAGATAGGGGTTATATAAGCTAATTTATGTTTAACATATATCTCGCTCATATCTACACTTTGTCTTAGCAGTATTGCAAGCGGCTTCGCGATAGTGTTTGCAGTTTTTTTTTAACAAAATCGCTGGAACTCCATCTGGTCCGGCTGCCGATCCATTTTTAATTTCGTTTATAGCCGTGACAATATCTGCTTCATTAATATCTATATCCGTTAGATATTCAACATTTTCTTCTCTCATTTCTGTTTCATTATTCTCATTCGCAATTCTTGGTGTGAACTCACTCTTATATTTTTCTGCTAATATGTTGCATATTTCCTTTTTTTCATTCGTTAGCCGTCCTTCAATTCTTAGAGGGCCTATTTCTACTCTCCCTTTATTCATCTTTTTTTGCATAGGAGAAAAGTACTTTGGGGTTTCTTTTTATATTTTGAAGTGTCCTTTCTTCTAAGTCCCTTTTTTCATTTTCTTTCGACTGTATAATCTTTTGTTCTGCATTTTCTATCTTACATTTTATTTCCCTCATTTTCCACACATTTTTTTCTTTTGCAAGATTTTTCTTCCACTTTCTAATTTTCTGAAATAAGATCCTTCTGTCTCTTGGTATGCACGTCTTTTGTTTATTGTTTTTTTTTCGGTACATATTTTTTAACAATTTTCTCCAGTATTTTGTACAGTATATCCGTATTTACCTGTATATTATCACTTACAAATACATTTTTCCATTCTTTATTCAGTTCTTCATTTATTTCTGACCATTTTATGTTCTTACTGTAAAAATTATATTTTCCATATCCTTCCCAAAGTTTTGTGCTTTTATTAATTCTGTGATCACTTGCTTTGGAATGGACTATCAATTCTATGACATTGTGATCTGAAATTCCTGTGTTATACACTATTATTTCTTTAACATAATTCGCCTCATTCACAAATATTAGATCTAGGACATTTTCCTTTCTTGTTGGAATGTGGTTTATTTGTTGGATATTATGTTCTAATAGCATATCTTGAAGCTTTTCAAATTGCTTCTTATCTTCTGCGCTACTATTACACTCTTTTTTATATTTATATATACAACCACTCTCTTCTATTCGCTCTTTCCAATCCACGAAAGGAAAGATAAAATCTCCGGATAGGCGTATATCCCAGTCTTTATGGTTCCTACAAATATCATCTATTTTTTCTATTATTATGTAAAACTGCTCAGTATTTGGGGGTCTGTAAACTACAATAATCACTAGTTTTTCATATTCAAATTCTACCCTAACCAATTCACATTCTGTGTTGCTGTATTTTTCATAGACTTTTCCTTGATTTATGTCTCTTCCATATATTGCGTTCCCCCTTGATTCCTATTTGTTCTGTCTGATCTATATGTTAAAAAACCATTTATCTGGTCATCACTGCCAGTCTCTTGGGAATACCATGTTTCACTTATATTTAATATATCTATTTTTTCAATTTGGGTTAGTTCTTCTAAGAACTCTATTTTCCTTTTAGAGTTACTCGTGACTAAACCCTGTGCATTCATCACTGTTATGGTTTGTGTTTCATCCCTATTATTAAATATTGGTAATAATATGGATTCTCCCATGCTTCCTTCCTGTTCTGATATGATGTTCTTTTCTTCATTTCCCGGAATTCTGCCATTAAAAAATCCAACTTTTCTATTATATTTGCTCTTTCGCCTTCATATTTATTTTTGTGTGTATACCTGCAATTGTCCCCATATCTGCACCAACCCCTGGCATTATAGATGCATTCTTTGTAGTTGGGCTCTAAATGTGCAGGTTTGGGTTGAAAGGCCTCATATCTTGGGGCTCTTGGTTCATAGTGCGGTATATACACGGCCTGCTTTTATGTTTCTTTTTTGTTTCTTTTTTGCTTTCATTTTTCTTTTCAGTTTGCTGAGTTTTCTTACTTTCATTCATGGTTGCAGGATGCATATATCGACATTTTTTGTTGAAACTGCATCCTTTCCCTTCTTTTAGGTTTTTGCATATTTTTGGATGGAGATCTCTGCATTCGTCTCCATATCCGTCTAAATACGCACATTTACCATATATTTCATAATTATTGCATATCTTTGGATGCTTGTATTAGCATCTTTCGCCAAATCTGCAATTCCCTCTTTTCAGCATATTGCAGACTATATCCTTCTTTTCTTTTTTTTTCTTGTTCTTGCTCTTCCCTAAAATTATGTAGGTCCGGGTAGAGTCTCTTGGGTCTCTTATTTGTTTCCATCTGGTAATTTATTTCTTCATAAGTATGTTGTTGGATGGCATCATAGGTTATATCAATGATTTCTTCTGCATCCTTACACATATCCTGTTCATTGTTCTCTTCTTCTTCTTTTTCTTCTTCTTCTTCTGTTTCTTCTTCTTCCTCTTCTTTATCTTCAACTATTTGCAGATTTAGTCTCGATTTAATTATATTTTCTATCCAGACTAAGCATGTTGAGCAGAATACCTTTGTGTCTTTATTTTTTATTTTTTGCTGTATTTCAGCACATGTGGGGTGTGTTGGAACATGAGAGGCATCACATTTTCTAATCAATTGTTGAGGATTATTAATGGAATACCATATCTTACATGTATTACACCATTTTGGCATTCTTTTTCCCATTGCATCAATCAGCATATTCACCATATTGGACTTCTTATTGTTCTTTGATGAAATGTGTTGATTGATGTAGACTTTCTTTATAAGTCTCTTTATCACTTGGATCTTCTTTGGAATTTCTTCTATTATTTTGCTGATGTTTTCCGCAGATTTGCTCCAGTTTATTGGATCATATTGTTTCAATATGTCTGCGAATATTTTTCCGTCACACTGGTCGACGTTACTAGTGACCTCTGTTATCAGACGGTCGAGCTCCTGTTTCACCAACTCATGGAATTTATTTTTGCTGAGTCCAGCGATGTCTCTCCAAGCCTTGCCCGTGTTGTACATAGCCATCTTGATTAGATTTTTAGTAATTCACAAGATAACTATTCTATGCCGACGTTTTATCCCACTTTTCTGACCTCAAACTAATCACTGACTATTCACGAAAACTTGTAGCTATATTGCACTCGATAGCCTTTTGTTATCCGCGTTAAATCAGGATATTTATAGGGTCGCAAAAGTGTAATCACTCACCGGCACACAGATACAAAACTGAGAGAGAGAGAGAGAGAGAGAGAGAGAGAGAGAGAGAGAGAGAGAGAGAGAGAGAGAGACAGTAAGTGGCATTTTGTAAGAAGACAACCTTCTTGATGATGAATACACATGATAAAATGACTTGAGTCTCTAAAGTTATTAAATATATTTAGGTATGGACATTGCCCATTCCTGTCATGAGTTACGTTCAACCTCTTAAATCTGGTCCAGATTGAATGATAAAATCAAAAATATACACAACTCAGTATAGTGTATGTTGTATGGCAATTTGTTTGTCAGTTCCTTCGTGACAATCTTCATAAAAAAAAAAAAATCTTTCAGTACCTGCTGACGTAAATTAGGTGTGCAAAACTGCAACGCGTGGCAATATCTTTTGTCATTAGCATTAAAAAAGTCTGCAGTCATTTACAGTTCATAGACACAATTTCCTGCATTGCTCCTTTTGTTTAGTCGAAGAATAACAATGATTGTTTCGTTCCTTGCGCTTTACCTGTGTATTTACTCCTCGTTTTGTGCAGTCTCTCTCTTTTTTTTTTTACATATCCCTCTTAAATTTACTAACTTAATATTTTCCCATTTTCTGAGTTACTAAATCTACAGTAGTAATTGATCACCAGTTCGGTTTCATTTTGATTGAGAAAGTCAAGATTGGCGACTCATCTCGTATTTCATTGCCTGGTTTATTGACCTTCGTCAACGCAATCTTGTGGAAATTACACATTATTGCTTATGAGTCCGGGATATTAATCCTGTTTGCTTGCATGATATCATTGTCATTATAATCAATATCACTTAATTGTATTGCGGTTTCGAACGTGAAATGGTCTCGTCATACACATACCATTTTGCAAAATTTAGAGCAGAACGTTTTTAATCTTTATAATGGAATATGAATAAATTCATTCAATACCTATCCATAACACTTATAAATATATATATATATATATATATATATATATATATATATATATATATATATATATATATATATATATACTGTATATATATATTATATATTATATATTATATATTATATATTATGTATTATACAATATATATTATAGATTATATATCATATATAATTATTACTTGCTAGGCTACAACCCTATTAGGAAAAGCAGGATGCTATAAGGCCAGGGGCTCCAATAGCAAAAATATCCCAGTGAGGAAAGGAAACTTATGGAACAATTAAATATTTCAATAAAAATAACATTAAATTGAATATCCCCTCTATAAACTATAAAAACTTTAACAAAACAAGAGGAAGAGAAATAAGATAGAATAGTGTGCCCGAGTGTACCTCAAGCAAGAGAATTGTAACCCAAGAGAGAAGAAGAGCAAAGTAGAGAGGCTATGGCACTACCCAAGACAAGAGAACAATAGTTTGATTTTGGAGTGTCCTTCTCCTAGAAGAGCTTCTTACCATATCTAAATAGTCTCTTCTACCCTACTGAGAGGAAGATGGCCACTGAAAAATTAGAGTGCAGTAGTTAACCCTTCGGATTTAGAAGGATTGTTTGTTAATCTCAATATTGTCAGGTGTATAATTACAGTGGAAAATATGTAATAAATAGGCCAGACTATTCAGTGTGTGTACGTAGGCAATAGGAAAATGTACTGTACTAACATACATATAACCATACATAAAAATTCATGCACACACATACACACACACACACACACACACACACACACATATATATATATATATATATATATATATATATATATATATATATATATATATACATACATATATATATATATATATATATATATATATATATATATATATATATATATATATATGTATATATATATATATATGTAATATTTTTGTACAAAATTGCAAATGAAATTTAGGAGCCTTGGTTATTCCCGTTCACAGAAGTATGTATCTCTCTCTCTCTCTCTCTCTCTCTCTCTCTCTCTCTCTCTCTCTCTCTTTCTCTCTCTCTCTCTCTCTCTCTCTCTCTCTCTCTCTTCAGGGAACATAATTCGGATAAAATATAAAATAAAGCCGCATAAGGTTAAGGGACCCTGACACTGGCACGAAATTGTGGCACGCATTGTCACGACTTTTGTCGTGAACTGGCGTGAACGATGCGTGAACTGGAGTGAACGTGTCGTGAACTTGTCGTGACAGTCGTGGCAGTCGTGGCAAGAATTTTGAATGTTCAAAATTTGTGTCACGACAAAATTGTCGTGAACGATGCGCGAACTGTTCGAGAACGCGTCGTGAACAGTGTGGGACGATGCGGGAGGATACGTGCGAGTGCTTGCCAATGCGTGCCATGTCACGACTGCCACGCACAGTTCACGACGCGTTCACTCCAGTTCACCCATCGTTCACGCCAGTTCACGACATGTTCACGAATATGAGTGCGTCGCATCGTGGCTGTGCCTTCCCACTGATATGGTCACGCATTGATGGCACGACCAGTTCACGCATTGGCACGCATCCTCCCGCATCGTCCCGCACTGTTCACGACAAGTTCACGCCAGTTCCCGACCACTTCCCGCCGGTTCACGACCAGTTCACGCCGGTTCACGACTAGTTCACGCCAGATCCCGACGAGTTTACGCTAGTTCACGCCTACTCCGCCACAGTTGCGCTCGCGTGGGATTTGGGGTGTATATATAGAGCTTCGAGGACACTGCTCGCCATTCCAGAGCTTACCAGCGAAGAGACAACATGCCCAGAAGTAGACTGACCAAAGGAAGGGGGAGAAAAATAAAAGTCAACATGGTAGAGGCAGAGACCCCTGATCGAGATAATTCTCCTCACTTATCAATATCAAGTCTCGATTTCGTGATCCCGGAGACACAGCAGGATACGAGCCAGAGTCAGGCATCCAGTGAGGATGAAATGAAGCAGAAGAAGCGAGTTCGGATGTCGAAGAAAGAAATCCCTGACTACTGCTGGACAGAAGAGGCGGAGACAGTGTTGGCCGACCTTGCGAAGGAGAACCCCATGCTGTTTGACAAGAAGCACAAGGAGTGGATCAACGCGGTAGCCAAGAACAGCCGGTGGGACGAACTTGGAAAGCAGCTGGATCCTCCTGCCACTGGTGCCCAATGCAAGATGCGTTACGAGAACTTGAGGACCATGGTGGGGAAGGTTATGAAGAAGGAGAAGAAGAGTGGAGCTGGCCAGGCCCAAAGGAGTGGCCGTGAGGAGCATATCATGGAAAGGTGGGGTTGCCTTTTGTTTCTCTTTTTCCTCTGCCAGCCTTTTCTGCTGCTCTCCAACAAGGGCTAGAGCAACTGCCAGGTATATGTATCTTCTCCTCTTTGCAATGGTGTCTCTGACAGTAAGAATTGTTGTCTCTTCTGAAGCCAATCCAAGAATGTCCTTGGGTTGGAGAAGCCCAGTTTTTATATGGCGTGGCGAAGTCGTGAACTGGCGTGAACGATGCGTGCCAATGTGGGAAGTGCGAAAACTATGCGTGAACGTGTCGTGAACTTGTCGTGAACTCGTCGTGCCAGTTCGTGCCAATGTCGTGAACTTATCGTGAACTCGTCGTGAACTATGCGTGAACTTGTCGACAAATGCGTGCCACAAATGCGTGCCAGTGTCAGCCAGGCTTTACTAGTTTATGTTGGAATAAGTCTTCTTATACGCTAAACAGAGAAGAACTAGATAATCTTTTATCTGTGTCTTTAACCTTCTTTCCGTTAATTAGATTTAGTCCAATTGTGCATTTGCTCAAGATAGGAGTTAATCTTATAAACCTTTTAATATGTATATCAGATACTTGGAGACCTTTGAAAACGATACGATTTTATTACAATTATTGTACATTAGAAGTTTTAGTAGCAAATTCTTTATTAGTAATAGGCTTACCAGAGCACCGGCCATCCGTTGAGATACTACCACTAGATAGTTATTTTCTTTTTTGGTTGGCCAGACAGTACTACACTAAATCCATTTGGATACGGCTAATTTTTCTTTTTCCTACACATGCAAACAATAGATTGGCCTATTCTTCCCTCATTCTCCTCAGTCCTCAAACACCTGTCACCATTGAAAATACCAAACAATACGTCTTCTACCAAGGGGTGACTACTGCAATGTAATTGTGCAGTGGCTACTTTCTCCGTATGAAGGGTAAAAGAGAATCTCTAGCTATCTTATGCAACTCTTCTTGGAGGACTCCCGAAAATCCCACCATTGTGTCTTTGTTTTTTTTTTAAGATTTTTTTAGTTTATATATGAGATATTTATGTTAATGTTTTTACTATTCCTAATTTTTTTTATTTTATTGTTTTATTGACTATCTAGTATTTTATATATTTCCCTACATCAATTCTTCACGGGGTTCTTTTTCCCTAACGGAGCCATCCTACTTTCCCAACTAGGGCTGTAGATCAGCTGATAATAATAATAATAATAATAATAATAATAATAATAATAATAATAATAATAATAATAATAATAATGATATCACTTATCTAAGAAAAAAAAATGTACATCAAAGATGATACATCTATCCCTTTATTCTTCATAAAATATACGAGGGCTACATCGTTTCTTTAAAACAAGAACACAGCTTTACGGAAGTAATTCTTTTAGAAAAATAAGTATGGAATATTTCTTTATTTTCCTTCCATTAACATGTGCTCGTTTTCACTTTTTTTTACCATTTTCTTTCCGCATTGTATATAAAATAAATATATAATAGTTATTAAAAACGATTTTACATCAATAGAAAGTATTATTCCGAAAATATTAAGTAGGATTTCCCAAACTGATTATTCAGTTCCAGGGCTTTAAAGTCTACAAATTTTATCTTCCCATATATTCCATTTTCAGGGACCACATACCAGGATGATAGTATTCTATCATTTTAATTAAGTTCCTTTTTACAACTTTCAATAAGGTATGTTTCTTCCACAAAAAGATCGTCAAATCTGAATACATTCTTTATTTTCCTCCTGATTTTATACGCTGTCTTCATAATTGATTTGAAAGAATTTTTTTTTTTAATTAGTTTTTACCTCGTAGTAAAGCATATAGTGTTTTTTCCTTTTAACCGATATATTACTGAGCCTATAGAGACAACCAAACGTCCTGTCTCACGATGAACTATATTTCCAAATTATTAATAATTTCCTTTTAAAGAATACATATTTTCATAGATTTTTTTTTGGCAAGAAAAAATAGATAAGTTAAGCTGTTTGCATTTGAAACGTTTACTATTATCTGTAAAAAGTGTTTTCACTTTTAGATAAATATAAGTATATAGAATACACAAATAAAAGAAAAAAAATTCTTATGGAAGTAGTGCAAACCATAATATTACGTTGAGGGACTTGAGTAGACTGCAAACATATCGTTATTGCAGGATTTTAATGAATCAAATTAATCAAAGCTTAGAAGACGCCAAGTCAAAAGTCGAATGGACTCGTAAAGACTAAGGATCTATTTCATTTGAATGCAAAGTGTAGAAAACAAATGGGATATCAAGTTTATTTTTGGAGAGGAGATAATATAATTTTTCTATTAGACATTTGTTTCCTTTTTATAATTTCATAATTATCCTTGAAAGGTATATCTACATAATCTCAAGTAAGTAAATGCCGATTAGTATGTGTCTCACGCTCATATATATATATATATATATATATATATATATATATATATATATATATATATATATATATATAAATATATATATATATATATATATATATATATATATATATATATATATATATATATATATATATATATATATATAACGGATTTTGAGCGAAGCGAAAAATCTATTTTGGGGTGAGATGGCCATGTCGTCCTGATGGAAGTTCCTATAGGGTAGCTTCCTTGGGTATATTACAACTACGGCGATATTCCCAGAGAATTTACCTTAAGGTACCCAAAATTCTAACTCCTGGAGCGAATATCCTTAATAAAAGAACCAGGGATATCGCGAAATATCAGAGGACGTATTCTTGACACGCCACATGGCAATCTGCACCCCGAACAGAGATAACACTTCGAAGGGGTCAATTGGCAAGAAAACGAAAACGAGAAAGAAAAGGAGAGCCGCTCGCAAGGTATCTCTCCTGTCCCTTTTCGTAAGCGTGCATAGAAAGGGAAGGGCAGGTCCATCAGGACGACATGGCCATCTCACCCAAAAATAGATTTTTCGCTTCGCTCAAAATCCGTTTTTTGGGCTCAAGCCATGTCGTCCTGATGGAAGAATACCAGAGCATTACTGTATCTGTGGATTCTGAAAACGTGCCGTACTCCCCGGAGGTATTTCCCCGGTCCACTAGACCTAGAGACCTAAGATGTTACCGTCATACATCTTTTCAACTAACCATAAACCATGTTAGTGCTTCCTGCCCCCTACAGGGAAGAGTCCTACTAGACTCTGGAAAAGTCTCGAAGAGTACATATACCTATGTATGAATAACAGACAAGCCAATATAGTGGTCTCACCCTATATCATGTAAAGCATAGTTTGTAAAGAACCACTGCATTAATATGAAATATCGACCAGTTCTCCGTTCAATACTGTATTGGACAAAGGTTTATATCCGAGTAGGAGGAAACTTACATATCCGCCACCATCCCCTTAGGGCATGGAGTCCTCCCGCTAAGGGAAAGCATAAACCAATGCAAAAAACGCTTGCATAAAGGAACAATCAATTAGAATTTTCCCAGATAAATATACATAGTACGTAATGCTCAATTATTATCAATAAATTGACACAGGTGAAGGAGACGCAAGGTTCACAAGAACTAGTTTATTGACAAACAATAAATAAAACAGGTTAACAACAATTATATATATATATATATATATATATATATATATATATATATATATATATATATATATATATATATATATATATATATATATACAGTGAACCCTCGCTAGTTCGCGGTTCGACAATCGCGGATTCACCACTTCGCGGGGTTTTCCCATAACCCATATATATATACATATCGCGGATTTTCCGGAAAATTCGAAAATACCGCGAAATCTGAAGATAACCAAATACGATATTTTGTTACCTGTAATTCCATTAATACTGTAATTAGTAATATCTGCTCTTACTGATTGTTCATTGCATTACATATGATATATAATTCAGCACAGAAAGAAATAAAACACGAAAAGAGAATGTGATCATACGATAATTCAGTACGTAGTAAAATTAAATCGAACATGAAACGCAAATCAGATGCAGTCATACCATATTAGAATGGTGTGTACTGTAATGGATGTGCTTCTTTTCCATGAATCTTTTGTATGTATACGTACGTAGTACAGTACTGCATCCAATAATATTCTTTGTTGCAAAAATCACATTTCGAATAAGTACTGTAAGCGTACGAGAGAGAGAGAGAGAAAGAGAGAGAGAGAGAGAGAGAGAGAGAGAGAGGCGTAAAATAGCGTACGTACGTAAATTTTTATTATTATTGTTATTATTATTATTATTGTTGTTGTTGTTAATAAAATTATTATTGTTATTATTATTAATCATTATTATTATTATTATTACTGTACTGTACAGTATTATTATCATTATTTATTATTATTACGGTACCCTTGTACTTAATCTACGTACGTTCAGTATGCGCGGGGCATCTTCTATGAGTAACCAACGCACCATGTACTGTAAGACGGGTTGTGATTGGTTCAAGCGCTGACAGATGACGAATCAAAACTCAAGTTTTGTTATCTAGCCTGTGATTGGTGTTTTGCCCGCATCTTCAACTTCCAGCATCACAGTTCTCGCGGGTCTGCATCGTTCACTTTCTCTTTCCGCGTATTGCTGAGTAGACGTTCTTAACTTTGTGAAGTTTAATCTGTGCTGTGTGCGACTGTTTTAAGTTGAACTTTTTGTTGAACTTTCTGTTACAATGGCTCCCAAGCGTTCTGCTTCTAGTAAGGCTGGTAGTGAGCCTAAACGCCACCGAAGAATGATGACAAGAGCTGAGAAGGTTACGCTTCTCGACATGTTAAAAGATGGTAGAAGTTATGCGGCCGCCGGCCGCCATTTTGGCATCAACGAATCCACCGTTCGCTACATCAAGAAGGACGAGGCGAACATTAGAAAGACTGCTGCAATCACCTTTAGCAGATCAGCGAAGCGAGTCGTTACAACGCGTAATAAAACGATCGTACGCATGGAAGGTGCTTTAGCTGTGTGGATTGCCGACTGTCGGAAGAAGAACATAGCGTTGGATACGAACACCATCCGAACAAAGGCTTTGAGCTTGTATGAGAATTTTGCGGCAAAGGAACCTCATGACGACGATGGCGACCATGCTGAAGAAGATGATGATGTAGATGATCCTCAACCAGGGACCTCCACTGATTCCCAGCGTCAGAAACAACGTTTTTCCGCCAGCAAAGGATGGTTCGCGAAGTTTCAGAAACGCTTCGCCCTGAAAAGCGTTTCCCTGCATGGGGAGTCTGCTTCCGCTGACACTGCCGCTGCTGAAACTTACGTGAACCAGACTCTCAAGAACATTATCGCTGAAGGTGGATACAAGCCGGAACAAGTGTTTAATATGGATGAAACCGGCTTGTTTTGGAAGAGAATGCCGTCGCGAACTTTCCTGTTCAAAGAGGAAGCCAAAGCCTCTGGCTTTAAGGCATTCAAGGATCGCGTTACCCTCGTGATGTGTGGCAATGCTGCTGGATTTTTGTTAACCCTGGATAGGTACGGTGGGTCGTTTGCGACCCCGAGCGTCAAAAAAAAACAGGTTTTTCTCACGTGACTCACCCCTGTGACTGAATTTGTGGGTGATCGACCTGCAGGAGGTGTCTCCCCTACACGCTCTAGTAGTGTCCAGATGTGCATTGCTGTAGCTGTACTCCTTCCCCGATTTCTGAGACGCGTCGGGGTCGTTCGCGTCCGAGTTTACCCTTCTGAGGTAGTTTGCATAATTATCAAAGTTATTACGTATTATGAAATTGTCGTAGAATGGTGCAACTTGTATAGGTTATCAGTTGTGGAAAGTCTTGGTGGATTGTTTGGCTACCATGTGCATGTTTTTTTTTTTAGTTAAAATGTCGTTCATCACCACGAGGACCATTTTACCGCGAGTGCCCCTTTTTCATTTTTTTTCATTTTTTTGACAAGTCATTTTTCCGTAAGATATTGCCAAATAGTGTCGTAAAACTTTTGCTTGTTTAGTGTTGGAAAGTGTGTCTAGATGATCTGGCTACCCATGCATGACTTTGTTTTTGTCAGATACGACGTAGTTATTGGTATATTGGGTATTTAACTGCGGTTACCAATTTCTGTTTTTTTTTCAATATTTGTAAAAATTACTACGTAGTAAGGAATTGCCGTATATTATTCATTTTTTTTTCATGTTTATGTGTTAGAAAGTGTGCCTTGATGGTTGGGCTAACACGTGCATGTCTTTTTTTTTATCTGAGATGTCATATATTAGAATGTCGGGCATTTTACCGCGAGTGTCCCTTTTTAATTTTTTTTAATTTTTTTGCCAAGTCATTTTTCCGTAAGATATTGCGAAATAGTGTCGTAAAACTTTTGCTTTTTTAATGTTGGAAAGTGTGTCTAGATGATCTGGCTACCCATGCGTGATTTTGTTTTTGTCAGATACGACGTAGTTATTGGTATATTGGGTATTTAACTGCGGTTGCCAATTTCTGTTTTTTTTCAATATTTGTAAAAATTTACTACGTAGTAAGGAATTGCCGTATATTATTGATTTTTTTTTCATGTTTATGTGTTAGAAAGTGTGCCTTGATGGTTGGGCTAACACGTGCATGTCTTTTTTTTTTATTTGAGATGCCGTATATTAGAATGTTGGGCATTTTTCCGCGAGTGCCCCTTTTTATTTGTTTTGCATTTTTTTGCTTAGTCATGTTACCGTAAGGAATTGGCAAGTAGTGTCGCAAAACTTATATTTTTATAGTGTTGGAAAGTGTTTCTAGATGATCTGGCTACCCATGCCTATTTTTTTTTTAGCCAGATATGGCGTATATATAAGTATGTGTTCGATTTTCCTGTGATTGCCATTTTTTCGTTTTTTCCCATTTCTTTCAAAATTACTACGTACTAAGGAACTATCACAGAGTAATATTTCATTTATATGTTTATTTGTCGGAAAATATGCCTTGATGGTTTGCCTAGCACGTGGCTGAAATTTTTTTTTTCTGAAATGCCGTATATTAGAATGGCCATTTTTCCACGAGTGCCCCTTTTTATTTGTTTTGCATTTTTTTGCTTAGTCATATTACCGTAAGGAATTGGCAAGTAGTGTCGCAAAACTTATATTTTTATAGTGTTGGAAAGTGTTTCTAGATGATCTGGCTACCCATGCCTATCTTTTTTTTAGCCAGATATGGCGTATATATAGGTATGTGTTCGATTTTCCGGTGATTGCCATTTTTTCGTTTTTTCCCAATTCTTTCAAAATTACTACGTACTAAGGAACTATCACAGAGTAATGATTCCTCTAGATGTTTATTTGTCGGAAAATTTTGTTTACTTTTTTTTTGATTGAATATCATCAAATTTTTTTAACTAAAATATTGTTTTACATTTTTTTTTTCCATTTTATTTCCCTTCAAAAAAAATTTTTTGGGTCAGAATTTTAATTTTATAGTCGTAAAATAATCGACAATTATCCAGCAACCCACCATACAATTTTTATGCATATCCAATAATAATTAGATTAGTAAATAACACCTTGAAATTGACATACCCTTCCTACATTTCAAGTGGCAGATTAGGGAGTCTGAGTCAGTGTGGTTGGCGGCCATTTTGTGGACATATCCGAAGCGTAAGCTGCCCTATCTATATATATTCTTGTTCCCTATAGAATTTGTGATATTTTGGTCTATTTTTACCTGCATAAATATCATATTATATATTAAATATATGTATTTTTTTACGAAATTTCCAAGTACTCAAAAAATTACCTTTAGATATGGCCCCTGATATAAATGTAATTTACAAAATAATGAAGATTTTTTTACATATTTCTATTTTAGGATAACATATGTTTATTCCCTAAAAAAATTAGCCACTTCCTATTTCATTTGGGTACCCAAAAAAATTCATGAAATTTGGACAAATTTTTTTGGCCAAAAAAAGTTACCCTTTTTTTCTCATTTCAGATCTTCACCTCCATGGGTCTGACTTCATCCAAAATACATCAAGATGTGTCCTAAACATTCAAGAATCAATTCCTAAAAGGATTTGTGTATATATGTATAAAC
This sequence comes from Palaemon carinicauda, assembly GCF_036898095.1. Lineage (NCBI taxonomy): Eukaryota > Metazoa > Arthropoda > Malacostraca > Decapoda > Palaemonidae > Palaemon > Palaemon carinicauda. The sequence goes on from NC_090737.1 coordinate 57,910,122, forward strand.
TTTTTTTTATGAATTTTTATATCAGGTCTTTTTTTTTTCTACTTAATTTTTTAAAATATTTATAATAAATAGTTTTTCTGCAGATGAGTAGTATTTATCTTTACAGTTGTTTTAAGCATTCATTGAAGTTTTTTTTGGCAAAAGAAAAAAGGAGGTTACTGCAAAAACTGATTTTTCAAGAATTTTTTTTGGCGTCGGGGTCGTTCGCGTCCGAGTATACCCTTAAAGGGGTGTCCGAGGACCGTACCTATCCAGGGTTAAAGCCGGGGCTTATTTATAAGTCGAAAAATCCTCGCGCTTTGAAAAACAAAAATAAGAATCTCCTTCCCGTGTACTGGATGCATAATCAAAAAGCATGGATTACGAAGATGCTGACCTCCAACTGGTTCCACCAGTGTTTCATCCCGCAAGTCCATGAATATCTCTTAGAGAAGGGCTTGCCATTCAAGATCCTTCTCCTTATGGATAACGCTGGTGGACACGCAACTGACCTGTCGCGTGAGGGCGTTCAGGTTGAGTTCCTGCCACCCAACACCACGTCATTAATTCAACCAATGGACCAGGGGGTTATCAGGGCGTTCAAGGCCCTCTACACGAAGAATACCTTGGCGGACCTCGTTGCGTGTGTGGATGCTGCCCAAGATGACGAGGATGAAGACTTCAACTTGAAGGCGTACTGGCGGCAGTACACCATAGCCACGTGCCTGCAGAATATTCAAAAGGCACTTCAAGAGATGAAACCTGCAACCGTAAATGCGAGCTGGAAGAAGCTGTGGCCCGATATTGTTTACGACGACAAGGGATTTACTCCGTCGGAAATCCAACACTCTGCAATACGGAAATCTGTGCAGTTGGCTGCCATAATTGGGGGTGACGGGTTTGGCGACATGACGACTGAAGACGTCGACGAGTTGTTGGACTGCCATTCCCAGCCCCTAACTGACGCAGACCTCGAAGACCTGACGAAATCGGCAAGTGAGGAAGAGAGTGAGGGTACCCAGGAAGAGACCCAAGAAAATGTAGAAGAAACGGGCTTAACATTAGAACGGCTCGCCAAGTTCTGCAACCATATGAAGGAGGCGAAAGAAATGTTGCAAGAGTGGGACGAGGATATGGTTCGCTCGATGCAATTCTGCAACAAGGTCGATGACATCACGACTCCCTACAGGATGCTCTTGGATCGAAAAAAGAAGCAGCGGCAACAACTTCCGATCACAATGTTTTTTCAGCCTCGCAAAAAAGAGCCAGTTCCTCCTGCTAGTACGCCTTCGGAAGAAATTGAAGAAGTTGAAGAGGTGTCCCAGGAAAAGACACCTCCGTCTGAAGAGACGTAAAATACTATCATTGACTGCACAGTAGAACACATCATCAGCTTCATCATCATCATTTCTACTGTGCAGCAAATTCATCGCCATCGTCATTCAAGTTTTTCTTGAACTTCTTTCGTGGTGAGTACAGTAACAATCTTTATTTTTTACTTTAACCTGTTTTATAGTTTAGTAATGTACGTACTGTATGCATTAAGTTAAAGGGAAGGTTTTAAAAGTCTACATGTTGTAACCTATCATATTTTTTTTGTTTAAAATTTACATTTACGTACGTAAAACAATCTCTCTCTCTCTCTCCTCTCTCTCTCTCTCTCTCTCTCTCTCTCTCTCTCTCTCTCTCTCTCTCTCTCAAATTGTTTTCCTGCTTTGCTACGTACAAGTACTGTATAATTTATATTTGTAAGGTAACATATTTTGTAAATGCTTTTACTGTAAATACTGTATGTACTGTATCATTATTTATCACTATCATCATGCGTGTTAAATGCCTTGTTTGTTCTGAGCGTGGTTGTTTACTGAGCGTACACGCCGTCGTTTCAGGCGGCGTCATAAAGAAAAAGATTTCATTTGGAAGTCCTAAGAAAAATACGTAAACTAAAACATTGGTAATAAAAAAATCAACATACAGTACTGTATAATCAATATAATCGATGCAAAAACTAACCATACGTACATATATGTGTACACTAAATGAGTTTGTTTCTTCATTATGATCAGAGATGAACGTAAACAAAACATTGGTTGCCATTTTTTATCGTGCTTTTTAGGTGTTTAGGAAACACATGATATAAAATCGCCTTTAATATTTGTGCCTGTTTTAGTTTAGGGTGCTGTAGTACATGCATTAAGTGTTCTGTACATTAAAGGGTGGTTTGTTAACAGTACTACGTACAAGGGAAGGTTTTAAAAGTCCGAATATACATGTTAAATAAATAGGTAAATATGCTGTCACTACTTCGCGGATTTTCACCTATCGCGCCCGCGTCTGGAACCTATCTACCGCGATAAACGAGGGTTCACTGTATATATATATATATATATATATATATATATATATATATATATATATATATATATATATATATATATATATAAGAGGAGGATAACAAAAAAAATATAAGCATAAGCATGATAGTAAACAGAAACTTGTTTATCTGAAAGAAAAACATTAGCGCCACTTTTAACATACCGAGGTATCAAAATTGTAAAAGTCTGTATTACTAATCAGTCACATTAGTGTTGGAAACGCTCGGCACACATGTCTGCACTTATGCTAAGTTCACCTTTGAAAGTGGAACAGTCAACGTGGGCAACCCCGTGCCCTCACACTTAGTTTGTAGAACTGATTTTAACTACACACTCACCCCAGAATTAATCGTCCCAATTAAATCCACTGTTCCTCGCAGAGTTAAACAGCAGGGTTAACGACACAACCCACTGCTACCACAGACCTCTTTAGTTGCTCCACTTGCTTCACATAGTGACGAAAGAACATTCTGGAAGACTTCCAGCCCGTGTATGAACGAAGATGTTCAAAATCCATACAATTAAAGAAATTTAAGGATGAGGCAAATTTCCTCGGATCGTGACCCGCGGGTGTACTGTCAGGATCTGCTCTGCGAATAAAATATGTGATTTTCGCCTTGAGTTGTTTCAGTGATAAATTTGAGCCTGATGTTTCTCCCCTGAATAGTTGACCACCCCTGAAGTCTGAAGTTCTACGAAGATAGACCTTTAGGCATTCTACTGGACATAGAGATGCATCTTCTTTCAGAGGGCAGATTCTCCAGGGACCCCACCTATTGGTGGGTAACTCGTTCTTGGCGAGAAACGTAGGATCCGGAAACAGGTTCAGCTCTCCCCCATCCAAGAACTGAACGCGACCTTCCTCTCTCGAGAGGGTTACAATCTAACTAACCCTGGCACCGGATGCGAGTGCAAATAGGAAAATAACATTTTGGGCAAATCCTTTACGCACACTCCTCATTGTTCAACAGTGAAGCGAAATGAAGAACTTTATCTAAAGACCATGAAATGGGCTTTGGAGGTGCTGAAGGTGTGAGCCTAGCACAGGCTTTCGGAATGTTATTAAAAATCTAGTTAGCGAGGTCGACCTGGAAGGCATATAAAATGGGTCTTGTCAAAGCAGATTTACACGTTGAAATCGTGTTAGCTGCTAATCCTTGACCATGGAGGTGGATGAAGAAAGATAAGCAGAGGTGTGTCGAGATCTCTTGCGGATTCTTCGCCTTGTCAAAGGCCACCCATTTTCTCCAAGATGACTCATTTTGCCTTCTAGTAGATTTGCACTTATATTCCTCTAGGAAGTCTATACTGTCTTTCGAAATCCCGAAACACTTTCTCACCGCTAGGGAGAGAAGATCATGAGCTGCAGGGTCCGGGTTTTCTGTAATGAAGCACAGACAGTCGACTTCTGGACTCGCTGGGTCAGAACTGGATATGGTAACGGTAGAAACTTCAGCCGTAGTTCCAATGCCAGAGGGAACCACACGCTGTTCGGCCACTTGTGAGCCACTATTGCCGCTACTCCCTTGAAGGATCTCAGTTTGTTGAGGACCCTCAACAGAAGGTTGTGAGGAGGGAACAGGTAAATCCTGGACCATCTGTTCCAGTCGAGGGACATCGCGTCCACTGCTTCCGCCAAGGGGTCCTCGTACGGGGACACGTAAAGGGGTAACTTCTTGTTGTCTTTCGTCGCAAAGAGGTCTATCTGCAGTTCTGGGACTTGACTCAAGATGAAGGAGAATGATCCTGCGTCTAGGGACCATTCCGACTCTATCGGTGTGAACCTGGATAGAGCGTCCGCTGTCACATTGCGGACTCCTTAAAGGTGAACTGCCGACAGGAACCACTTCTTCTTTTCCGCCAATCGAAAGATGGCCAACATCACCTGGTTGAGAGGTGGTGACCTCGATCCTTGTCGATTCAACCATCTCAATATCACCTCACTGTCCAGCACCAACTTTATGTGGGTCGAGCGATGCGGGGAGACTTTCTTCAAGGTAAGGAGTACTGCCATAGCCTCCAGAAAGTTTATGTGAAATTTCTTGAATAGATTGGACCAAGTCCCTTGGGCCTTCTTTCGATGAGAATGACCTCCCCACCCCTCCTTCGAGGCGTCTGTGTGAATAGTCAACAAGGGGGGAGGTGGCTGAAGAAGTACCGACTTCTTTAGTTGCCTGGCTTGGGACCAAGGCCTGAGAAGAGTACGTAGACGAAGTGGAACTGGTCTTCTCAGATCTCTTCGCGCGTTTGATGCATAATTTCTCCAAACTCCGGTTGCATCCTTTAGCTGTGCTCTTAGCACCGGGTGTGTTACTGAAGCAAACTGGAGAGAACCCAGCACTCTCTCCTGTTCGCGTCTTGATATCCTTTCGGAATCTAGAAGTCTCTTGACAGAGCCAGCTATCTCCTTCTTCTTCTTCGCCGGGATGGAGAATCGGTGTGACACTAGGTCCCAGTGGATTCCCAACCACTGGAATTTTTGAGATGGAGAAAGTCGAGACTTTTTTCTCTTGATCTTGAAGCCTAGATACTCTAGGAACTGGATCACCTGCAGAGAACCTTGCAAGCATTCCGTCTTGGATGCTGCCCACACCAGCCAGTCGTCCAGGTAGGCTACCACCTGGATTCCCTTTAGGCGTAATTGTTTGAGAGCTACGCTCGCAAGCTTCGTGAAGATCCTTGGGGCTATGTTTAGCCCAAATGGCATAGCTTTGAAGGCATAGAGTCTTCGATGTAGCTTGAACCCTAGGTAGGGGGGGAGACGGCGATTGATTGGAACGGGCCAATAGGCGTCTGACAAATCTATGGAGACGGTAAATGTCCTCTTGGGCAGTGAGGTCCTTATGTGTTGCAGTGTTAGCATCTTGAACTTGCAGTTCACTATGAACTTGTTAAGTGGCGACAAGTCCAGAATGACTCTGAGTTTTTCTGAGTCCTTCTTGGGAACACAAAACAGCCTTCCTTGGAATTTGATGGACTTTACCCTTCGGATCACTTTTTTCTCCAACAGTTCCTGAATGTACTCCTCCAGAACGGGGGTGGAGTGTTGGAAAAATCGAGGGCACGGGGGTGGAGTGCTGTACCAGCTCCAACCCAGTCCATTCTTGAGTAGGCTGTGGGCCCAGGGATCGAAGGTCCACCGATCCCGAAAATTCTGATGTCTCCCTCCTACTGGTATCACCTCACTTTGACTGCTGTCCTGAGGTCTTGCCTCCCTGACCGCGACCACCCCTGAATCCCCTCCCCCTTGAGGGGCGCCTAGACGAGCCTCTGGCTACTCCTCAAGGCTTTGCTCGAAAGGTAGTTGACTGTCCTTCGAACCTTGGGTTAAATGCCGGGGACTGCGTCGACACGGCTTTGGGTACCCACTGGAATGTGGTCGGGGTTTGTGCCACCATCTGGGGCACTGAAGGCATAGGCAATTGCTGTTGCTGTTGCTGTCTGAATGGCTTAGCTGGCCGAGAGGGTAGCCTAGTCTTCTTAGTCTTCCTCTTTGGATGGGGACCCTCATCCGGGGAAGACTTTCTCTTGATAGATAAGCCCCACTTCTGGAGAAGGTTTCTATCCTCCGTGGCAGCCTTATCTACAACCTCCTTGACCGATTCGCTAGGGAAAAGGTTTTTGCCCCAAATGTTGGAGGATATTAGTTTCCTTGGCTCGTGCCTCACCGCAGCCGAGGCGAACACGAACTCCCTACAAGCTCTCCTCGCCTTGACGAAGCTGTAAAGGTCCTTCGTCACTGTGGCCAGATGAATCTTAGCCACTACCATGAACATCTCATGAACCTTGGGGTCGCTTGCCATTGTCTCAAGAGTGGTTTGAAGAGACATTGAGGCAGCCAGTCTTTCTTTCGTCTCGAGCTCCCTTCTCAAAAGAAAGTCAGACAGCTTGGGGAGGTTCTTACTGAACTGACGTCCGGCAATGTCAGCCTCCAACTTCCCGACTGAGAAGGTCAGATGGACGTCCTTCCAGTCCTTGTGGTCCAAGGGTAGGGCCAGAGACAAAGGTTTACACTCCTCCAAGGAGGGGCATGGCTTGCCAGCCTCGACTGCTATTAGCACAGCGGCAAACCCTTTCTGCATAAAGGGGAAGGCTCTAGCAGGAGAGGACACAAAGGAAGGGTGCTTCTTACTCAAAGCAGGAACCTTTGAGTTTGTGAAGCCCCTCTCTTTCATCGAGCACGATAGCAAAGCTTGAGCCTTAGCGTGGTCCATAACTATGACCTCTTTCGGCTCTGTCTCCTTTGAAGCTGGTTACTTCCTCAGACGGACATAGCAGTCCGGATACGACCCCTTGCTGGGCCAGAATTCCACCTCCTCTAGGGGAACTGAGCCCAACTTCTCCGACATGACGATCTTTCCAGTCGTCATCGGCATGTGCTCAGCATACCTCCAAGGGTTAGCATCAGAGCACAAGGGAAGGTCTTTCACGCTGAGCCTCTTCTGGGGCCCATGTGATGCTGCAATTCTCCGCATCTCCAGCTCCATTGCAGCCGCCTTCTTATTATTCTCCCTCTGCATCTGTTGGATCATTTCAACGATGGAGGAAAGGGTCTTTCCCAGCTCTTCTGGGAGAGCGGACGATGTTGAGGGAATAGGTTCAGAGGCCTGAACCGGAGTAGCCGACATCTCGTCGGCCTCCTCCTCTTCAATGTCTGGAGCCTGATCTTCATCCTGGTCTTCTGCCAGAAGGTCCTCTTCCAGACGCTCGGACACCTCCGACATCCTGTCGTCCAACTGGATGTCCTGCAGGGCGACCGCGACTTCAGCATCCACAGGGATCTGAACTACCGGTATCTCCACTTGAGGCTGGGGAATCACTGCCTCAGCTGACGCTCTGGGGAAAAGGTAAGCCCTCATCTTCTCACTTGGAAGATAGGGCCCATAGGTGTTCTTCTGGAAACCCCTTACCCAGGCACGAAGCTTTTCCCTTGCTACATCCCTTGACTCCGCCGTCCTAGGGGAGTCAAAAGCCTCAGCAATCAGGTTTATGCACAAGGTACATACCTGCGGGTCCCAATATCGGAGATCACCTTTGGAGACAGCGCATGCTGCGTGCCTCCTACACAAATCATGTCCACAGAAGTTCTTGCTGCGGACGTTGCAGAAGACGCTTCCACACTTCGGATGGGCCTCCTGTGAAGAGAAGAAATTTCCATGAGTATCAAGTGAACTACGTATCACTGGATATACATAGCTTCCTAATAAAACGGAAAGGAAAGACACACACTTGTGTTTCCCGCACAGTCAATTGCTGCAACCTTCCAGATAATAAAATCGTATGGTTAATCTATCTTAGAGCAACCAATGAAAAATTTCCAGAGGAAACAGGTGTAGCTCACACCTAAAGGATGATTTTAAAATACCGGATAGTAGACGAGAAAGAACTCTCTTTATCTGTAAGGCAACACCAAGGGGCTGTGCAAGATAACACAGGAGTGTTAGAAAACACAGTGTTGTAACAATACTATACTATAGTTTTCTCCCTACAGTATATACTATACTGAAGAATACTGGTTACAGTATAGAAGGTAATGTGCCGGCCGGCACTTGCCGGCCGGCACACATCTTAACTAGATCTAAAGTATACTACTTAAGAGCTATAAGGCGGCAGAACGCTGGTTCAAATGCATGTGCCGGCCGGCAGTAACTGCAGGCCGGCACCTGCAAGTGCCGGCCGGCAATACTGCCGGCCAGCAAGTACACAAGGTAGCACCCGGCTGCCGGCCACCATTCGTAGCGACCAGCAGACAATGGCGTGATAATAGCCGGCCGACAAAGGTATACAACCAATGCCGGCCGGCAGCAAAAGAACCAGAGAACTCCGACTGCCCGGCTGCCGGCCACTTAGGCCGGCAGCCGGCTAGGGTACAACACTAGAAGAAAACAGAATGGATGCCGGGATAAGAGACTGTACTACCTCATAGCCCGACAACCCGAAAGAGTGCACATAAGGAAGGAGAGAATATAATTTCAGGCTTCCTGACCAATGCCATCTGGCTCTACAGACAAACATGGATGAGGGACCAAGAGAGGTCCTGGGAGCACTCAAAGCAGAAGACCTTTGCCGGCCGGCACTCTCTGCCGGCCGGCAAGGGACTAAGTCAACTCCACATCCTAACCTATGCTAGGTACGGATGTAGAATGACGGACAGTAATGTAATGGCTAGGCCATTACAGAGGAAAGAGGGGGAAAGGAAGAAGAGGGTCCTATCAACCTTGCTTTAGTAATGAATCACTCGCAGCCAAGAAAACTCATCTTAGCCTAAGGGAGATCCGAGGAGGGAGGCCAGCAATACTTGCCAACCCCCGCAGGACCAAAGCAAGGAAGGTGTATATATATATATATATATATATATATATATATATATATATATATATATATATATATATTTATATATATATATATATATATATATATATATATATATATATATTTATATATATATAAATATATATATATATATATATATATATATATATATATATATATATATATATATGTTTGCATGTTTGTATATAAAGTGATAATCTTAGGCAAATAGAAATTCTTCATAGAATATCAGCGGAATATTCACTTACCTTAATATATTTAGAGAAGTTTATATATATATATATATATATATATATATATATATATATATATATATATATATATATATATTTATATATATATATATATATATATATATATATATATATATATATATATATATATAATCTTACGATACTGGTGTAATATGAAAGTAGAATATTTTATCCACGTATTTCATTTTTGTATTTAAGAGATGTATAGCCAGCTCTGAATATGAGTTCCACTCATATATGATTAAGTAAATTGGTGTAAAATACATAAAACTGTTGTCGTTCATTTTGTCATATTCACATTTAGTTCTTTATATGTAAATTTACGTATTTTTAAAGAATTAAATTATAATTTCATGTAGTTTAGTTGAGAAGTCTTACATAATCTTGTTGAAAAGGTATGCTGTATGACACACACGCTAGTGGTTGCTTCATGCATTCACGTGTTTGGAAGTTGCAGCAAGGTTTCCAAATAGAACTTACACTTTTTTTTTGATATTGTGAGAAGAGGTGGGTGGAGTTAGCAGAGTGCTTTGGCTCATCAAGCTACGATAATACCCTACTTCAACTGCCAAGCCGGCAACTTTTCCTCAGGAAAACTCGCCTAGACCATATGCACATGAATTGAATGTATTGCTGGAATGAGCTCGAAGTTTGCGGAGTGAATTGGCTAGTACAGTGGTAACGTGTTTACCTCGCATTCGCGTGGCGAGAGATCAATCCCCGCCCAGGGCCATGAGTTTAAGCTGTTTACTGGGGAGGCTACTGCTGTGGTAGGGCACCACAGTGGGGGGTTGGGCTTGCCCGGCTGACGTTCTGGTGAGCATCTATTCTGATTGAACTGGAACTGAAACCAGGCACCTTTAACCTTTAATTATGATAATATAATAGATCCTAGCAATACATAGGAGACATCCAGTCTGATATCCACCAAGATCTCTGCTTCCACCAGTGTTCTATCAAGCGTCTATCCAGCCACTACGTAATTCTTCTCAAACCCGAGAAGTGCTTTTTCTCAAACGTGAATAGTAATTTCTCTCAAACCTATACCATGTATAGTGTTGTTCAAACATTAGCGATATTATTGTGTTTAAATTAAAAGCGAAGTGTGTGAATGTAAATAACTTTGCATTGTAAAATATATTAATTGCTTTTTGTGACTGACCCTGTGTGATTTGGTTAAAAAATTAAGTGTATTCATTTTGCTTAACAGATTGGTAAGCTTCTGTGAGGCTAAGGACGTATGAATAACAGTAGCGTATATGTAAGTGTGATAATTGATTATTTACTATAGTATTAAAGTGTCAACTTTGTCATTAATTGCAACATTGAATATTTTCATAACTTAACTTGTAGTGAAACTACTGATTTTATATATTTTTTTTTGTATGTGCCATTACGTCATAGTCTAAAGTTTAGCTCAGATTTCATATTTCGAGATATTTATTATTTGGTGTTGATTTTTTGAATTTCTATTTTTATGGAATAGATTTATTTTTGTAAAATGTGCATTATCTCTATCTCCAATACTTATTTCAGTGCTATCCTCTTATCCATTGACTAGTAACCGAAGAAAAATTCAAAAGTTAGACTCCCTGGCGGATGTCTTTATTGATATCAACTGAAAACATGAAACAGCAAGATTTAGCACTTTTTATGATAATTAATTCATCATTCTGTGGTGCTGAAATATAGTGAGTTCTCTCCCAGCATCTGTTTAGTTTTCTAACTTGTTATTGGAATATAAACAAACAACTAAAACAATCATGGGAAAGGGCATTTCTATAACTAACACTTTGGTTGCTACTAGTATTCTACTACTATTACTACTAATTGTAATAATGATAATGAAAATAACAGTATACTCAATAATAGTGATAAGAATTATAACAATAATTATCATACTGATCATTATTACACTGATATTATGGAGAGCTCTGTATCCTGTCAGGAGTTGATTTGAAATATATTTGAATACAGTTATAATCACAAAGCTTTCTTCGAATCCTCATCATCAAGTTATTTATATTGTCTTTCGCGTTTGTTTATACTATTCTGACGCTATGCTTAAAGTGTAACTACAAGCATCTTTTTGTTAAAATTTTCCTCACTTGAAATTTGGAAATAAATTATTTGTCACGTGTGATGGTAAAAACTTTGCATTTGCAATATTATAGAGGTATTGGAAATTATGAATGTAATTTTCTACTCATGTTATTTAAATTTTTAAACGATAATATGAAATATAAGGCCACAATCGGTGTTTGAAGGGCTACAAGATTTTTTTTTTTTTTTTTTTACGAGTGTAAAATCACAATGATAGTACAATTTTCACCTGGACGAAGCTTAGTGGAAAAGGATATTACATATTTTTCCGAATCTTTTCAATTATTTTCTCACTTAATCAGTCTTCCAGCTTTGACGTCATGCAAAGTGATGCTTGGTAATTTCCGTGGTAGAAGTCACTGCGATTGTTTATGTACTGTGTATTTCAGTTTTCAAGTGAAAAAATTATGTTTAGATAACCATTGTAAATATACCGTTTCGAACTATAAGGGAAGAAGTTATCTATTTACCCTCCCCCCCCAAAAAAAAAATAAAAAATAAAAATAAATACAGAAATTATGTGTTTGCTACGGTTATCATCGAAGAAGAAATGAAAGGAAGTATGCGACTATCGTATGATTTTTGTGAATAACTGTATAAGAACGTAAGAGAAGATAAGAAAAATGTTCTCCTTCATATAAAATCAGCTCTCTTTGGGGATTCAAGTTCACCATTTATTCTGTAAATCAATTAAGCTGATACATAAAGGAAACACCATTGATACCTGTATGCAATGAAAAGTGAAAGTGTCTCTAATTAGTTATCACGTAATATTAAACAATACAAACGGATAAAAAAAAAGACAATTGATAACATTTAAGCTTTTACTCACATTTTCATTTGATTTCCTCCTCAGCTCATAAATCTCACTATCTTTCCTAGCCTATTATTTGATTGACAGTAACAACGTACATAATCGAAATAACGATGACATAATGTTGACTTGTTCTAGTTTACACACTTAAATATATGACAAGTTATTTTCTTAGCATTAAAGAGAGAGAGAGAGAGAGAGAGAGAGAGAGAGAGAGAGAGAGAGAGAGAGAGAGAGAGAGAGAGAGAGAGAGAGAGATATCTCAAGTTTCAAAAATTTCTTATCTCTGAGAGAAATCTCATCTTCTTGCGGAATAAACATAGCAAACGGACTGGAAGTCAGCCAGGATTTCCAGAAGATTATTGAAAACTTTTCTTAATTTCCTTAATTAGAAACAGGAAGACATTAACCAAATCATAACATTATCAAATAGTGGGGATAGGTTGGAAAACACAGATAATGGAAAATCATTGATGCTTTCTTTACATACCTTGGATGTGGATCCAAATACAAACACAAACAAATGACTTGAATAAAAGGAGAACTCGAACAATGCAATATACAAAAGTTTATACTTAGTAATGCTATATATATATATATATATATATATATATATATATATATATATATATATATATATATATACATATATATATATATATATATATATATATATATATATATGTGTGTGTGTGTGTGTGTGTGTGTATGTGTGTGCGTGTATATATATATATATATATATATATATATATATATATATATATATATATATATATATATACATATCATTGGGGATACCTTAAGGGGGATAAAGTGTTTTTGTATCGCCATGATCAGTAAAGATATACTAGTAAGGGCTACCCGTACTAAGAGAGAGAGAGAGAGAGAGAGAGAGAGAGAGAGAGAGAGAGAGAGAGAGAGAGAGAGAGAGAGAAGCGTTGAACGTGCAGAACCTCGTCATCATCTTCTGCTTCTCTTTCTTCTTATTCGTTATCCCAACATTAAGGGGTCAGTTGCCTAATGAGCCCTCTCCAATGACTTCTATCAAAGGAATCCTCTTCAAACACATCTCTTATCCCCTCTTTAATTTTCACTAGGCCTACCATTCACTTCATTTCATTTTCCAATCTTTCTGAAAGTGATATTCTCATAATCCCTCTCAGAAATCTCATCTTTGTTCTCTCAAACTTTCTTCTTATTTTTTCTTGGAACCCAAGTTTCCAAACCATAAATTAACATTGATCCTAAAACTGCTCCAAAGATATTAAATTTTAGTTTGATTGGTCTTATTTGGACACATACCACTACTGCTACCTCCTGCTATGTCCCACTGGCTGCTCTTATCCTACTCTCAACTTCAGCCTCACAACCTCCTACCTGGTTTGTAGTAGATCTCAAGTATCTGAATTGTTCCATCTGCTTTATAACCGAGTCTCTACTTTCATGCGTAACCATCATGTCTCAAAATACATCTACTGCTCACCATAGCTTCATTATTATTCACATTTACTCCCAAGCCAGCCCTCCCAAAGACTATTGTGATATCCCCAACTTTTTCCAGCCATAACACAGATGTGGGAAAATATTTTTTGATTTATTAGGAGGAGAACGTTGCTCCAACCAGACTAAACACCAATACCCTTCAACTCTGTGAATCTTTGATCTCTAGTTACGGCTTGTTATAAACCAGAATCCTATATTGGCATAATGCAAACACATACTAACATACATATATATATATATATACAAATTTATATATATATATATATATATATATATATATATATATATATATATATATATATATATATATATATATATACAAATAAGCCATATATATTTTTGATATATTAATGTCTGGATTCTCTTAACAACCTCGGGATCACAGACCCAGGCGAAATCTCACAAAGACAAGAGCTTGGCTCCGGCCGGGAATCGAACCCTGGTCTTTGTTCGTGGCCAAGTGGGTTAGTCACTGTCTATATAAGCTTGCCGACCAGGGTTCGATTCCCGGCCGGAGCCAAGCTCTTGTCTTTGTGAGATTTCGCCTGGGTCTGTGATCCCGAGGTTGTTAAGAGAATCCAGACATTAATATATCAAAAATATATATGGCTTATTTGAATATATATATATATATATATATATATATATATATATATATATATATATATATATATATATATATATATATATATGTGTGTGTGTGTGTGTGTGTGTGTGTGTACTCATTTTCTACAAAATTGCGAATGAAATTCAGGAGCTTTGGTTATTCCAGTTCACAGAGGTATGCATCTCTCTCTCTCTCTCTCTCTCTCTCTCTCTCTCTCTCTCTCTCTCTCTCTCTCTCTCTCTCTAGAGAACAAAATTCGGGTAAAATATAAAATAAAGCCGCATAAGGTTACTAGTTTACGTTGGATTAAGTCTTCTAATACATTAAGTCGAGACGAACTACATTATCTTTGATCTGTGTCTTTAACCTTCTTTCCGTTATTTAGATTTAGTCCAATTGTGCATTTGCTCAAGATAGGAGTTAATCTTATAAACCTTTTAATATGTATATCTGATACTTGGAGACATTTGAATACGATACGATTTTATTACAATTATTTTACATTAGAAGTGTTAGTAGCAAATTCTTTATCAGTAATAGGCTTACCAGAGCACCAGCCATCTGTTGAGATACTAACGCTGGAGAGTTAATTTGTCTTTTGATTAGCCAGAGTACTACACTGAATCCATCTGGTTACGGCAAATTTTTCTTTTGCCTACGCATACAAACAATAGTTTGGCCTATTCTTCCCTCATTCTTCTCTGTCCTTATACACCGCACACCCCTGGAATTACCAAACAATACTGCTTTGTAATCGTGCAGTGGCTACTTTCTTCGTAGGAAGGGTAGAAGAGATTCTCTAGCTATGGTATGCAGCTCTTCTTGGAGAAGCACTCACGAAAATCCCACCAATGCCTCTTCTCCTTCTTTTTTTATTTTTTTAAGATATTTTTAGTTTATATACGAGATATTTATGTTAATGTTTTCACTATTCCTAAAGCATTTTATTTCATTGATTTATTGACTCTAGGTTCTTTTTCCCTGATAGAGCCATCCTGCTTTTCCAACTAGGGCTGTAGATCAGCTAATAATAATAATAATAATAATAATAATAATAATAATAATAATGATGATGATGATGATGATGAAGATACTGAGCGGGTTGAAGGGAACCTCAGTTTAATAAGGAACTGGAGAATTACGACATCGGCAAACATTCTTAAATTTATTTCCATCACCAACAAAAAACGACGTTTCAAACATCTTTGTGTTCATAAGCATGCTCCTGGGTAAAAGAAAGTAAAACAGTAAAGAGCAAGCTGTACATAAATAGTGTAAACAAATAAAATCTAAGTTAGAATGGGAAAAGGCCTAATTAGGCAATTTTCGAAGGAAAACTAGAAATTTCTTGGTTAAGTTGTGGCTTTTTAGATTTTATAAAAATTGACTCTGCTATTCTTATTTCATTTTCATATGAGTTTTTGTATAGTATTGAAAAGTTGTCCAAAGAGAACGAACACTTAAAATCCATGTAGCAATGGTCTCCTTTGCTGGACTGTAAAGGTTTGGACAAGGCTCTGCCATTTCGGCTGCTAATTCCCTTGTGATCTCGGGAGCGAGAAAAAATTGATTTTTTCGTGGAACCAATATAAGCTAATTGGCAATTTGGACAGTTAAACAAGTACACCACCATTGATTCAAAAGTCTTTTGCAGCTTCTTTTTATGATTAACAAAACTTTTTAGTTTGTAATAATCATAGAATATTATATGCGGTCTAATTTGTGGTAGGTATTTACTCAAGATTTTATTTATTTTTATTTTAATAGATTTTTTTGTTTCATCATTAAAATTTGGGAATTTGACGAAGAGTTTGAGTTTTTTTGGACCAAACTTCTTTGATTTAGGACAAAATATACTGTTAAGGAAAGTTCTGAGTTTGTAATAGAAGATTTTGGATGGAAATCCATTGTTGGAAAAGAATTTCTCTAGGAAACATATTTCTTTATAGAAAATTTCAAAAGATGACGCAAGTCTAAATGTTCGGTAAAACATTGTGGTAAATGTGTTTAACTTGAAATTATCATATTATCTACTAAAAATGTTTACTCCGAGTCCCGTGTGAGAAGGTTTTCTCTAAATGTTGGTGACTATACCGTTATTTGATTTTTTATGAAAATGTCTAAAGAAGGAATTTGATTATCCTGTTCTTTTCTTATCGCAAATTTGATTTTTTGGATGTTGCAAATTCATGCAATTCTAAATATTTTCCGCATCTTCCTTTTTTTTTTTTTTTTAAATTATAAATGTATCATCTACGTATCTTTTGTAGTAAATTGGCTTAAAATCCGATGGGCAATTATTTAACAATTTTTCTTCATGATAGCAAAGAAAAATATTTCCTAGAGTGGCAGATAGAGATGAAGCCATTGCTAAACCCTCTGTTTGGGCTCGGCCATGTCATCCTGATGGTTGGTTCCTAATGGTAGCTTCCTAAGGGATATATGTACCACAGTGGGACCTTGAGCGTCCTCGCTCATATACTGGATGGAGATCATCCAGAGTGTTCCATAAACACCATGCTAAGGAGGTCCATGAACTGAAGGATATGGTGGCGGCAGGTAATGTATTAGAACCTGCCGTCTTATTACTGCGATGAACAGTTAACTGATTGGGACCAAAGACTATATACTGAAGGAAGATAGGAAGGCTCAGGCTTTTAACACACAAATGAGTGTGCTATGAAAAGATGCCAGATACTCCCATGCGAAACGAATTGCTCCATCTCTTGAGCGAGCAACCAAACATTCAGAGCGGTAATGCTTACGGGTATATAGTATGGAATTCGATTGTAAATTTTGCGACATATTTCTTCATAATTTGCATTACTATGTCAGTATATTTTACTCATATATTCATGATATTCTTAAATTTTAGGTAACTAAATTGCCAATTATGTTTCTCAGTCTATTTTTTAGAAATTCAATAGCTATATCTCTTATGATTTAGTTAATTTTCTTGCAAATTTAAGAATTGTACAGTATATTACAACCATTTTCAAATGTTCTATACAATACCACATTCAAATAAATTAAAACATACTGTATATCTGATTTGTTAAACTTAGCCACAAATGCTTATGTGTAGGCATACATTTAATTGCAGTATGTAGGCCACTGTAAGATGGGGAGATATTAGGTGTATAAAAACGCAATTGTATTTTATTTTTCATTGGAATGGAAAAGCATGATGCACTCAAGTATAGTTTAGTATTATAAACTAATAAATGTATAAATGTACAATCAAAAGGATCAAAATAACACAAAATTGTATCACACACAAAAATAATCAAAAGGGGGTTGGAAATAGAAATAAGGTAGCATACAAGCCAACAAAAAAATAAAATGAAAAACAAAAGATTTACTGTGGATGCCTTGCCTTAATCTTACATCCAATATCAGTGGGGCTTACTCATTAGCAGCACATACTGCATGTATTATGCTGTTTGGACTCACCGTTCTTTGTCCTTAGGGAACCTGTGAAATACCAAATGAGGATCGGTTTCTTTTTGTTTATGGCACACAACACACTTGTGTGACTTCTTTACTGTCGGCGCCATTTCATCGTTTGAGTCAACTATCAAATTCTGAATATAAACAAACAGACGACAAACGATGTATACCTACAACGCCATCTGAAATCGGAGCAACCAACTATTGTGTTCACTTTGGAGTTGCCAACTAGCGTATTAACATTCTATTTTGAGCCTTCCTGTCTTCCTTCAGTATATAGTCTTTGATTGGGACTATCAATTAGGGAGAATGGGTATTAACACTATTAGTGTGATACCCTCTAAATGAGTGTTACCGTGGTGACACTAATTCTGTTCAAAATCTCAGGTGTAGAATTATACAGATAAACACCTGTGCCGTGTGTACATAATACACAGTGTTGATAGGATGCAACCTTTACAGAAATTATAAAGGAAAAATTTATTAAAAATTTTTCCCGTCTTAGAATGGCACTCATAATCATTTTTCCCTTTCAAAAAAGGAAAATTAATTTCTGTATACGTTGCATGTATAATTCCTTTATTATATTACATTCGTTTCACTCGTTTTTCAATTAGTCATTTCTTAGAAATAAATGGCTATTAGATTGTAATTGCGTCCTAATTCGCCTGGCAATATGCATATTTAAGATGCCAGAGTTCTTTGATGTACTCATTTAAGTAAACCTCATATCATTGTATGCTTACAAACAATCGATATGATGGAAACTGATATTGTTCCGACAATATATACAAATCGTGAGACCGTTTGTATACTCAGTGAATACTCATGTGTGTTCATACAATATATGCTAACCTTGAGGCCCTTTTTTCTACCGTCTAGTATGACTCTTCCCTGTAGGGGGCAGGAAGCACTAACATTGTTTATGATTAGTGATAATGACGTATAACAGTAACGTCATTTGTCTCATATGGTCCAGATGACCATAGAAAAATTGTCCCAAAGTTAGGGCACTGATGAAAATCCACAGAAACATCAATTCTCTGTTATGCTTCCATCAGGACGACATGGCCGAGCCCAAAACGGATTATGAGCGAAGCGAAAAATCTATTTTTGGGTGAGATAGCCATGTCGTCCTCATGGAGAGTTCCTAATGGTAGCTTCCTAAGGGATATATGTACTACAGTGATATTCCCGGAGAATTTACCTTGTATTAATTTTCATTAAATACAAAGTAGGTGTTATTAACGGTTAAATCTAAAACCTATTTGAAATCATTTTCATTCAAACCTCTGAAGTTGTCGTTATTGTCATATATGAAATTTGTAATTATATTAATAGTTTCGTGAACTAGTATATTTGTATATAGGGACGTTACATCTAGACTTACAATAAAGTTTTTTTCACTTATTGGGGTATCTTTAATGTCAGAGAAAAATTCATAGGTGTTTTCCAGGGAGTATGCATTTTTAGCATATTTTTTATTCTGGGATAATTCATTTTGGTAATTCATAATTGTGTGACAATACTGGCCTTAATGGTATATTTGCCTTATGTATTTTTGGAAGGCCAAACATAATGCCTGGATTAGATCCGTTGCTATATAATGTTTTGTATTCTATTTCATTAATGTTTTTTCTGGTTTAATAATTTCTTTAAAAATATATTTCATCGGTCTTCTAGCAAAAGGGCATTATTAAAAGGGTCTTGATATGTCAATTTTTCAAACGTAAAAGGGTCATTGAGAATGGCTTCCATTTTCGTAAGATAGTCTTGCTTGTCAATAATGACCTCACCTCTTCCTTTGTCCGGTTCACATATCATTATGTTTTTATCTTTTTTCAAGTTTTCAGAATTTAAAGATCCGACTCCGTTATTACACCAAAGCTTACCTTCTCAGATTGTTGGAAAAATTTAAGGGTGTTAGACATTGGTGTTTTTAGATCTGTTATAAGGTCACCAGGATGAAATTTGTCAACGATAGGATAATTCATAAGTTTACAATGCCTGGATTCTAAAGAGAAAGAAAATTTGAATTTTGATACCCTTGGAGATAGACAATGTTCCAGTCGAAAAGATAACAACCATTTCTCCTAATTGGAAAGGGATCTATTCGACAGGTTTGTAATTATAAAATGAGGGTCTAAACAAGGTGGTTTGTAAAAACATTTTATTTCATTGATTTATTGACTCTAGGTTCTTTTTCCCTGATAGAGCCATCCTGCTTTTCCAACTAGGGCTGTAGATCAGCTAATAATAATAATAATAATAATAATAGTAATAATGATGATGATGATGATGAGCGGGTGGAAGGGAACCTCAGTTTAATAAGGAACTGGAGAATTACGACAACGCCAAACATTCTTAAATTTATTTCCATCACCAACAAATAACGACGTTTCAAACATCTTTATGTTCATAAGCATGCTCCTGGGTAAAAGAAAGTAAAACAGTAACGAGCAAGCTGTACATAAATAGTGTGAACGAATAAAATATAAGTTAGAATGGGAAAAGGCCTAATTAGGCAATTTTCAAAGGCAAACTAGAAATTTCTTGGTTAAGTTGTGGCTTTTTAGATTTTATAAAAATTGACTCTGCTATTCTTATTTCATTTTCATATGAGTTTCTGTATAGTAATGAAAAGTTGTCCAAAGAGAACGAACACTTACAATCCATGTCGCAATGATCTCGTATGCAGGACTGTAAAGGTTTGGACAAAGGCTCTGACAGTTCGGCTGCTAATTCCCTTGTGATCTTGGTACCGATAATAAAAGATCATAAACCTCAACCCTGAGAAGGAAAAAGAAAACCAACGCATTAAAACAAAGAAATTACATTTAATAAACATACAGATACCTCTCCCTTTACTGTAAATTACAAACAAACAATAAAAGACCTGTAACAGAGAGCCTGTCAATTTGACAGTGCATCGGGGATGATATTCTCTCTTCCAGCGATATGCTGAATTAGTAGATCCCACTCCTGGAGACGAAGGCTCCACCGAATGAGACGGTTATTCTTATTCTTAAAGAAATTCAAGAATACCAGCGGATTATGATCCCCTCTTACCACAATAGGTCCTGTGCTACCACTTAGGTAAACCTCAAAGTGCTCCAAGGATACAATGAATCCTAAAGTCTCCTTTTGAACAGTTGAATATTTTTTCTGAGCTGGAGACAGTTTCTTCGAAAAATATGCCACTGGATACTCTTCTCCATCACAACCTTGTGATAATACCGCTCCAATACCCACGTTGCTAGCATCTACAGCCAAGCAAAAAGGTTCCTTAAAACTCGGAGCTTTAAGTATTAGTGTGTTAATCATAGTTGACTTCAATTTATCAAAAGCATCCTCACATTCTGCAGTCCAGCGGAAACGGTTACCTTTCTTAAGTAAGTTGGTTAGTGGATTAGCCATATCAGCGAAGTTTAATACAAACCGCCTATAATAACCCACCATCCCCAAAAATTGGCAAAAGGCCCTTCGATTCTCTGGTACCTGAAAATCGAGGATTAACTGAATATTTACCGATTTTTGGAGAATTTGGCCATGTCCCACCTCCTGACCTAAAATGATTATTTTGGCTTTTGCAAAATCACACTTGAGACTCCCAACTATTACTGTAAACTACGAGGTCATCTATGTAGACAACTACTGCCTCTAACTTATCAATCACTTAATTCGTCAACCTCTGAAAAGTGGCAGAGGCATTTTCATACCAAAAGGCATGACATCAAATGAATATAAACCTTCCGACGTAACAAAAGCTGATATTTCTTTAGCCCTTTCTGTTAATGGAACTTGCCAATAACCCTTTAAAAGATCAACCTTACTTATGTATTCGGCAGCGCCGACATCATTCATGTAATCTTCCACCCTCGGCAGAGGAAAACAATCCGACTCAGTAACTGCATTTACCTTACGATAGTCGAAGCACATTCTTTGTCCTCCCCCTTCCTTCTTAACCAGCACTACCGGAGAACTCCACGGGCTGAAACCTCTTTGAATTAGATCATGGCGTAGCATGTAATCTACCTCTTGCTTAATGATGTCCCATTTGAATGGATTCACTCGATACGAATGCTGTTTAATGGGACGAGCATCTCCCACCTCTACATCATGCATAAGGAGACTGGTTTGTCCTGGAACGTCCTGAAATAAGTCAGTGAACTCTGTTATCAAGTTCATTACCTCCTTGGATTGGGTGGCACTTAAAGGATCCAACATTCTGGGTAGATTTCCCAAAGCTACAGAATTTCCCAGCAAACTCATACTGGATGTTTCCCCAAATTCTTCTTTCTCCTCCACCTTGGCTAAAGACAGAACTGGTTGGATGGTTTCCCGACCTGGTAGGCTTCTAGCATATTAACATGGCATACTTGAGTCTTCCTCCTCCTGTCAGGGGTTTCAACAATATAGTTTAGGTCATTCAACTTCTTTAAGATCTTCCAGGGCCCCGAGAATTTGGCTTTAAATATTTAAGGATTGCCTGGAATGGGTAGCAACAGCAACACCTCTTTGCCAACCTGAAAATTTCGTAATTTGGTTTTCATATCATAATGCTCTTTTATTTTTCTTTGACTCACCTCCAATGTTTTTAAAGCAAAATCCCAAGAATTGATTTACTTTTCTCTTGAATCCCTTAAAAAGTCCAGCAAATTTACCAGAGGTTTTACTCCCTCCCAGTGTTCTTTCACTACTTCTAAAGGTCCCCTTACTTTATGCCCTAAAATAAGTTCAAATGGAGAAAACGCCATTACGTCACCAGGGATAGATCTGAAAGCAAATAATAAATAAGGAATTACCTGGTCCTAATTCTTGGGTTCCTGCTGCACATACTTACTAAGCATTGATTTCAATGTTTGGTGAAATCTTTCCAGTTGTCCTTAACTCTGTGGGTGATAAGGCGAAGAAGTTACATGCTTTATGCGTAATTCTTCCAAACACTGCTTAAATACTCTACTTTTAAAATTACTCCCGCAGTCAGACTGAATTACCCTGGGTAAACCAAATTTCGAGAAGAATCCCAACAAAGATTTTCAGAACCCTCCCAGCATGTATACTCCTTAAAGGAATTGCCTCAGGATACCGTGTGGTACTATCCATCAGTGTCAAAATATATTGATTTCCACTGCTGGTCCTTAGCAAAGGGCCAACTATATCAAATATTATCTCTTCAAGGGGTTCTCTAATGGCCGGAATTGGCTGTAGTGGTGCTTTCGGGATTTTCTGATTCGGCTTCTCCGTCATCTGGCAGACTTTGCAGGTCTTCACGAACTTCTTGACGTCTCTTCTAAGAGAAGGCCAGAAAAGCAAATTTGAAAGATTTTTAAAAGTTTTATTTATACCTATATGACCAGAGAGAAGGTTGTCATGAGCTAGCTCTAATAACTTACGTCTGTAGTTTACTGGTACCCCAATCTGTTCTCTCACCTCTCATGCATCTGCAGGTGCTCGCTATGCTCTACTTATCCTTTTAAACACTCCGTCCTTCCATTCTAAATGGGGACGACTATTATCCTGACTGACTTGCTTACTCCTCTCCTTCTCCAACTACGCCTTCTGAGTCGCCACAAATGTATCAATTGTCCATTTACCATTCTCATCCTTCACGGAAGACAATATAGGATTTCCAGTTACACTTACCTCAGAACCATTTTTCTCAAATAACTTATCGAGCCCCATATAGTCCATCTCCCTGAACTTGGGTTTGGCTCCTAAACGCGTGACCACGAAAACAGGGTTGTCAGTCTTTACTGACTTACCTTGCACCAGAGGACAATTAACTGGAGTCCGCACCTCACAGTCATTGGCCACTATCACGTCCACCCTCTTTATCGGTAATTCATCTACTATTGCCAGATTCATGGATCCTTTTACCCATGTAGAGTTTATCACTAACTCTACCAAGGGGCATGCCGTTACTGTTCTCGGGAATTCCCCTAGTAACACAAATTTTTCCTGTCCCTGGCTCAGTCCTTCAGGCAATACCAAACGCAAAATTATGGATTGCGCCGCTCCCGTGTCCCTTAAAAACTTTACCCGTCTCTCCGACCTATTCTGGCCTTTGATGCTCACTATACCTTCAGAGACATACTTTTTGAAACACTCATCTGTTACTGTCGAATCCCGACCCAACAGACCCACCTGCTTTGCTTTATCCAACCACAACCGGCACTCCTCTTTTATGTGACCTGGTTGCCCACAATGTCAGCACACCAGTTTTCAGCCTTTCTTTGGTGACCCTGGCTTCTCACCTCTATCCGGTGATTCCTTTGTCCTCTTTCCAGGTGACTGACGTGCGCCTCTTCAACTTGGATTCCTTTTTGTGCCCCACTTGGCCTTATCACTGAAACGATAGTTCCCCTTGTGGGACAGGAAAAACTCATCAGCTGCAACAGCCAAAGTATCCAAAAGATCCAATATAAGACCCTCTAAGAAAGTTTTCAGATCAGAGCTAATATTCTTGAATTCTTCAATGAGTATTAATTCTTTTAAAGCATCAAAATCTTCCACATCTTTGGCTTTCAACCATTCCTGAAAAGCCACTTTTCCTCCGTGCAAATTCCATGAAAGTTTCCTCCCATCCCTTCTCCATATTTCTAAATTTCTGACGGTAGGCTTCAGGTACCAGCTCGTACGCTTTTAAAATAAAATTTTTCCTTGGGAATAGTCAGCACTGATTTCCTCGTTCAGGGCACCCTATGTTATCTAGGCTTTACCCATTAACCTGCATTGTACCAGCGTAGTCCACATTCTTTCTGGCCATTCTAGCCTAATTGCTAGTTTTTCGAACACAATGAAAAGCTCTAAGGCTTTTGTTTCCTTAAAGACAGGCATTAATTTAATAGCATTCCCTATGTTAAATTTGCTTTCAGCAGGAACTTGCCTTAGGTGAAGTACTTGTAATTCATGCTTTTCCTGTTCTCTTTCCCGTTCTAATCCTAGTTGTTCCTATTCTCTTTCCCGTTCTAATATTAGTTGTTCCTGATCTCTTACCCGTTCTAATCTTAGTTGTTCCTGTTCTCTTTCCCGTTCTAATCTTAGTTGTTCCTGTTCACTTTCCCGTTCTAATCTTAGTTGTTCCTGTTCACTTTCCCGTTCTAATCTTAGTCGTCCCTGCTTAAATTTTGCTTCTAACATTTCTTTTTCATGCATTCTTTCCTCTTCCCTCATGGCGATCTGTAGTTTCATTTTCTCTATTTGCAATCTTTCCAATTCTAACCTATCCTGTACCGAAATATATTCAGTCCTATCAACACAAATTTTTATGAATTTTGCAATTTCCTGCAACTCAAACCTTCTTTAAATCACCTATTTCTTCTTCTCAATCAAATTTCTCTAAAAATTCTGCTATCTCAAAACCCACCGCTCCTACCGGATCTTCACCTTTGTCCGACATTGTCTCTCGTCTTAAAAATATGAAGAAAAGAAAATCAAAGATTAAGTGTAGAATTACCCTTATGTTTACTTTATTTTCTTATATACTTTGATGCCGAACTGGAAAACTACTTTTAACCAGATCTTCGGAATGTTTTTACTTGATCATGGCAAGGTTGCCAGCGTTACCGGCGGGCCGACCTTCAAATACCAATTTGGCCTTGTTGCTTAATTTAAGGTGGCTGCAAGGAAACTGTCTTACGGCTTTATTTTTACCAGATTACCAAAGTACATCAAAACATCATATTGGCAAACAGGAAAATAGTCGAGAACAATCGTTAACAAAAGAGGGTAAAAAGAACGCTGGAAACATCAATGATATAAATTTATTATACAATATATATGTTTTTGAACAAACACTCAACAAAGCTGCTCATATCAACAAAATAGAAAATTACTAGGAAAACACACTAATCTAATTTACACAGTTATATAAATAATAAAGAGAAACCCTTTCAGGACACAGACGGAAAATATCATACCACTGAAAACATTTGTAGGAGAGAAGGGTACTAGTAACAGGTATAGAGGAACAAAAGATTCATGTACTATCACCCACTTTCGTCATCTCAAAAGAACTTGTCAATATAGAGAAAGTAACAAGAAGTTTAGAGCCTACTTAAATATATATATCCCCTACCTACCTAAACCCCTTTCGTTACAGAGAAATACACACACATATGGGCACAAATTACTATACTAACGAAATTCCGACCTTCGATGGTGCTCATGAAGTTATAATCTTAGAGTCAACTTAATACGTAAAAGGGCACAAGGAATGCTCTGACAAGCCTTAATAGTACCTGTCTCGGGACCTCGCAGGGTAAAAAACGCTATTGAACTATTGTCAACCCTTGAAGTCGCTCACCAGCATAATACCGCCCTCTTAAACTAAAGGACATAACTTCCAGCACAACACAACCCTCTTCACTAAGGGATATGCAGTGGAACCAAACTATACTTGTGTTTCAGGCTTTACTGGGCCAAAGGCTAGCGATCTATTAGCACCAACTGGTGCTGCTGAAGTATTGATCCTGGATTGCGGTTGTCAGACCGCTGATAGAGCACTAGCGTCTCTTAGCACAATATCTGGACTCCTCTCAATACAAAAAAAATATTTCCCCTCCACCTTGACTCCCATTCCAGTCACGTGGAAGTCCAACTCACCATCAACATAACAAACATGGAAAACAGAAAAGGGGCAAGAATTAACAAATGAACCTAAATACTTACTTTTCCATCCCACAGATGGCAGGCTGGTGCACACTAAGGAATAGCAACTTTTAATTTTGAAAAGATGAGAGCAATATGTTACGGTAATTACTCAAAAGCAAGAGTTACGTTACGATATATATATATATATATATATATATATATATATATATATATA
>NC_090737.1:57948869-57956369 GCF_036898095.1 Palaemon carinicauda
CTCTTACAGATTATGAAAAAAAATGTATTTACCAAGACGGAATTAATGCTAAACATCACAAAAATGTTGTGAGACTTGATTTTCAGGTATTTCACATCCAATATGAAGTTAACAGAAAATATTGTCATTCTTATTTCACCCAAGAAACTGGTTTTAACCTCTTATGGACAACACGTTAAATATGAATTCTGGGGTAGAGGAACTTTAAAGTGCTATAACTTTGTTATGGATGGTCCAATTTTGATAAACTTGATATATTCTTGTAAGTTTATGACTGCTCTAGACCGTTAAATGATCCTGATCTCCTAGTTATGTAATCAGTGACATCGCTAAGGGTCAAAGGTCACATAGTGATAATGGATGTAAAGTTCCTCTACCTCAACTTCTGAAATGACCTTCACCCCTTAATTCCCGCATTAACCGTCAAAATATACCCATGAAGGTTTCTTAAAATTTCCACAATGGTACCACAATGTCTTTAATATGAAGTCATCCCCAAACTAGACCTTCTTCAAACCAGGTATGATTCAAAACTGTAAGCATTATATTTCTCATTTGTGGTGACCCTATCCTGTCTGATCATATTGCCCGTAACCATGGTGTCGGTTATGAACTAAATTGATATTCACCAGATACCATCTTGTTCAAATTGTATGTAGCTTAAAGATATTCATCACCATCAGAATCATCATCACTATTGTTTGTGTCATTTGAAATTTCCTCCAAATTGTCAAAGTCATCGTCGTCTTCGCTTTCAACATCAGATTGACTCTCAAGTCTATCAAGAACATTGGTAAGATAAACTGGAATGATATCACCACATGTCCATTTTGGTTTCAGTTTACCATTTTCACCATGGGTCCAACCATGCCCATTAACTGGACTTGGGATATCAGGTTTAGAAATATCAGCCCTTTTCCAAAGGCCAACCTGGTAATTGATTCTATTCAGATGCTCTTTCAAAGTATCGGTGCAAGGTGGAAGTGCACTCAAGTTGAAACTTTTTGTCATATCAAGTTTTCCATCATTCCCACCACACCTTGACTCTAAGAGAAAGAATCTGAGTTTGTTCACTTTCTTAATCCTCGGTTTCCCATAGAGAGCACAAGTAAATTCCTCAATGGAACTCAGAATGTCTTCATCGACTTTTCATGATGCTCCCAACCCCATGAACGACTGCCTAAAGTGTTCAGCTTTTTCAAGAAGTTTTTCTGCCTTCCCCTTTCCTTTGCCTTTGAAAGCACCGGTTATATCGCACTCAGTGAATGCATGAAGACCATGAAGGGCACTGCAAAGAGGTGCTGTCAGAGAATTTGCTGCTTTACTCATGTCGATATATTGTCTTTTGTTTCCCTTTCCTGTCTCAAAGAGGATTTCCAGTCCACTCAGCTGATGGACATAAAATAGTAGAATGAAGAATATATCTGAATCTGGACTTCTCACTCTGAAAAACTCAAACCTCTTGGCCACGCCGTAAAAACAGTAAAATATCACCCAAGAGTCTTTTTCTTCTTGAGTTGACAGCAGGGAGACTATTTCTTCACACACTGTGGAGTCCCCATCGGACAGAAGGAGATAGGCACGACCCTCAAAAATCAGTGTTACTTCATAGCCCTAAAGAGTCTTTGAGAAAGATTCGCCAGTCTATGTAGATAACAAGACCTGTACCAGCTGCTCCTTGTTTTCGTCATTTGTTAAGAAGTTCTTCCAGTCTTTGGATGTTTGGTATTCCCTCCACCAACAATGAGCTTATCACCACAGCCTCTCTGTGTCCGCTCAACACCTTTCACTGTTGAGCCTTTATATATGTCGGTGCTAATTACTTCAGGAGACTTATTTATTGCCATTTTCAAGATCATATCTGAGATTCCTTCAAAGGTTTTTGGCATATCCTTTAGATAATGAAAAATGGCATTTCCATCCTAAATGACAAGCACTTTTCAGGATTTTTGGGTAGGACACCCTCATCCATATCCTTGACAATATGGTGGAGGCCTTTAAACTTGTCGGTCTTGGATAGGAAATTATTGGGGAGCCCAGTGCTGTAAGGCACAGGAACAAGAGGGTAGGTCAGGAGTCTTTTTAGGTCGAATTTATCAGGCAATTGTTGTGACCGGACTAGAAGCTCAAAGGCCATATTCCCTTGCTGCTTATACACAATTGTCTTATGAGAAGATGTTTTGACTTTCACCGACTTACTCATATTTGAAATAGTTTTCAGATTTAAGTGCTTGATTGGTTCAAAGAAGTTTTCACCAACTGCCACCCTGTTTGCAATGAAATCCTGCTTAGACAATCTGCCTGCTGATTCTGCCCTGAGAATATCATGTTCCATTGATGCTGATGCCAGGGCTCCTGAAGATATGTAATATACTTTGTCCTTGTTTGGCATGGTGAATAGATTATTGAAGTTGCAGATGCCTTCAACTGTCCTTGAGACTTGTCTCTCACTTCTGAGTTTTTCTGCATTACGGACATCTCAGTGCCGATTGCCTGTGTATTGGTCATCTCCCTTATCTGCCAGTTTGAATGTAGCCTGTAGGAACCTTGCTCGCTGACTGGAGGATCGCACCTACCGCTGACTTGCACCATAATTGGTGTTCATGCCAGTAAGCCCTGCACCAGCTGAGGATACACACCCACCTTTAGACTTGGAATGTTTCATGATTGTTTCTTCTATCGTTTTGTCAACTGCACAGTGATTGCCTGGTATGAAGGGCCTTGTCACACTAAAGGCCCCTCTACTAAGTAGCTCATTAGCACCAGGATGAGTGGTCTCAATGATGGTCACAAACATAGAAAAATATGTCAAATATCGAGCATAGTTTTCCCTTCCGAAACTAAAGAATAGATCTGGCATCAGACTCAGACACTGAGTATGCAGCAAAGTCATTTGTTTTGACGGCTTGCAGTAAGTCCAGTGTTAGCCAGATGTGATCTGCATGCGACATCCAAAGGGTGGAGGTTTTGCTAAGATCTCCATTGTGTACATCATCATGAAATGCCAAGTATGCCTCTATGAAAGAGGCTATGTGGGCATCATCTAAAACTGCTTTTTCATTCTCCTTGTTGGGGGATTGCATGAGGGCATCAAATTGATCTCGTGATTCCTTTTGCATGTCAAGTAAGGACATCGCCTTCCTCTCAACAAACTGTTCCAATAATAAGCGTTCTAGTGCCTCCACCATCACTTTATGGCAATGTATCGCCCTGGTATAATTTTTGCCCAACATAACTCCACTGAGGGCCGCCGAAGAGATCAGGCCCGCTTCCAATAGCACATCAGACAGTCCAGTGCCTTACTATACCCCAGAATCCATATTTGACATGTTGTCCATAAGAGGTTAAAAGCGGTTTCTGGGGTGAAATAGGAATGACAGTTTTTTCTGTTAACATCATATTGGATGTGAAATACCTGAAAATCAAGTCTCACAACATTCCAGTGATGTTTAGCATAAATTCAGTATTGGTAAATGCATTTTTTTCATAATCTGTAAAATTTGATCTTTTGACCTCTAGTGACGTCACTGATTACATAAATGATAACTCATAATATAATGTTATGGTAAAACAATAACACACCTACAAGAATATATCAAGTTTATTCAAATTGGTCAATCCAAACTAAAGTTATGGAGCTTGAAAGTTCCCCATATAGAAAGCTCAGATTTGGCACACCGTTCGGAAGGTGTTAAAAAACAACGTCTCGGACATAGTAGGAAAGTTAGCATCCTTTATTTTATTGCCAGGACCCAGGGCTACCAGAAAATACTATTAAGTATTGTTTTTGGAGGGGGTGCATGTGGACCCCTTGTAGCCCACCTACTATATCGATGTTCCGTGTTGTGTCGTCTTCTAAATTCTTTGCCTATTCCTTCAGCTTTATCCAGTTACTACGTCTTTAGTCTAGCATTTATATAATTATATTTTTTTTTAGATGAGGCATATTTACTTTACCCAATATTTTCGCCTACTAAAACACTGGATACTAAATGTTCTTCTGTGGTTAGCACAATATACAGTATGTTGTTTCCGGTAGTTAATTTATCGACACACTTATAGAGGAATTCATTGTTGACAGATTCTAGTAGCCTATGTCCCTCTGTGTTTGATGTAGACTCCATAGTATCCCAATGTACAGGTCATTGAAGTCCCCATTAGGACAGCTAGCTTATTGTTAACTTCTTGCCCAAGTTGTCTATACAGCTCTTCGTCCTGTTCTTGTGTTTTATGTGGTGGTCTGTGTATTACTAGTACGGATATGAATTTTCCTATGGTGTTGATGTTTCACCTGTCACCTCACATTCGGTTTCTAATTTATTTTCTATGGGATTTAAGTGTAATTTAACATAGAACATTACCCCTCCACCTTTTTTAAGTAAGGTGATATTTCTTATTAATTTGAAACCTATGATTTCAAATTCTCCCATAAAATTCTTTTCCTTGTAACCCTGTCTCGGTAATGACTATGGCATCTGGTTCCTCACTAGCTATAATTGCCCTGAGGTTTTTTTTTATTTTATTTTCTATTTGACTGATCATTGAATTGTGTCACTCTGAGGAAATTTTCTATCTTTTTTTTTTTTTATTCCACTGTGACTTTTCTAGTTTCCTTGATTTACTAGTGTTATGGTTATACTTATATCTGCATTATCCAAGTTGACTGTCAAATATCCTCTGGTTCCTCACTAGTTATCATTGCCCTGAGGTTTTTTTTTATTTTATTTTCTATTTGACTGATCATTGAAGTGTGCCACTCTGAGGAAATTTTCTATCTTTTTTTTTTTATTCCACTATGACTTTGCTAGTTTCCTTGATTTACTAGTGTTATGGTTATACTTTTATCTGCATTATCCAAGTTGACTGTCAAATATCCTCTAAGGGTCTAGTTTGTACTTGGTCTCCTGTATTTAAATAATTTTACAGACTGAGATCAAGTTGGTTTCCGTATACTCTCTTGCCTTCTTCACTAAAGTGTATGTCGTCTCTTCTGTATAATTTTCTCTTGCCATAGAAAGTATCACAGAAGATCTATAAATTTCATTCTAATTATTCAGCATGCCGACCTGAGTCTTTCCTTTATCCCCATGGCCTTACTGGGGGTAAATTGATTGACATTGCGTTGTTATAAAATACCTATAACTACAATATTACTAGTCTTTTTCTGGCAGTTTGAACTGGTTTTCTAGTTGCTTAACCAAAGGTTATATTTAAGCAGCAGAATCCTTTCTTAGGAATAGGTCTTTTCCTGTTGCCCGAATAATAATAGTGGTTTTCTTGATCACTGTTATAGTTTCACTAACTACATCTATCTTCAGTACGTTGGCACCTGGATTGGACCTCACCTCTTTTTGAGGAGAAAGTGCTCCGCCTAGTCCTTTTCCATAGATTCTCCGATTAAACAACATCGCATCTCACTATCTCTGCTATAGGGGACAATTTGTTTTTGGTGTTAGTTATATTTCTAGGGTGTTGATCAGTCATGAACTCTCTGTTTAAGTTGGTTATTTCCTCTCCAGGTTCTGTCCTTGATTTTACCTTATTTTGTATTGCTTGGATACTAATCCCATTGTTTATATCATCATCATCTACAACTTCTTTGTTCCTTATTTCTAACTATTGGTGTGTGTGTGTGTGTGTGTGAGAGAGAGAGAGAGATGAGAGAGAGAGAGAGAGAGAGGAGAGAGAGAGAGAGAGAGAGAGAGATGTTAATGCGATAAATGAAGAATATGCTACTTATGTTTTTAAACAGAGAGAGAGAGAGAGAGAGAGAGAGAGAGAGAGAGAGAGAGAGAGAGACTGATAAATGTAAACTGAATGGGAAACATTATTAGTTTTTCTCCAGAGAGAGAGAGAGAAAGAGAGAAAGAGAGAGAGAATGTTAATCCCATGAATGAGAAATAAAGTAATTGTAATTATATCGTTGGAGAGAATGAATAAGTGATTTGAAGTTCTCGGGCATCCTAACATCGAAGGTCATTGACGCCGATCGTTGAGAGAGAGAGAGAGAGAGAGAGAGAGAGAGAGAGAGAGAGAGAGACCGTATTGCGATTATGCGTACGTATGGCACGGAAATCTCGGAGTTATTTATATGATCTTACCTTATTCGAAATCTCTTCATAACGAAGAGATAATCTCTGTGCTCATCTGTTTCCCGTTCCAGCTATTCTCGCACAGAGAAACTACTCTTAGGACTCGTTTTCTACGCAGATTAGTTTAATTCTTCAAGCATTAGTGTAAAGATATGGTTATTGCGTCCAAAGCATTTGAAATCCTTTTAAGAATTTTTTTGTTTACTTACCTTAACTATTTTGCTTTTCGTTACTTTTTTTGAGTTCCCAAATTTCAGGACGAACTTAGTGTTGTAATCTTCATTCACGTATGACTTTCTACAGAAATTTATATGATTTTGCCTTAGTTCGTAGCGATTAATTATTTAACTTGGCCAGGCTACGTTCATATGGTAGTCATAAAGAACCAATAGTCATCTCTCTCTCTCTCTCTCTCTCTCTCTCTCTCTCTCTCTCTCTGTAATAAAATTGGGAGAGTCATTTTAAGAAAATGCTGTTTCCCGTCGTCCTTCGGAAAGAAGTCAATTCGGCATCCACAGCAGAACCGAAGTGCACTTTTATGACTAAAAGGACCCGCTGGTATTCAATTCTAATGAGCTATTTTGTAAGAGGCCCCATTTACTGCTTTGCATCGCAGTATTTTCCTTAACATCTTTTCCGTTTTCTCAACGCTACTTCGTTAGTTTCTTCTTTCGTAATAAATGGGATAGTCTCAATTTTGAAATCTGATTCTGATTGTCTTTAGTGAATTGCGTAAAGTAGCTAATCTAGGGCTTGGAAATATGCATTGTATGATGGTTGAAAAATATTACGAAAGAGAACATATCAAATACATTTTGTAGCCTAAGTCAATTCTATAAAAAACTGACCGAGAAAAATATATTTAGTATGAATATAGATGACATAACCGTACTCAACTACTGGTTGTTCCTATTCTTTCTAAACTTAGGTAAAAACAAGTTTAGCTAAGAATTCTAAAATATCATCTGTCATTGTTAAAAATTATCTATTTGATAACAAAGCTCCAGTTTTTAAAACGGCATTATTATCAATGTAACTGACAATTTTGGTAAAATAGAGCTCTAAGTTTATTTTGTGATGTGTGTGTTTGTGTGTGTGGGTGGGTGTCTGTGTGTGTTCTTGTAAGAGAGAGAGAGAGAGAGAGAGAGAGAGAGAGAGAGAGAGAGAGAGTTGCACTTTGCTTACTGCAAAACAGTTCACCTTTCTCAGAATTGTAAAGGAAAAGGGACCGGGGGTGGGTGGAGAAATATAACATATAAGTACTTGCAAAGAACCCGAAAGTAATGATTTTCAATTGGACATTGCATCCAT
Source organism: Palaemon carinicauda (assembly GCF_036898095.1). NCBI lineage: Eukaryota > Metazoa > Arthropoda > Malacostraca > Decapoda > Palaemonidae > Palaemon > Palaemon carinicauda. The sequence continues at coordinate 57,956,273 of NC_090737.1, forward strand.
AGAGTAGAAAGCCGCATAGGTAGAGTACTTAGAGGTGGAAAATCAGTCACTCTGAGTTTTTATTGCGCATGTTATAGGGTCAGCCACTCTACCATTA
>NC_090737.1:57961369-57963869 GCF_036898095.1 Palaemon carinicauda
TTATTATTATTATTATTATTATTATTATTATAACCGTAGTTCGTAAAGCAGGATACTATAAGCCTAAGGGCTCCATCAGGGAAGAAGAGCCCAGTTTAGGAATAAAAATAAACAATATAAAAGCTACAAGAGAACCTATGAACCATTAACATAAAATACTTTAAGAACAGTAACCACATTAAAGTAAATATCTCAAATATAGACTACAGAATATTAAAAAAAAAAAAAAAAAAAAGATGGAATAGTGTGGCCTAGTGTATCCTCAAGCAACTTTACCCATGTCACTACCAAAGACTAGAGAACAATAGTTCGATTTTGGAGTGTTATTCTCCTAGAAGAGCTGCTTACCATAGCTTAATAGTTTCTTCTATCCTTAAAAAGAGGAAAAAGGTCACTGAACAAATATATAGCTGCAGTCATCCCCTTGGGCGAAGATGATTTGTTTGTTAATCTCTCTGTTGTCAGGTGTATGAGGACGGAGGAGAATGTGGAAAGAAATGGCCAGACTATTTGGTGATTGTGTAGGGAAAGGAAAAATTATCCGTAACCATAGCGGGAGGGATTCAGTCTAGTACTATTTGGTCAATCTAAGGACACAAAATCTCTAGCGGTAGTATTTCAATGGGTGGTTAGTTCTCTGGTCAACCTACTACTATTAAAAATTTTCTAATATAAGCCTCATATAGACATATTGAAATATTTATCCTATTAACTCTTATATTAAAAAAAATGAACAGTAAAAATGGGCTCAATCAAATTAACTGAAATAAGGATAAAGACGAGGATCGAAGATATATATAACTCTTTTCGGAAGAGCATATAATGAGACATACTCCAATATAAACCTGTTATCTTATTCTACTTTCTTTTATACTATATCCGCATATGTCCCCTAGAGAGAGAGAGAGAGAGAGAGAGAGAGAGAGAGAGAGAGAGAGAGAGAGAGAGAGAGAGAGAGAGAGAGATCATTTGAATATTATTTTTTCAGAATCTTCGTCGCATAATATCCTATTCAATATTATCATCAAAATGGTAACTTTGATAATGGTAGTTTAAATAGAAAAAAAGAAAAATTAACATATAGGAATCATACAAGGAGCGATCAGAACAATTTCTGACAGGCTCATTGAGTCTGTAAGTTTGATTGAAAGAAAAATAAATTAGATTTACAGAAAAAAGAACATCAGTGTAACCAAAAAGGAATAAGAGAATAGAATAGAGATATCAGAGTGTTATTGATATCCATTGGAAAAGAAGTAGAAAAAAAAGAGGTTAGATTGTTATTGGATGAGCAAATTATGATTTATTTCGGATTTTCCGCTAAATTTCATCTGATGATTTTTGAAATGCTGCAGGAAATTTTTTTTTCATACGTCATATGAACTAATTTTCTCTCTCTCTCTCTCTCTCTCTCTCTCTCTCTCTCTCTCTCTCTCTCTCTCTCTCTCTCTCTCTCTCTCTGAAATAGGGACGATAATTCTTTAAATTCTATAAAGAATTTCATAAAAACTTTCAAACTAGAGTTATCATAGATAAGAAAATATTATAGACTGTCAATTAAGTATAAATAAGAATAAATCACAAAACCCAGGTCACGACCCTCGTATGAAAACATTCATAAATAATTCTCTTTTCAAAGGACCGCTACAAATGTTACCTATAAATTATACAAGTCAGAGACGAGGCTTTTATGTAAATTTGATTTCCCATTTCACAGATGTTAGCTCTTTTAAAAATATTTTGTATAAGTAGTTAGAATTGGCTTAATTAATTCTCTTCCCTCTCTCTCTCTCTCTCTCTCTCTCTCTCTCTCTCTCTCTCTCTCTCTCTCTCTCTCTCTCTCTCTCTCTCTTGTATTAGATCTAGTGATTAATGGAATTCATAGAAATTAATATTATTCTCGAGTTCTCCTTTAACGAGGTAACAGCCAAGTTACACTTTTGATTGCTTGTAACACGTATTTGTATTTTGGTTTAACACTTTGATAGGGTTCAAAATGAACATGTAGTCTTAATTTTACATTATCACATATGGTTATCATTAGAGTATATGTTAAATCAAGTTTGTGAATTGACAGAATATGATAATGTTTTACAGGTCGCACAGAACTAATGGTAATTAAAGATTTGGAAAAAAGATAGCCTTTCGGTACCTGAATCTAAAAATGGCTACTTATATGGTAGCTATTAAAAAGTCAATTCCAATGGCGCCACTTACCCTAGTAAGAAGAGTTTGTAGTACGATTATTTGTGTTGGTAGCTCGTACAGTTGGCTTCATTAATTCCGGTACACTTTACCAGAAGTTAAGGAGACGTCTGATAGATGTGAGTTGAAGCAGGTAACGCTGTGTTTAGTAAAAGAGAAACTATTGGCAACGCTGCTGTAAAACAAAGTCGCTGAGCTTTTAAGCTCATGATCAAAAGACTTTCGTTTTCTTTTTTTATTAATTTTACGAATTGCTGTATAGAAACAATGTTGCTTCTTGCTGAACACCACTCTT
>NC_090737.1:57973869-57983869 GCF_036898095.1 Palaemon carinicauda
TAATTCAATTTTGATTTTAATCAGATACGTCCAGGATGGTAAGAGCCGAAAAAAGAGGACAAAAACGACTTGTAGATGAAATCCTTAGTCAAGAGCAAGACGAAACAGGGAAGATTTTTGTACAAAAAATCAAATCGGTGCCCACGATTGAAGATTTGCAACGTGTAATTGAGCAACTGGAGAAAGAGAGAGATGATATCAAACGGAAGTGGGAAGAATATGAGGTAAAGTGGAAATGTGAAAAAGAGCAGTGGGAAGTTAAAGAAAGCTATTTTGCTACTGAAAGGGCTAAATGGGAAAATGAAAAAGCTAAATGGTTGGATAATAAGGTCAAGTGGGAAAAAGAAAAGGAAAACTGGAAAAAAGAGAAAACAGCGATGTACGTTAAGTTCAATGAGATGTATGCATCAGCAACTGCTGTAGTAAAAGCTAATTTAAAGAAATACTTTTCACCCAAACAAGTAGCATGTCTTGTCACTGGAAGTAATTTTAATACTTGGGAAGACGATGATATCAGCAAAGCCTTAACGTTACGCAGTTTGAGTCCAAAAGCTTATAAGTTTTTAAGAGAAGAGTGGAAATTACCTTTTCCTTCTTTATCAACTTTATATCGCTGGTCAAGTAAGATAGCTGTAGAACCTGGCATTTTGGAATCGGTAATCCACTTATTAAAAATAAAATCGGAGTCAATGCTAGACCACGAGCGTCTGTGTGTAATTTCATTTGACTAGTGCAGTGTTGCACAAATTTGGAGTTACGATAAAGGTGCGGACACTTTGTATGATCCTAAATCCAAAGTACAATGTGCAATGATCAGAGGACTTACGACTTCCTGGAAACAAATTATTTATTATAATTTCGACACTAACATGAAAAAAGATCTCCTTTTTAAATTGATTATTCGGGTTGAGAAAGCTGGGTTTCCTGTAGTAGCCATGGTTAGTGACTTAGGATCAACAAATATCAGTTTGTGGAATTCCTTAGGCATTGATATAGACAATTCTGCATTTGTTAACCCGGTAGATGATAACAGAGAAATACATGTGTTTGCCGATGCACCGCACCTAATAAAACTCATTAGGAATAATTTTCTTGATCATGGATTTGTATTGGCGGGAGCTAGGTTTGCTCTTAGTGGTTCAGTCAGGGAGTTAATTATGAAAAACAAAAGTGATCTACGGACAGCACATAAACTCTCTGAAAAGCACATCAATGTTATGGGTATTCAACACATGAATGTTAACCTAGCGGTGCAATTACTGTCCGAAACTACATATAAATGCCTTCAGTACTTCGGTAACAAAGGTCTGCTTGAAGATAAGCATTGGGAAACGACAACTCAGTTTATATATCTTGTAGATACCTGGTTCGATTTATTCAATTCTCGAGTACCTCGTGATAGGAAGCCATCAAGAAATGCCTATGGGATGAATCTGGACCTACAAAATAAAACGTTGCAAGATATGATTCAAGTATCTAAAGAAATGAAAATAATTAAGAGCAATAGGCTCTATCCTTTCCAAAAAGGGTTAATTATATCGTGCAATTCTCTAATGAAGCTGCTGAAAATGGTCAAAGCTAAATTTGATACATCATATATTCTCACTTATAGGCTAAATCAAGATGGTCTTGAACACTTTTTTGGCTGCATAAGACAGATGGGTGCATGCCATCAACACCCATCACCCGTCGCATTTAAGCACCGGGTCAGAGCCCATATTCTAGGAAAAGACAGCAAACTGTTAGGATCAAACAGCAACGTTGAAAATTGCAATAGTGATATGATGACGTCAGGCTCATTTTCCAGTTTTCCTGTTGAACAAAGCGCATCCTTTGTAGATGAAGAAACTTCTATTCAAAAAGAGCTGAGTCTATCGGCAATGCTGTTTTGTTTGTCGGGAATTTGTTAATGATTTGCAAAATGATGAATATGTAGAATTTGACACTGAAAAAGGAGCATTAGGGAAAGTGATGGAAGATGGAGGCTTACAATACGTATGGGGTTATATAGCTCGTAAGTTTCCTGAATATGAATTCCTTGGAACTGCAGCGACGAAGGGAGATGGCACGTGGATTGGTGCCATAAGTGCAAGAGATGGAAAACTAATGCAACCAAGCGAAGAATTTTTGATGCATTTAAAAACGATGGAAAAAATGTTTCTTTGTCATCATGGGGAAAAGTATCTAAAACCTGGAAAAGGAGCGACAGATAAATTGACTGATTTAATTAGCGAGTGTTTTAAAAGCAATGATATCCCATAACCATACGAAGTGATTCAATTTTTTGTTAGATGTCGTACATTTTTTAGAATTCATGTTTTAAATAGAAATATTAGTTCATCAAGAAAAGTGCAGAATAAAATGAAAAAGCTCGCAACGTGATATAGAACATAACTGAAATATATATTGTGTATATATCATTATTTATTTTATGAATTTAAACTGTCTGTTGCTAGACAAATTTCAGTTATTTACATCATCAGATATTTGTTTGGTTGTTTGAGTGTAATAAAGTTATGTGTTTGTAATCTTACTTTTATTATCCTAAAAGAATAAAATATAAATCTTCGAAAAGATTGAAAAATACAAAGCAGAAAGCATGGTTCCTTTATTTTCTTATGGAAGTTCCACAGGTTACTCAGCCACGGTTAAGTCTGAGTGACGTCATCGCTCTGACCGACGCGACTCCCACCATCCGGCTACCTGCGCACTAAGGTGGCCTGGGAAGACCTCTTATATCTATAGACCTTGGTGATAGGGAGAATATGGCCTCACGTCTTTGATACACCTTCGGTGAAAAGGCCGGTAGGAATTCACTTTTGTTTGTTAGTGCAAAAAAATTTTTGATTATGTAGCACATAAGTGCAATACTTCAAGGTAGGATCCATGACCCAATGACGTCTCATGGGTGCGTCTATTTCCTGCTTACATTGTCTTGTCCTCGCTTCAATCATAGTGTTACTGTCAGTTTCTGAGATGTTGGCCAACTAACAAAAAAGATGGAGCTTCACGTTGTCCTTGAAAAACAATGTTTTAAGTTTTACACAGCCATTTAGCAATATCAAACCCTATTAGGAGTTATGCAAAGTGTAACATAAAGAATTTCAAACTCATTTCTCTCTCCCCATTAGATTACCTCCTTTACATTAAAAAGGCAATAAAGAGTGCCCTCTGGAACAATTAGATTAAAAACTTCTTTTTCCACTTCCTGGTGCCCCTGTTGAGCAATTAATATTTGATTATTTGATCGAAATGATGAATACTACTCATGTAAGTATTTTAGTCTGAAGTAACCTATATAGTTAATGCCAAATTAATCTTTTATGGGTGCATTTCTGACAATAATCTTGGTGCTCGAACTATGTACTATAAATGCTGGTTACAAATTTCCTAATGGTTACCTCCTATCAAATATTCACAAAACTACCCCCTTGTCTCTAGAAGTATGCCATGTCTCAGCAATCTTTGTTGCAGTGCCCTGAGACTTCCTCTGGGGGAGACATAAAATGTCACAATTATGAATGCAACTGTCATACAAATCCACCGAATATTGCCAAACAAAGAGAAGATAGTATCGCAGTTATAAGTGTACACCACTCTGTAGGTCTCATAACCATTGCCCACTTCTGCAATGATATACATTTTAATGACATACTTACTATTCAGGGGTTGTGCACTTTGAACTGAAGTGGGTAATGGTTAGGTTAGGTAGCGAATGTTAGGATTTTGTTAGTGCACAAGTCTGTTTGTGAAAAAAAAGTGAAGACAGAAATCAATTCTGAAATGAATTAACTAGATTTGTATATGGACTGAGTAGAAGAACTTATGTAGTTGTGTTGAGTAACTTGAATACCAGAGTGGGCGTATGAGGGGTATCAGGTGTCCTTGAGAAGTATGATGTACAAGGTTAAAATTAAGTGGTTTGTTGACCAAGAAGTGGTAAGTATTAGTTTATACATGAAGAGAGATATAGATAAGTATACATGGGTAAAAAATGGCCAATGAAAGAAGGGTATAAAGAATATTGATGAATTTTTTTTTTTTTATCTATGAAAAGAAGCATGTTTGGAAGATAGAAAGATATGGACGTGTTTAGGGTATTGTTACAGGTATGGCTGATATTTTTTTCTGGTTGACGCAAAATTAGTTGTAGTAAAAGAATAGGAAAATATAATGATTGATATGAAAGGGAGGTAGTGAAGGTGGAGGCGTTAGAAAAGCTTTTGTGATACAGTTCCGATAGGCCCTGTTGCTACCTCAGGTCACCTGGGTGACCGCTAAGGTAGTGGCAGTGGGGGTGTCTGTATATGAAGCTATATTTCTACTGGAAGATTAGGAAGAGTAGGATATGGCACTTTAGTAGCTCCAAGCTCCAATCAAACTCAGCTAATAAATCTGTCAGCAAGAAGGAGTAATGAATAAATCACAAAAATTGGGGGAAGTGCCACTGTTGATAAACAGAGAGACAAGCTTAGGTTATGAAATACCCTTACTCAATAATATGCAATATATAATTTATTGTTATAGGGTAGATATAGAAATTAGCCTTCAATCTCAGTACGTTCATTGCCACAACTCTATTCCCCAGTATATTACCAAACTCTATTTACCTCCTTTGACAAAGCTGCCAGCACAGATCCTGGCACAAACACTTCTTCCTCCAAAAAAATTTAACTATTGGAATTCCCTGACACTGTACAAATACAGGTGCACGTGCACGCACGCACACACACATATACATACACACCCACGGACACACACACACACACACACACACATATATATATATATATATATATATATATATATATATATATACGCATATATATTTGTATATATATATATATATATATATATATATATATATATATATATATATATATACAAATATATATGCGTATATATATATGTATATATATATATATATATATATATATATATATATATATATATATTTATATGTATATATATATATATATATATATATATATATATATATATATATATATATATATATATATATATATATATATATATATACATATATGCTGAAGAACCAAAGGGAATATGAAATTATGAAATGTAAGATTAAGTCCTGACTAGTTTCTTGATACTTCTTCAGTGGACTGAAGAAGAAGCACGAAACTAGTCAGGACTTAATCTTATATTTCATATATCTATTTTCCCTGTGGTTCTTCTGCATCTGAACATTAGGTTTCCCAGTTATTTTTACGCATATATATATATATATATATATATATATATATATATATATATATATATATGTGTGTGTGTGTGTGTGTGTGTGTGTGTGTGTGTGTGTGTGTGAGTGAGTGATATAGTATTTCGAACTGTTGATTTTCTTTCCAGTGTTAACATGAAACAGTAGCCAAGACACAAGTAAACAAATCCATTTTCCTTTTACAACATTATATATGTTATACTTTGAAAATGATAAATATAAGCATGATACTGTTAATTTACTTTTAACCTATATATACTGTATATATATATATATATATATATATATATATATATATATATATATATATATATATATATACATATATATATATGTATGTATATATATATATATATATATGTATGTATATATATATATATATATATATATATGTATGTATATATATATATATATATATATATATATATATATATATATATATATATATATATATATATATATATATATATAGTCGCAAGCAGTTTGGCATAATTTGGCATATTTGGCATATTTTCGGGAGGTGTCTGGCATCCTTAGGTGGAACCGACCTGGCAACCCTGCCCTTGACCGGGCAGTTGTTCACAAGCAAACGTGGTGTACACTTCCGCCTTGCTGATCAAAGCTGTTTTATATATAACAAAATGCCCAGTAATTGTGCAGTTTTCGGATGCTTCTCATATAGAGGAAAAAGTAAGGATCTCACTTTTCATAAATTCCCTAAGGACATCATCACAAGGAAAACGTGGATTCAGCTGTGCAAACGAGAAGATCTTATTAATGGGGAAAACGCTCAGATATGTAGTAAACACTTTGAAGCTGGTGCATTTGAAAGGAATTTGATGTATGAATTGCTGAATCAACCAGTGCCTCGATCTCTCATCAGAATAAAGAAAGTATCTGTACCAACGATGCATTTACCTACAACTGGACATTCACATGCATCACAAGGTAAGAAACCAGTATCGTGTTTTGTTGGTTAAACATTAAGATATAAATGACGCTGTAATCAACTTACATAGATTATAATTATTGTATATCCTCTTTATTATTCCCCAGTAATCTGGAAATCGCGGAATGAGTTGTTTGCCTCATATATAGTTAAAAAAAAATTTTCTTTTATTCCATTTCGCTGTGAAAAAGTACCATTCATAAATTTTAGTTCAGATTTTTGCATATTCAATAATGTCAGAAAATTCTAATCGCATTGTTCTCTATACAAGTCCATCTTTTTAATAATTCAATTTTGATTTTAATCAGATACGTCCAGGATGGTAAGAGCCGAAAAAAGAGGACAAAAACGACTTGTAGATGAAATCCTTAGTCAAGAGCAAGACGAAACAGGGAAGATTTTTGTACAAAAAATCAAATCGGTGCCCACGATTGAAGATTTGCAACGTGTAATTGAGCAACTGGAGAAAGAGAGAGATGATATCAAACGGAAGTGGGAAGAATATGAGGTAAAGTGGAAATGTGAAAAAGAGCAGTGGGAAGTTAAAGAAAGCTATTTTGCTACTGAAAGGGCTAAATGGGAAAATGAAAAAGCTAAATGGTTGGATAATAAGGTCAAGTGGGAAAAAGAAAAGGAAAACTGGAAAAAAGAGAAAACAGCGATGTACGTTAAGTTCAATGAGATGTATGCATCAGCAACTGCTGTAGTAAAAGCTAATTTAAAGAAATACTTTTCACCCAAACAAGTAGCATGTCTTGTCACTGGAAGTAATTTTAATACTTGGGAAGACGATGATATCAGCAAAGCCTTAACGTTACGCAGTTTGAGTCCAAAAGCTTATAAGTTTTTAAGAGAAGAGTGGAAATTACCTTTTCCTTCTTTATCAACTTTATATCGCTGGTCAAGTAAGATAGCTGTAGAACCTGGCATTTTGGAATCGGTAATCCACTTATTAAAAATAAAATCGGAGTCAATGCTAGACCACGAGCGTCTGTGTGTAATTTCATTTGACTAGTGCAGTGTTGCACAAATTTGGAGTTACGATAAAGGTGCGGACACTTTGTATGATCCTAAATCCAAAGTACAATGTGCAATGATCAGAGGACTTACGACTTCCTGGAAACAAATTATTTATTATAATTTCGACACTAACATGAAAAAAGATCTCCTTTTTAAATTGATTATTCGGGTTGAGAAAGCTGGGTTTCCTGTAGTAGCCATGGTTAGTGACTTAGGATCAACAAATATCAGTTTGTGGAATTCCTTAGGCATTGATATAGACAATTCTGCATTTGTTAACCCGGTAGATGATAACAGAGAAATACATGTGTTTGCCGATGCACCGCACCTAATAAAACTCATTAGGAATAATTTTCTTGATCATGGATTTGTATTGGCGGGAGCTAGGTTTGCTCTTAGTGGTTCAGTCAGGGAGTTAATTATGAAAAACAAAAGTGATCTACGGACAGCACATAAACTCTCTGAAAAGCACATCAATGTTATGGGTATTCAACACATGAATGTTAACCTAGCGGTGCAATTACTGTCCGAAACTACATATAAATGCCTTCAGTACTTCGGTAACAAAGGTCTGCTTGAAGATAAGCATTGGGAAACGACAACTCAGTTTATATATCTTGTAGATACCTGGTTCGATTTATTCAATTCTCGAGTACCTCGTGATAGGAAGCCATCAAGAAATGCCTATGGGATGAATCTGGACCTACAAAATAAAACGTTGCAAGATATGATTCAAGTATCTAAAGAAATGAAAATAATTAAGAGCAATAGGCTCTATCCTTTCCAAAAAGGGTTAATTATATCGTGCAATTCTCTAATGAAGCTGCTGAAAATGGTCAAAGCTAAATTTGATACATCATATATTCTCACTTATAGGCTAAATCAAGATGGTCTTGAACACTTTTTTGGCTGCATAAGACAGATGGGTGCATGCCATCAACACCCATCACCCGTCGCATTTAAGCACCGGGTCAGAGCCCATATTCTAGGAAAAGACAGCAAACTGTTAGGATCAAACAGCAACGTTGAAAATTGCAATAGTGATATGATGACGTCAGGCTCATTTTCCAGTTTTCCTGTTGAACAAAGCGCATCCTTTGTAGATGAAGAAACTTCTATTCAAAAAGAGCTGAGTCTATCGGCAATGCTGTTTTGTTTGTCGGGAATTTGTTAATGATTTGCAAAATGATGAATATGTAGAATTTGACACTGAAAAAGGAGCATTAGGGAAAGTGATGGAAGATGGAGGCTTACAATACGTATGGGGTTATATAGCTCGTAAGTTTCCTGAATATGAATTCCTTGGAACTGCAGCGACGAAGGGAGATGGCACGTGGATTGGTGCCATAAGTGCAAGAGATGGAAAACTAATGCAACCAAGCGAAGAATTTTTGATGCATTTAAAAACGATGGAAAAAATGTTTCTTTGTCATCATGGGGAAAAGTATCTAAAACCTGGAAAAGGAGCGACAGATAAATTGACTGATTTAATTAGCGAGTGTTTTAAAAGCAATGATATCCCATAACCATACGAAGTGATTCAATTTTTTGTTAGATGTCGTACATTTTTTAGAATTCATGTTTTAAATAGAAATATTAGTTCATCAAGAAAAGTGCAGAATAAAATGAAAAAGCTCGCAACGTGATATAGAACATAACTGAAATATATATTGTGTATATATCATTATTTATTTTATGAATTTAAACTGTCTGTTGCTAGACAAATTTCAGTTATTTACATCATCAGATATTTGTTTGGTTGTTTGAGTGTAATAAAGTTATGTGTTTGTAATCTTACTTTTATTATCCTAAAAGAATAAAATATAAATCTTCGAAAAGATTGAAAAATACAAAGCAGAAAGCATGGTTCCTTTATTTTCTTATGGAAGTTCCACAGGTTACTCAGCCACGGTTAAGTCTGAGTGACGTCATCGCTCTGACCGACGCGACTCCCACCATCCGGCTACCTGCGCACTAAGGTGGCCTGGGAAGACCTCTTATATCTATAGACCTTGGTGATAGGGAGAATATGGCCTCACGTCTTTGATACACCTTCGGTGAAAAGGCCGGTAGGAATTCACTTTTGTTTGTTAGTGCAAAAAAATTTTTGATTATGTAGCACATAAGTGCAATACTTCAAGGTAGGATCCATGACCCAATGACGTCTCATGGGTGCGTCTATTTCCTGCTTACATTGTCTTGTCCTCGCTTCAATCATAGTGTTACTGTCAGTTTCTGAGATGTTGGCCAACTAACAAAAAAGATGAAGCTTCACGTTGTCCTTGAAAAACAATGTTTTAAGTTTTACACAGCCATTTAGCAATATCAAACCCTATTAGGAGTTATGCAAAGTGTAACATAAAGAATTTCAAACTCATTTCTCTCTCCCCATTAGATTACCTCCTTTACATTAAAAAGGCAATAAAGAGTGCCCTCTGGAACAATTAGATTAAAAACTTCTTTTTCCACTTCCTGGTGCCCCTGTTGAGCAATTAATATTTGATTATTTGATCGAAATGATGAATACTACTCATGTAAGTATTTTAGTCTGAAGTAACCTATATAGTTAATGCCAAATTAATCTTTTATGGGTGCATTTCTGACAATAATCTTGGTGCTCGAACTATGTACTATAAATGCTGGTTACAAATTTCCTAATGGTTACCTCCTATCAAATATTCACAAAACTACCCCCTTGTCTCTAGAAGTATGCCATGTCTCAGCAATCTTTGTTGCAGTGCCCTGAGACTTCCTCTGGGGGAGACATAAAATGTCACAATTATGAATGC
>NC_090737.1:57991369-58011369 GCF_036898095.1 Palaemon carinicauda
TAAGAGAATCCAGACATTAATGTATCAAAAATATACATGGCTTATTTTGAATATGAAAAACACGTAAAAATGTGCAAAATTTATCATTAATTGAATGCCAAGTAACAAACTACCAATTAGCTACGATGGTGAAGATAGGTTGATTTCAATTCTAAGTACAAAATACCTGAATTCGACAGGTATAAGTACAGAAGAATTGTCATTGACTTTTATCTTTCTTCATGGCCAAGTGGGTTAGTCACTGTCTGTACAAGCTTGCCGACCAGGGTTCGATTCCCGGCCGGAGCCAAGCTCTTGTCTTTGTGTGATTTCGCCTGCGGCTCTGATCCCGAGGTCGTTAAGAGAATCCAGACATTAATGTATCAAAAATATATATGGCTTATTTTGAATATGAAAAACACGTAAAAATGTGCAAAATTTATCATTAATTGAATGCCAAGTAACAAACTACCAATTAGCTACGATGGTGAAGATGGGTTGATTTCAATTCTAAGTACAAAATACCTGAATTCGACAGGTATAAGTACAGAAGAATTGTCATTGACTTTTATCTTTCTTCGTGGCCAAGTGGGTTAGTCACTGTCTGTACAAGCTTGCCGACCAGGGTTCGATTCCCGGCCGGAGCCAAGCTCTTGTCTTTGTGTGATTTCGCCTAGGGCTCTGATCCCGAGGTCGTTAAGAGAATCCAGACATTAATGTATCAAAAATATATATGGCTTATTTTGAATATGAAAAACACGTAAAAATGTGCAAAATTTATCATTAATTGAATGCCAAGTAACAAACTACCAATTAGCTACGATGGTGAAGATGGGTTGATTTCAATTCTAAGTAAAAAATACCTGAATTCGACAGGTATAAGTACAGAAGAATTGTCATTGACTTTTATCTTTCTTCGTGGCCAAGTGGGTTAGTCACTGTCTGTACAAGCTTGCCGACCAGGGTTCGATTCCCGGCCGGAGCCAAGCTCTTGTCTTTGTGTGATTTCGCCTGGGGCTCGGATCCCGAGGTCGTTAAGAGAATCCAGACATTAATGTATCAAAAATGTATATGGCTTATTTTGAATATGAAAAACACGTAAAAATGTGCAAAATTTATCATTAATTGAATGCCAAGTAACAAACTACCAATTAGCTACGATGGTGAAGATGGGTTGATTTCAATTCTAAGTACAAAATACCTGAATTCGACAGGTATAAGTACAGAAGAATTGTCATTGACTTTTATCTTTCTTCGTGGCCAAGTGGGTTAGTCACTGTCTGTACAAGCTTGCCGACCAGGGTTCGATTCCCGGCCGGAGCCAAGCTCTTGTCTTTGTGTGATTTCGCCTGGGGCTCTGATCCCGAGGTCGTTAAGAGAATCCAGACATTAATGTATCAAAAATATATATGGCTTATTTTGAATATGAAAAACACGTAAAAATGTACAAAATTTATCATTAATTGAATGCCAAGTAACAAACTACCAATTAGCTACGATGGTGAAGATGGGTTGATTTCAATTTTAAGTAAAAAATACCTGAATTCGACAGGTATAAGTACAGAAGAATTGTCATTGACTTTTATCTTTCTTCGTGGCCAAGTGTGTTAGTCACTGTCTGTACAAGCTTGCCGACCAGGGTTGGATTCCCGGCCGGAGCCAAGCTCTTGTCTTTGTGTGATTTCGCCTAGGGCTCTGATCCCGAGGTCGTTAAGAGAATCCAGACATTAATGTATCAAAAATATATATGGCTTATTTTGTATATATATATATATATATATATATATATATATATATATATATATATATATATATATATATATATATATCTCAAAAGCACGCTATTGTAGAACAGCTGAGTATAGTATTTGTATAAGTATTTAAGTTAAAAAAAAACTAATTGATTACTGAAGTCTTATTAAACCAGTAAATCGTGTCTATGAAAGTAATATGGCCAAAAATAAAAATTTCAGTATCGGGGACTAAAATGGAATAGTTAGGTGCATTACAACTAGTGATGAGTAGGTAGCACATATTCTTACACCTTTGGGTACACAGTATTTTTCCTCTGTTATATGAATCCAAGACACCAAGGAAAAAAAAAAAAGAGAAGGCGAGAGAAGGAAAATATTGCTGTGAAAATTAACGAGATTTGAAATGGTGAAATAGTAAAAAAATAATGGTATTAAAGAGAACAGTGAGGATGGAAATGTCTAATAATAGTTTAAATAGCGTTTCAAAAGCAAATGTAGATAATTTAGCAGCACTGGAGTCAGCTACACGCTACTTCCCACGAGGTTGCACTGGAAATGAAAAAGATAAAGAAAAGTGGATATCTGAAGTGTATAATAAGGGGCACTCAATTAAAGCATGCCCAGGGAAAAAGGGCCTAATAGTGCTAGTAAGTGCAAAAGAAACCTTACAGATGCTAACAACTACAGGGCATGAGGGAGTAGTGCTATATCAACCTGAGCGTAAAGAAAAAAAAATTATAATACTAGATGTCAATCCAAGCTACATGACATAGGAACGGGTACAAGAAGCATACCCTGCTATCAGTGGACTTGCATGGAATAAATGGAGCAGAACAAACAGTGAAATAATTGGGTGGTGGAAGGGAGACATTCCTGACCATCTGTTAAATCCAATTTATCCTCAACCCCTTAGGATCAGTGAATATGTGCAAAGTCTTATTCTGTGTTGAAAGTGTTCTAGGTGGAATCATGGTAGGGGTAAGTGTAAGAATTCCGCTAGATGAAGATTTTGTGCCCAAAACCATGAGTCAGCCACATGCTGAGCTCTTATCAATGCTGGGAATGAGATTGCTCCTTTATGTTGCAACTGTGGAGGCAGTCACAATGAAAATTCTAGGCAATGCACTAAGCACCCCACTGCAGCTCGAGCCTCTGAAGCCCATAGAGCAGGGAGGCATCCTAGGGCCTCCAGCAGGACATGCTCTTCCCAGGAGTGGAAGCCTAATGTACAAGGAAAATTTCCCACCCCTGCCTGGGGCATGGACTATTACAGAAGCTAAACATCCATACCAAGAACAGAGGTTAGTCCCTTGATGGTATTAAATAATAGGATCAATGACTATATGGAGAGAGCCAGAAGAGAAAATGAAAGTCTCAGAGTAACTATACAAATCTTAAGTGAACACCTTGTAGGGTAGAGCAAACTACTAGATAAACTGGTATCAGAAAAGGAAAAGGCACCAATGAAGAATCCACAGGCAGATGAAGACAAACAAGAGATTAAGCAACTGACAGTAGAAAACGAGAAACTAAGAGAGGAAAATACAACGCTACACCAGGAAATTAACAAGCTAAGGCAAGATATTACCACATACAGGAATAAACCAGCAATTGCAGATTGTAACTCAAGCAGTAAAGATGCCTTAGACTACTCAGGCTACAAGACAGATGTCGCCTCTATCATCTGTGACAACATTCATATGAAAATAGCATTGCCAAGGGACATGTCAGCAAAAAAGATCAAGGAATTACTCACAAAAGTATATCAAGAGAATAGCTCTGAAACACCAACAATGATAACAAAAGTGGCAGAAGCTGCCCACAGAAATAGTTTGGAGATTAGATAATTAATGAGAGAGATGATAAAAGGCAATAACTCTGAGAATGAACAAGATTGACCTTCTCAAGATCTGTAGTTGGAATACAAACAGTCTGGCAAATAGACTAATGAAAGTACAACAATTTGTTCTTGAAAATTTGGTGGACATCATATATCTGCAGGAAACGAAGCACATGCCCACGGATTATATAGCCATTCCAGGGTATCACTTTGTATCAAAAGATAGTGTCTAAGCCAACAGGACTGATGGCAGAACAATAATGAGTAGAGGTCTAATAACATACTACAGAAAGAACATAGCTGTAAAAAATGTACAAACCCGCGATTAGGTGCAAACACAGACTTCCTTACCATAGGAATACATGATGAAGGTGGAAAGCAGCTATTCCGTGTGTGCAATACATATTCCCACGCACAGGGCCTGGACATTGATAGAAATAACTTACTAGCACAAGATAATCCCTTGTTGATAGTGGGTGATCTTAATGCAGTACATCCAAAATTAGGCTCTGCAACAGGGAGGAGGAATGTAAATGGCATACATATGTACAAGTACCTCATGAGCAGAGAAAACAATATAAGAATTCTAAATGATGTAGAACCAACACATATTAAAGGAAACAAGCTTGACTACATCTGTATAGTTGGAGATTCAGATGTGTAACACAGCTGTGAGATAGTGGATACCCTAACATCAGACCACTCTGGCATCTATGCAGAGATTGTACTGAACAAAACCTTTAAAAGAAAGATTACAGCACGAAAAAAAATCAACATACCAAAAAATGGGAAGACAGCATCGGAAAAAGTATGAATGTTTGACATGATGTCTATGAAGCCAAAAGCAGTGACCAGTATAATTAGGATCTTATAAAAAGGCTAGAAGAGGAAGTGCTAGAGCACACACATCAGTAGAGAAGAGAACCAAAAAAGCCACTATCAAGCTTGTATAATGCAGATGATGCAGTAAAGAGAATAAACAGGCAGTATTAGAAGGTAAAGAAGAAGTGGATGAATAAACACAGCCCAGAAAACCTAACAATATAAAGAAGACTAGAGAACTAAGTGCAAGATGTTAAAAAGAACTCAAGAGAGAACTACTGCATTAAGTTTACTCAATGCATCAATGAGAAAACATCTCCTTGTGAGGTCGCGAGGCGAGTGAGGATAGCCCAAGGGAAGAAAAACAGAATACCACTCCATCTGAATCCGAGAGAAAGAACAAATGAACTTATTACAAAGTGAGCATCTGATGCAAGCAATGATTCATTACCTATCAAGGTTAGAATGGCAGTTGAGAAAAGAATCAGGAAGAAAATAAAGAAGTTAAGGGTAGCACTCAAGAAGATAGGGAAGTATGATGACAAACCCTTCACAGAACAAGAGTTGTAGGAAACTTTAAGGCGTAGGAAGTCTACTGCACCCGGATTAGATGGGATTACATATAATGCTATCAGGTTCCTCACAACAGTGAGTGGAAATCCAGTTTTGACGCTTTAAAACAGGATATGGTCAGGGCTGCCCATACCCAAAGCATTGAAGATGTCTCTCATAATACCAGTACTAAAACCAGGAAAGCCAGGTGAATTTTGACACAATTCATTAACATCATGTCTGTGCAAGGTATTTGAGAGAATGTTACTAAATAGGCTCAATTTCTTTATTAGGCAAAAGCTTTCAAAGAATTTATATGGCTACATACCTGGGAGGAGCACACACCACTGTATTCATAGAGTAAGTGCAGCCTTAGGGTTAAAATAAACAGTGTTCATAGATTTAAAAGGGCCCTTTGATAGGGCTAGCAATATAATTATTTTGACTGAGCTAGCAGAAATGATAGAAGGAAGACTCCTACAGCTCATTATGGACTACCTAACAGATAGAGTCAGTTGTGTCTACTTTAAAGGCGTGCAATCAAGATGGGAAAAATGGAATTGAGTACCCATCAGGGAGGTGTTCTATCGCCTACTCTCTTTAATATTTTAATGAATCTACTTGGGAAAATTAATATACCAGAAATCATAATAACCATATATGCAGATGACATTGTGGTACAAGCTAGCACAGATAAGAGAATAAAAAGTGCAATTAGGGCTTGCACATCATTATGCAACAGCATATGATTAGTCACATCACCAGAAAAAACAAAGATGATAGCAAGGGGCACACGCAACCCCTTGATACTGCACATACGAGGGCAAAGAATAGTGAAGGCAGCCCAGTACAAGTACATGGGTGTAATACTCAGTAATAGGTGTCATAAATTGTATGAGGTTAAGAAAATAGTTCAGGCTTCAGCAGTGAAGTTGCGCCTTCTTTGGAAAGTAGCATGTGGCTCTGTGGGTGCAAGTGTACCAATGGTAAAGTAACTCTATACATCTATAAGATCAATAATCGATTACAGAAGTAGCATGTTGCTGCCACTGAGGAAGAGCTATATTGGTATCTTAGAAATCATCAAGAACAAGGCAGCAAGAAGTATACTAGGGGCACCTAGAAGTATCAGGAAAGAAATATTGAGGAATGAGGCATGTTTGAAGCCAATTTATCATAGATTAGCAATAACAGCGATCATCCAGTTGTACAGGTCTATCATGACAGTTGAGGCTGGATTAACAAGAGATACTCTAGTTCACAGCTACCCTAAAAGACTAAAGAATGGTTGGGTTACTGCAGCAAGACAACTAATAGAGGCCTCTAGCATGAAAGAATATCTAGACGTAACATAGATAAATGTAAAAAGCATTTCGCCATGGAGTATACCAGAGACTGAGAAACGGCTTTCAACTTTAAAAGGGAAAAAGGAAGAGATGAATCCTGCATTGTTGAAGAATGACTATTTTCAGAGGCTGGACAGTATTCAAGGGGAACGAGTTCATTATCACACAGATGGGTCACTTCCGGAAGATGGGAGAGCAGAATGGAGCAGAGGTACACTCTCTGTCCCTACGATCGTCAGATGAATGTTCCGTACAACAATCAGAACTGTTGGGTATTACGGCTGCAATTAAGCATTATAAAAAGGAATAAGGACAATGCCATAATAGCAACAGACAGCCTGAGTGCCCTGCAATCTCTAACACCAAGAAAAGCTTAATCAAACACCATAGTGAGAAGAGCTATAGACCTTCTATCACAGATCAAACAAGCAGGCAGAATGGTTGCATTCATATGGGTGCCTTCACATATTGGAATCAGAGGCAATGAGAGAGCTGATGAGCTCGCTAAAGAAGGCGCAAGGAAGGAGAGAGTGGATTATAAACTGACACAATCCCTGAATATGTTGAAGGACTCTGTTGGAATGGAAATAATGAATAGTTATAATGAGAGAATAGAGATGCTCAAAGAAACACGCACATCAATAAGAAAATATCTTGAAATTACTGAAGGAAAACCACCTGATTATAAACTCCTTGGACTAGAGAGCAGAAGAGAACAAACAACGTATAACAGACTAAGGATGCAGAACCGATACCTGTGGGAGGTGCTGCCAGCTGCCAGTCCATCAGAAACATGCTGCAGACTATGTGGCGGGCTGGGGAAGCACACTCTTAATCATCATCTCGTGGAATGTGAAGAAATTACTCATTGCAGGCCACGGGGTTGACCTGCTCAAGCATTTTCTGCAACCTGGTGTGTTGAAAAAGATTGTTGCTACTCATCCAAAATTTGCTTGCTCCAGATAGTCAATAGGCTTGTATATACTGTAATATGTACATAAATTGAATTGCAGTACATCTCATTTTGCAGCTACCTGGTAGCATTATGAAACCTGTTATATTTAGTTTTCATTTAATAACAGTTTCACAAAAATTTTATGTGTTGACCTCATCTAAACGTAATTCTTTCAGCTAAATAATTATTTACATAGTGTACAGTAACCAAAATATAATACATCCTATCCTGCAGTCACCAGTTAGCATTAGAATTATTGTTTCTAATACATTTATAACGTTATATAAAATCTCATATGTTGCCCTCATGTGATGTCATTCATTCAGTAATAAAACTATATTAGAATATTGTGCATAAACTTAATTGTGGTAAATCAGTAAGAAATTCTTCATTATATACACTACAATAATAACACACGTTAATCTGTAGCAACTATGTTCCTAGACAGAAACCTAATGAAATGCAAATTTTGTATAGTATACATTCAAATCATTACCTATTGAACAGCATATATTAGAACTCCATATTATACAGTACTTATGACAAAATTTGCAATCTTTCAATGGTCAATTCCTACTCATCATATATTTTCTCTATATAATTAACTGTAAGTATTTGAATTTTGTAATACTACCTGAGTACCATATCAGCCCTGGTGAATAACGTTTATCTAGTCATCAATAGGGTGGAAAAGATATGTAAAGTGTAACAGCCAATGCCATTCATTCAAAAGGGCTCACCCCTACACGCATACCGCGACCGGTTTGCCTGTTGTGCTGTACTTTTTAAGCTTTGTATTTTGCACAATAAATTGTTTCTCTCTGGGAAAAGTTAACAGCAATATTTAAATGAATTTTATGAGTCACTTAAAACAGTACTATTCCTTATTAAGAAAACAAATATAAGGTATGAACGAGATTCAAATACAAAATAATTGCTTTAATCTGATTGTGATGAGGTTTATTATTTTGTATGCGATGCAGTGGCATTAGGTCATTACCACTTCTATTTGATATTGTTTCACACCTAAAGAAAAATTTATAATGCAATAAATCCTAAAGTATCAAACATAGCTGATCTGCAGAAAATACATCTTAAGTTATCTAAAATAATAATTCAAACACTATTCAAATCCTTTAAAGGATACCCTCTTTAAATAATATTATTGTTTCAGCTTCTTGAGCTCTGGTGTATGCGTATTAGCGATACTAAGTGCGATGGATTGGGGTGTGTTCTGTTCAAAATTGCTCATGTAACTTAAGATGTTTGAACAGGTTGCTTTTGTTTAAACTCAATAATTTGCTAGTTCATTGACTTTAACTTGTAATTATTGACATTCTACACCTATTTAAGTCTATTTAGCTAGAATTGTTAAATGTAACAGTCGATGAACGCCACTTAATTCTTTGTATTTATTATTATTTTATGCCAGACTGCAGGATTTCTTAGAATTTCTCCTGGATCTACAAGAATTTTCCTTAAACACTTAGATTAAAAAGTTCGTCGACACTCAGGAGGATTCGTTCGCCAGAGGTCTCTAATCTTACCATGACAAAACCAATAAAGGGTTGCATTTCTTACTTCTTCTTAGGGAATGGGCTGAGCCTTGTCCAATCTCAGCAAGCGCTGAAATATATTATAAATTGAGTTGTCATATTTCATACAGTGGTATCATTTGAAGTCTCGACTATCCAATACGCACACATTAAATACACACACACACGCATACACACACACACACACTCATATATATATATATATATATATATATATATATATATATATATATATATATATATATATATATATATATATATATGAATCAACGAAATCATGTACAAATTGATGTAGTGTCATAGCTAAAACCAACTCTCGCCAGCAGCTGCATTAGATTGTTCAGTGTTCCGATATTAGTCTTCTTCGAGTTTCATTTCTGCTTCGATGCTGTTAAGTATTCATAAAAACACCAAAATGAGGTATACGGGCCTTGAAAACATTCAGAGAGAGAGAGAGAGAGAGAGAGAGAGAGAGAGAGAGAGAGAGAGAGAGAGAGAGAGAGAGAGAGAGATTACTGCAGTTAATATTTAAAATTCTAGATTGACTGTTAAAGACTTGTTGGCCTTTGGATATTTATAGATCATATAACATTTTGTAATACATAAGGATACTTTACAGAAAATATTTCCCAAGTCATTCAGGGTCAAGTTGTGCAATCTTAGTCCTAAGATAGTAAGCCACTTGCACTTTATTCATATATTTTAATTTCTTTACATTCGCTTTTCGTTGAGCTTTGCTGTCTCATCACCTGTATTCGTAGCCAAGAACAAATAGCATTGATTTTTAAACTAAAATCTTAAATATATACAGTAAAATTTTTGCGGCGTTGCCAATTCAATCTTTATCGCAAAATGTGTAATTCGTCTGATAATTACTGAGGCCTTAAGGTAAAACTGGAGATACTTATCACAGAATATGGATTAACGGATGATTTTGTTGGATTTAAATGCTGATTCAGTGATGGGTGATATAGAAAATGAAATAGCTGTATTTAGTGAGTCGTTGTCTTCCGAGTGTTTGAAGGATTTGCTAGAATATATCCTTATACAAACAGTTGCCTGGCTTAAAGTTATATTACTTAGTTAGTGTAAATCATTATGTTCTGTATTCATCCACATACCAAAAGATTTCCAAATCATATGCTTATTACGAAAGTTCTCTGTAGGATAATTTGCCCGCTTGCTCTAAAATCAATCAAGACATTTTTGTTAACTGGAATAATTATAAAGGAATGTAATAAAAAAAGAAAGAAAGAAAAAAAATCCGAGTGAATACAGGTCTTAATTCTGAATCCAGCTAATGAATATCTTGTCTCGGCTTCACACAAATTTCGAATGGTTCCAATTTGGAATGGTCTAGTGAAGGAGTTTCCTGATGCCGTTCTGAAGAGATTTCTTTTCTGGAGGGATAGTGAGAAACTGGAAACTAAAATTGACGGTGCAGAAGGTTATTCACTACAAAAATACCTAGGATGTTTAATAAGTAAATGAATAATGAATGAATAAAAGGAACACAAATAGGAACTTATCACGGGGACTTAAGCCTATTTGAAACAAAATTATAAGATCGTTGTTCATGAAATTGATAAGTTCGCTTGATTTCCTAGCTATGTATTTTTTTTTCAAGATAAAGCTACTAATTATGTAATCATTGATAACTTACAAACACGGTATTAGCGTAGCGAATCATAGTGTGCTTATGTCCTTTGCACTTGCATTTTCTTTCGTAAAAATAGAAAATACATTTTGGGAAAATTAGTATATCCTACTTTCATAAAAAAAACACCTCCGAAAATTATGTCTATCTAAGAATAAGAAACTTTTTTTTTATATAGGATTTATCAATATAACGAGTTTCTCAAAAAGTTTGCTGGAATGTAATTGTGGTCTCATTTATCGCAAGTCAACTCATATTCAATTTAATTAGCTAATCTCTGATTGTATTCCAAGTGCTATGCCATCATCTTATTTTACTGTATCTATTATTGATTTTCTATTATGCAAAGTAAATACCCAACTTTCGTTACTAATCAACCTTCCAACAACAACAGCTATTTTATTCTACTGCTACTGATGCTGTTACTGTAAATCAGCTAATAATGAATTGGGTTAGCAATATTTGCCAGACCATTAACAGTTATCAAATCAGATTTAGGGCGATTATACAATATTTCATATTATGTATCAAGAATATTTGTTTAACCTCTCTCCTCAACACCTAAAATACAAATGACTTCCTTAATTCCTCAGTCACCTTTGACAGCCCAGGGGAAGGAGTATAAACACCCTCCTCCCACATGACTCTTCCATTGAAATTATCTACTGAGCTCCTCCCAATTAAAAGAGTAAAAATAATTATATATATATATATATATATATATATATATATATATATATATATATATATATATATATATATATATATATATATATATATATATATATATATATATATATGTATATCGCGGATTCACCACTTCTCGGATTTTTTTCATAACGCACGTATATAGCCTACATATATCGCGGATTTTGCGGAAATTTCGAAAATACTGCAATGTGACCGATGGTGCGAGATTGGAGAAAGTAAGGAAAATTGAATCATGATTGATTTTCAATATAAATGAAACTTTGAGGAGCAACAAAGATATCATTTGTTAGAGAGATAGAGAGAGGTAAGGAATGGGAGGTAGTGAAAAGTAGCCCACAGAGAGAGAGAGAGAGAGAGAGAGAGAGAGAGAGAGAGAGAGAGAGAGAGTGTGTATGTGTGTGTGTGTGTGTGTTGTTTTAAATGTAGTAAAAAAAAAAAAATGATAGGTTATAACACATTGGTGCTTATGTAATATCAACTGTATAGACGGTTTGAATAAGTTTAGAAATGGTATAAACGATACTTTGTTAGTGTATTCGTACGCTCTCAAGAGCGACAGCTAGACGTCAGCTGATCTGATCACAGCCAAAAGTAAAACAAAAAGAAGTCAACAATACTCGATTTTTAAAACACACCCGAAATTTAAAAACAAAAGTACACACCTTCTTAATGTGCAATTAACTATTTAAAGAGTAGCAATTTTCTAGAATAAAATGATGTTTCCCAAAAAATAGTGGTTTTCTGATGAAATCGGATGCCGTATTTTTACCAACGATTGAAATGGATGTAAACTCGGCATAATTTTTTCGTTTCGTATTTAATTGACACTAAGAAAACTAATTTTAGTTTCTTCATCTATATGTAAGTATTGTATAACACGAAGAGAGAGAGAGAGAGAGAGAGAGAGAGAGAGAGAGAGAGAGATGAATCAGCTGTTGTAATCGAATGCCGTGTTTTTGTTTCGTGAGAATTTCATCACCACGTCTAACAACAACATACTGTACTGAACTTTAAAGTATTATACAGACTACTGTAATATGATAAAATAAAATATTTGTAATAACCTATTTTATATGAAATGGGGCTATTTTTTTGTTTAAAATTTACATTTACGTACGTAAAACAACTCTCTCTCTCTCTCTCTCTCTCTCTCTCTCTCTCTCTCTCTCTCTCTCTCTCTCTCTCGTAAATTGTTTTCCTGCTTTGCTACGTATGTATGATTTTATATAGATACGGTAAATAATATTTGTAATAACATATTTTCCAAAAGCTTTTACTGTAATATCATTATTTATCACTTTCATCATGCGCATTAAATGCCTTCGTTTGTTTATTACGATCAAAGATGGAGCGTACTTCATGACGCCGCCGTTTCAGGCGGCATCATAACGAAAAACATTTCATTTGGAAGTCCTAAGAAAAATTAAGTAAAACATTGGTAATAACGAAATCAACATACTGTATAATCAATATAATCGATGCAAAAACTAACCTATACACAGATATGTACACTAAATGCGTTTGTTTCTTCATTATGATCAGAGATAAACGTAAACAAATCATTGGTTGCCATTTTTTATTGTCCTTTTTGGCGTGTTTAGGATACGCATGATATAAAATCGCCTTTAATATTTGTGCCTGTTTTAGTTTAGGGTACTGTAGTACATGCATTAAGTGTTCTGTACATTAAAGAGTAGTTTGTTAACAGTACTACATAAGAGGGAAGGTTTTAAAAGTCTGAATATACATGTTAAATAAATACATAAATATGGTGTCACTACTTTGCGGATTTTCACCTATCGCAGTCGGGTCTGGAACCTATCTACCGTGATAAACGAGGGATCACTGTATATGTGTGTGTGTGTGCGTGGTTGTGTATTTGTAATGGAAACTCTAGAGATAAATAATACCACAGTATGAAATATGGCAACTCGGTTTGTAATATTTTTAAGAGTTCGCTGAGGTTGGACAAGGCTCCGCTCATTTCTTAAGAAGTAGCAAAAAGAACAATTCTTTATTCGTTTTGTCATGGTTACACCTGAGCCTATGAAGAACGAATTCATTCTGCACCTAGGAGAAAAAAAAGGAGAAGAGAACCATTGTAACAGTTGACTAGGTCCAAGACCCAGCTGCCCGATGGTTTAATGACCAACTTTACCTGACGACCTAAGACGAAGAGATTGTTATTTTTTTTTTGCGGAACAAGCCACTGCACTTTGAGACCAGAAGTTACAGGGACGGTCTCTTTTTAATGACCAGGAGTTAGAGACCTGAATATGGTCACATTCAACAGGCTCAGTAGTAGTGTCCATCTGTCAAGGGAAACCGAGACGAGCCTCCCTGTTAATTGTTAGGACAATTAACCTGGTCCTCCCTGACGAATCAAGTTTCAAATAGTGGGTAATGTGGTGCTTAATTTGACCATAATTTTGACCCTCTTTTAGGTAATTACATTATTCCTGCACATTAGGTTGAGTTGCCATGTTTGTAATCGTCTGGATTAAGTTATGTGGCGTATTCAGTATTCTACAAACTGCTTTTTAACGTTTTCCCCCTTCTGTGTGATTTTGTTTAAGGGGAACATGTTAAATGTGTTCCATTCTACTTTTGTCAGAATTTTTACTTTGATTGTAAGGTTAGTTCAACCAGTTAATTTTGGAATTAATCACTTGTTTTGCTACTTTATTGAAGCATTTTGTTTTAATATGTCCTTTGTTCACTAATTTGTGATTGTCAGTGCTAGAGTGTGGACGTGTTGTGTCGAGCTCTGCTATTCATGCCTTGAATCATGTTTTAGCTTTGTGTTTCTCGATTAGAATATCATTGAAAAGATATTAGTTAATTTTATGGAGAAACCTAAGTGATAAGAAACAGTACACCATGTCTGCTCCTAACTATATCTGCTTCAAATGTAAAGAAACGGATGGAGAACGGAAAAAATGGATAGTATGTGAATGTAACAGACTCTGTTTATCATCTAAGAAATATTTCATTTATAAAAAAGTACCTGGACGAAAATTCTGTAATGAGACTCGTGATAAACTGTTATTATCGGGATTGACTACTGCAACTCGATCTACTACAATTTACCAAAAGTGCAACTTCAGAAATTACAAAACATAATAAATAGAGGAGCAAGACTGATAAAAGGTGTCCCACCTAGAGAAAGGATTCCCCCGATACTAATTGATTTACCCTGACTGCCGATTAAAGCGAGAATTGAATTTAGATTATGTACAATAACCCACCAAGTTATCAGAACTGGACGTCCAAAATACTTAAAAGAATTGCTACACATTGCGCAGCCAACAAATCGTGTCGACACAAGAATAGTTATAGATGGCTTCAAACTGCTAGACCCTAGATATATGTCTACTTTAGGCTCCAGAGCCTTTAAATATGCAGCCCCGAGACTATATAATGAGCTCCCAAGAAACATTTTAATGATTGAAGACATTAAGGCTTTCAAGAGGAAACTGAAGACTTTCTTATTTTATGGCTCTTTTGACAGTGATGATTCAACAGTAAATGATCAATATACGATATGAAATGTTAAATGCTCTGAACGAACAAGGTGAAACGACAGTGGAGGTCCTGTAGAAAGTGGGGTTCCCTGCTGTATAGGACAGGAAAAGCAGCCATCAAAGTAAAGTAAAGTAATAATTCAATTTTCCGTTACATAGTTTTGCTAGTTCATTGCTGTGTCATTTAGGTAAGAATTACTGTAATGCTTTGTGTAAATAGATACAATTCTTAGGTTGAAATTATGAATTGTCTTTAACTCATACCTCGTGTAGTATTATTAAGAAAGTCTAAAGTGCTTGCTAGTAAAGGTTGATTATTATCATACGAGACAATGAGTTCCGTTGTTTTAATTGTGAGGTTAATTATGAATGAGATGAAATTCCTGACCTCGTGGTTCTAATTGACTTATAACTAAGGGGAGTTTCAGGTGTGTGTCAAAAGTAAAGTTATTGATGTCTATTCCTTATTATAGTGTTCTATAGTATTAGTTCTTGGTAGCCCTTACAACGTTTTAACTTTTACAGTACTTTCCCCACTAGCACATTTTGCATCACTGTCTCTTATTAACATTATTTATCCAAGACTACTTGATTGGGATTTCCTGCTCTATGTCATGAGTAGCATCTGAAAATCAAGGAGATATTGGGGTTGATAGTCCAGATATATCTTTGGTCTTGAATATGTATATGGTTTGCCAACCGTGTTCGTTTAGGTTTACTGGTTTGTTGAGTGCGAGAATGTTGGCGCTCTATTCCTCCAGA
Source organism: Palaemon carinicauda (assembly GCF_036898095.1). Lineage (NCBI taxonomy): Eukaryota > Metazoa > Arthropoda > Malacostraca > Decapoda > Palaemonidae > Palaemon > Palaemon carinicauda. The sequence goes on from NC_090737.1 coordinate 58,006,828, forward strand.
CCTGGATCCGGAAACCAGAACGGGGAGGCTTTCCTGGAACTATTTCCCACATAATAGTTTATTCATTTAGTGGTCTTTCGAACTGGATTAGGCACCATGATTACCTTGGTCATGAGTGGAATCCTGTCAATGACACTTTAAATATTAGATTATCTCATGAATTACAGATGACAAGCCATTCCCATATCAACAATCAAAGAAAAGTCGTGTTCTTGTTTTCTTGTGTCTACGACCCTATTGATCTTATTCCTCCTGTCACAATATTACAAACGATCTTGATTCAAAAACTCTTGATGGCTAACAAGGGCTGGGGCACTCTTATTGGCCGTCATCAAGCTCGAGAACTAAATTATATCCTTAAAAAATACAGAGGTCTTGAACAAATTAAAGTCCCTTGTAATTCACATGACGGCAGTCTGCCTTCATTGCACATTTTTTGTGGATGCATCCAATCCTGCCTTCTGCATTGCTGCTTGTGTAGTAACAAAGGAAAATAAATTCCCACCTCCTTACAGCTAAAGCTCAAGTCACCCCTAAACTCATGTTGGAAGTGGAGGAGTTTGAATATTCCTAAGCTCGAGTTGACTGCACTTTTACTTGGCTGTCGTTTAGAAAAATAATTGCTAGAACTACGTCCTGGTACGTACGACTCAGTCACTGCTTGGTCCCACGCTTCAACTGCCCTCCAATGGGTCCATAATTCTAAAAGTAATTCCTTTCACGTTTTTAATCGTGTGGAGAAAACAGTCAACATTAAAGTAAATTGTAATCTCAACCTAAAGCATGTTCCTACTAATAATAGTCACACTAACCTGGTGTCGTGTGGTGTTGCTGTCAGGCATATTCTTAATAATAAAATGTGTCTACAAGGTCCTCCTTGGCTCAATAACCCTTCAGAATACCCCAACTAAGGCAAGTTCTCAATTAACCCCGAGATATGTGTTTGCCCTGTTGGGCTTGCTCCTCCTGAATTACGACTGCTTGATCATTATAGTTCTCTAGACGATACAACCAAGTGCTACACAACACTCCTTTATTTGATTCCACATTCGATACAATCCTTGTCTCAACGTGGACCTAATCTAACTAATAAATTCAACCTTCCACCCTTAACAGCCATGATAAAATGTTCCTAAGCCCAAAGTTAGTCTAACATTCTTAAACGGGTGCAAGGTGAAGACGTCCGTCTCAATTCCGATCAAAGCGCTTTCATTGGCCAACGTGAACCTTACCTGGATAATCAAGGTCTCCTTAAAGCTAGTTCCCGTCTCAGTAACACCCCTATGGAACTCTATTATGTAGACCCTAATTTGCTGGAACATTATTTTGGACTTAATGTTTAACACTGGCATGAACGTTTGCTACAGTGCAACACCTCAGTATTTCTCGCTGAATTTAATAAACAATTTTGTGTTCCCCAGATTCGTCAACAAATAGAGAAAATCTTGCGTCGATGAATCCATAGCAAGAAAGTTCTAGCCTCCCTTTACCCTACGCATCCTCTAGCACAGTACCACCTCAATCGCCTCATCTTAAGACTGACCTGCCTATTAACTTGTTTGGATTTTACAAGAGCAAACGTCATTCTGTCGAACACAAAATTACTTAGCATTCTCTCTCTCTCTCTCTCTCTCTCTCTCTCTCTCTCTCTCTCTCTCTCTCTCTCTCTCTCTCTCTCTCTCTTGGTGTGTTCTCAAAAGTAGGATTTACATAAAAGCCTTTAATTATAAAATATGTAATGGAATTCATCGCATGTAGATTCACCTCATTACGAAGGTAATTTGCATATTATCAACAGAATTAATTTACATAAAGTCTGCAGAATTCTGGAAAACGGTATGATGAGCACCATTTATTCTCAAAAAAAGAGGTATCACTGTATTCTACGTTAATGGCTCAAAAACTGTGCATATTGCATAATCTAAATACATATATTCATTCCTTGTGTTCTTCAGTATTTTGTATATTAAAGCACGTAAGGAGAATTTAATTACTCTAAGATCATTGAAAAGTTGCTATCTGGAATCGTAAGTAGGTTATGGAAGGTAATGTTAATTTCTTATTTAACCAATTCTTTGGTTTATTGAATCATTAGGAAGAAGAATTCCGATAAAATTGGATTTTCTTTGATCACAGAGCAGATCTGATATGTTATTATCCGGGCATTTTAATAAGGAGTGAAATACAAGGATGTGTCATATACGGACTTAATATCAAATTGAAGCAATTTGACTGGTTTTGAGTAGATATGGTACATAAGGTAATTTCTTTTTTTTTCTATGAAAAAGAATGGCTCCTGAAATAAGTAGCTTGTGGAAAAGTTTAGAGCAAAAAACCAGTTAATCCACTAACACTAAATAAGAGTTTCACGTAATGTCAGATGAAGAACACTGAATGTCGACAAATAATTTGATGATAAGGAAGGATTCTTGAATAGAACTCGTGATCATTAACAAACACACACATACACACAAACTTTTATATATATATATATATATATATATATATATATATATATATATATTATATATATAAATATATATATATATATATATATATATGTATATATATATATATATATATATATATATATATATATATATATATATATATATATATATATATATATATATACATATATATATATATATATATATATATATATATATATATATATATATATATATATATATATATATATATATATATACATATATATATATATATATATATATATATATATATATATATATATATATATATATATATATATATATATATATATATATATATATATATATATATATATACATATATATATACATATATATATATATATATATATATATATATATATATATATATATGTATGTATATATATAATGAAGTTAAGTGCTTTGCGAGAATCTCACTAAATTGGTAAAACATGGTTGTTGTACTTACAACTTTAGCAAAATCCATAGTACAATTAGTCATATTCACCTAAAAGATATTGAGTATTACCGATAAAAAAGTAATGTATGTTAATTAATTTCAGAAACACATGTAAAATTATTTTAATCGTGTTATCCTTTTTAAAATATAAAATCCTATTCAATTCAGTCTGCGTAGATGCGATGAAACTTCCATTAATGCTCTAAATCTACTGAGTGGAGAAGTGTTCTTATGTTCTCCAACATTTATCCATCCCAAACTGTCAAAATATTCGTCAAGTCTTCCAGCGCCGAGCAAATAAAATTCAGGAGCACATTAGCGTTGGCTGTTGAAAACCCGTCTTGCGTAAGAATCCACTGAGTGGAAGTAAGATGATGATGTAAGGAAATTCATGACTGCTTGCATGTAAGTATTTCTCTTTTGCCTTCATCCTAGTATTTAACACCGTCATCTCATTGTACTTAGTTTACTTCTTCTTTATCATAAAAACGTGTGATATTTCTGCCAATATCATTAAGGGAAATCTATAATCTATATGACCTCAAACCTTCCTAATATCCTATTATTCAATTATATAGTAGGGGGGTGATTGGAGGGACTATAGTCCCCCGACATTTTTGGCGAAAATTCCCTTTTCTATCCTTTCCTTCATAATAAAAAATGATATTAAACTGCAAAACGTTTGTAACTAATTCTTCATAAGAATTATCATTGAAAAGCGGTTTTTTTAAATATATTCTCTCTCTCTCTCTCTCTCTCTCTCTCTCTCTCTCTCTCTCTCTCTCTCTCTCTCTCTCTCCTCTCTCTCTCTCTCTCTCTCTCTCTCTCTCTCTCTCTCTCTATATATATATATATATATATATATGTGTGTGTGTGTGTGTGTGTGTGTCTATACATATATGTATATGCATACATATCATTTCTTAATGTTCATATATTTTCTGTCCATTACATTATATGTCCTGTAAGAGACCATTCATTTTTTTTGTGCTGTTAGATTAAGTTAGCTCTCTTATCCATGTTGCTCTTTTTCTGCCCTATAGTGTTAAGCCTATCTTTAATTTTCCATAATTGTTTTAGCTGTAACTAGCTCATGTTCTGAGGCTTTATTAAGGTTTCAAAGCTGTTACTGGTATAATCATCGGAAAAAGTATTTTTCGTTTTAGAGAAAGTAACATTTTAGTCTTCATAATCTATTTTTGCTAACCAAAAACTTTTCATCCTATACTTATCCTTTTTTTTAATTTTTGGTCTCGCGTCCAGGAGGTACACTTTATTTCCTCATTACGTAGGTTCATTAACAATCTGTAGAGGCTCGTCTTTAACCCTTATTTTGTTGTCTCTATGGATTTTCATTGAACATTATCTTAGTTTTGCTCATATCCTTCGAATCTGATTATTTTTTTTTTCTAAATCTTCTCTCAACTATCGCGATTCCTTTTATGACTCACAAAATAAAACTAAGTCATTTATAAATCTTAAGTTTTTAAGGTATTCACTATTAATGTTAATCCCTACACTTTTCCCGTCTAAATTCTTAAAAACTTCTAGGCATATTGTCAATAATTTAGAAGAGATGATGTATCCTCTCTACCTCTCTTTCTCAAT
>NC_090737.1:58016369-58018869 GCF_036898095.1 Palaemon carinicauda
GGACTGTTAACGAATATACATAATCATGACATATAGTATGTGTTTCCCGAGGTCACGAAACCGAAAGTAAAAGAAGGATAAACATGGGATGGCTAGCATTTGGTAAACAAATTGAGGTTATGAAAATTAAAATGTCACTTCCTCTAAAATGGAAAGTATTTAATGTGATGGTCGTATCAGTAGTGATATATGATGAAATCTTGTAGATGAATACAGATGATTGAAGGGATGAAGGAATAAAATCCCTAGTCGTAGATTGCGTTTCTTCCACACAGCAAAGGGGTAATGTACAGTGATGCTTTTCTAGGCAAACAGCTCGTACCAAGAAAAGCAAGAAGATTTTATCGTCCGCATACAAGGAGTGATGACTTTTCTCTCTTATGTTTTTTTCTTCCTTTTGTTTTTTTGAAATAGTGTGTTGGCCATGGATGCCTGGTGGTTTATCAAGAGGTCGTCCTTTCCTTTTCTGATTCTTTTTCTTCTCAAAACCATCCTTACTGTCCTCTCTTTAGTTGAAGTGGCTATCCTGGAGGGTATTTAGCCTTACATGGTGTATCGGCTCCTCCATGTTGACCAGTTTTTCCGACTTTTTACTTTAGTCTATGGGTTTCATTAATCACTTTATTTATAATTTTGTACATATTGTTTTTGTTATAGTTCTTGATAAACTAGTTTTTAAGCAGGATGTCTCTTTTTTATTTCTATTAATTCTTATGCTGTCTGGAGACATTGAGCGAAATCCGGGACCAGTACGTCCTAGATTTTGTCAATGTCGTCTTCTGTATTGCAACATTCGTGGTATTCAAACAAATATTCAAGACTTTATAGTTGCGTCCAGACAGTATGATATTCTTTTGTGCTCAGAAACTTTGGTTTCTAATATGAGGCACTCATCTGAGCTCCTTATAACTGGTTTTAAGAAGCCAATAATGTTGAAACGTGATGCCCTCCCTAGGGCCAGGAGAATGGCGGTGTATATTAGGACTGAGTACCCTGCTTTTCATAAGTCCTGCTATCAATGTGGATGTCCTGAGATTCAGGTAATAAAAGTTTGTGGCAGGCATAACAACTTTTATTTGTGTTCGATCTACCGGAATCCAAACATGCATGATTCTATCTTCGATTGTCTTCTTACCATTATGGCCAAGATACATGAAGATGATAGAAAGGCTTCTTTTGTCTTTGTTGGGGATTTTAATGCTCACCATAGGGAGTGATTAAGTTCTATTTCTCCTACCGATCGCCATGGCTTAAGAGCTTTAGACTTTGCCTCGGAATCAGGCTGTGAGCAAATCATAAATGAAGCTACTCACAGGTTTGGTAATTGCTCGTATACACTGACTCCCCTGGCGTTATAACTGGTAAGGTTGGTTCTCCAGTCGGAACAACTGATCATGCCTTGATTTCATTATTAGTGAAGACTGAGCAGCCTGCCCCTGATGTATCATACTCTTGTAAAATTTTTATGAAATCCCAAGCAGACTGGAATGGGATTTTGCATGATCTTTTGTGCTTGAATTGGTTACAATTATATAGTAGTGTAGATCCTGTTGTTCCTTTGAATGAGAATCTAGTCAACATAATTGATAGGCGTATCCCTTTTCGTGTGCTAAGGTACCGAGTGAAGGACAAACCGTGGTTCAAGGATGATCGTAGACGTGCTTATTTGGAGAAGCAGGAGGCCTATCATCTTTGGAAGGGTAACAGATCAGATTTGACCTGGAATAACTATACTCAGGTTCGAGCTTTTGCTCCGAGAGTTTATGCTTCAACTGAAAAGGAATACAATTTAACCATAAAAGAAACCCTTTCTGGTACAACTCAAGAACATATATGGTGATCTACCCTTTAATCTGCACTCTTTGGTGTTGATACAACAGTTCCTCCTTTACTTAAACCAGAGGGCTGTCACTCATTCTCCAAAGGAAAAGGCAACCCTTTTGGCTGATGTTTTTGAAAGTAAACAGAATAATGAAAAACTTGAACTTCCTCTCGCATGTTTTCCTGAGGCTAAAGTAGCTAGTTTAGCTTTTCAATCTCGTGAAATTAAAGCTCTGTTGATGGACCTTCATGCTTATGGAGGTGTAGACCCAAATGGTATTTTTCCTTTGTTTTTTATAAAGACAGCATATTTCTTAGCTCCAAAGTTATCTGTTATTTTGCGCAAGTTAGCAAGAAGAGGAGCTTTTAGCACTTGTTGGAGAATTGCTAATGTTACTCCTCTATGTAAATGTGTTTGTGGTAGCTCAAGTCCCACTGATTACCGCCCAATTTCCATAACTCCCATATTATCTAAAGTTTTTAAACGTCTTCTGGCAAAACGTCTTAATAGGTTTGCTGAAGGTAATCATCTATTTCCTAGTTTGCAATTTCGTTTTCGTGAAAGCCTTGGAGCATGTGATGCCATTTTTACAATGTCCAGTGCTGTACAGAAATCCCTTGATTGTGGTCTGGAAGTTCGTATGATTGGCCTTGATTTTAGTGCTTCTTTTGACCGTGT
>NC_090737.1:58023869-58038869 GCF_036898095.1 Palaemon carinicauda
CCTTTACTCGGTGACTCATCAGACTGTCCTTGCCGTTCCGGTCTCGGGATATGTTCCCTTTTCTGGAAAGGCAATTCCTTCCTTGCCGTGGTTCGTGGGAGGCAGCCAGTAGTGCCGGCCTCCCTCTCGGGTCTTTCTCTAACTGAGATGAACTGTCTTAGTTTGGAATGACCCTTAACCAAGGTAAGGTTGGATAGGACCCTCTGTCCTTCCCTTCTCTTTTTCCGTTCATTGTGTCAGTCGTCTGCATCCTTGCCTAGCCTAGGTTGGGATGAGGAACTGACGTGGTCTCCTGTCGGCCGGCAAAGTGTGCCGACCGGCAGAGACCATTACTGTGAGTGCTGCCCGGTCCTTTCTTGGTCCCTCTATCGCTGCCGTCTGAAAATTCAGTAGGCAGCGGTTAGGAAGCTTGACTTAGTGTCTTCCCCTTCCTTTCGGCACTCTTTCGGGTGCCGGGCTCAGAGACTTATAGTCTCTTAACCCGGCACTCATTCTTTTGTCTTAGTATGTGTTGTCCTTGCCGTCTGCCGGCCTACAGGCCGGCCGTCGGTGGGGAGGGGTGTTCTCCAGTTCTCTTGCTGTCGGTCGGCGTTGGGTGTATACCTTTGCCGGCCGGTCTATTGCTCATCTGCCGGCCACTACAAGTGGGGCCGGCAGCCGAGTGCTGCCTAGTGTGTGGGGGCTAGCCGGCAGGGTTTGTTTACTGCTGCCGGCCGGCCCGCGACACTGCCCAGTCAGCCGGCCACTAAATATGATGGCCGGCAACTCAGTGCAAACCGGGTGGCTACGGTCTGGCAACCACTGCCGGCCGGTTCAGGCATGGGTTCTGGAGTTCTCCCCAATAAAGGTGATCTGATGTTGTGTACTTGAGATCTACCTTTCGAAAACAAGGGGGGGGGGGTGCTGAGCGGCAATAGCCGGCTGGCACACCACCCTCAGGTACTGTATCAGTCCTCTCTTGGTGGTATATTCAACCAAGGGAGTTCATGATGTAGTAGGTTACAACACTGTCTTTTCTATCTTACTTGTGTTACTGGTATAATCACCTGGTGTCGCCTTATAAGGATAAAAGATAATTCTTTTATTCCTGGCCAGAATGGTATTATTTTACCTTAGGTGTGAGCTACACCTAATTTCCTTTGGAAATACGTTCTCTGGTTATTCTAGTAAAGACTAACTATGTGACTTGGCCGGTGGGCTTCCACAGGTGTTTGTGTGGGTTTCACAAGTAGGTGTCTTTCCCTTATTCTTTTGTTGAATACTCATTTGTTACATGTGAATTAAAATTCACTTGATATTCATGGAAATTTTTCTTCTTTTACAGGAGGAGCATCCGAAGTGTGATAGTGTCTTCTGCAATGTCTGCAGTAAGAACTTTTGCGGACATACCTCGTGTAGGAGGCACGCAGCTTGTGCAGCCTCCAATGATGAACATCGTTACTGGGATCCGCAGGTATGTGCTGTATGTACTAACCTGCTATCAGAGGCTTTTGAATCCCCTAGGTCGGTGGAATCAAGAGATGCAGCGAGGGAGAGGCTTCGTGTATGGGTAAGGGGTTTTCAGAAAAACACCACTGGACCTTATCTTCCTAACGAGAAGATGAGGGCATACCTTTTCCCCAAGGCTTCCCCTGATGCTGTTGTTCCCCAGCCTCGGCCGGAGATCCCTCTGATCCAGATCCCAGTGGAGGAGGATGTCGCTGACGCCTTGCAGGACATCCAGTTGGACGACAAGATGTCCGACTTGTCTGATCGTGCGGAGCAGGATCTCCTCGCAGAGGGCGAGGAGCAAGATCGAGATCCTATTGCTGTGGAGGAAGAGGTTCCCGTTTCATCAGACGTGCCGGTTCAGGTCCCTGAACCTATCCCCTCTACCTCGTCCGCTCTTCCAGCAGAGCTTGGACAGGCTCTCTCTTCCATCGTTGGTATGATCCAACAGATGCAGAGGGAGAATAATCAGAAGGCCGCTACTTTGGAGCTCCAGATGCAGAAGATCACAGCATCACGTGGACCTCCAAAGAAGCTCAACGTTAAGGACCTTCCTCTGTGCTCGGATGCCAACCCGTGGAGATATGCCGAGCACATGCCGATGACGATTGGGAAGATCGTCATGTCGGAGAAACTGGGTTCAGTTCCCCTTGAGGAGGTGGAATTCTGGCCCAGTAGAGGGGCCTACCCGGACTGCTATGTCCGTTTGAAGAAGGAGCCGGCTTCGAAGGAGGAGACGGAACCAAAGGAAGTGATTATCCTAGATCACTCCAAGGCTCAAGCCACCTTGACAGCTGCTTTAAAGGAGAGGGGGTTCTCAAACTCGAAGGTTGCCGCCTTGAGCAAGAAACACCCCTCCTTTGTATCCTCCCCAGCTAGGGCCTTCCCCTTTATGCAAAAGGGGTTTGCGGCCGTCATCAAGGCAGTTGAAGCTGGCAAGCCGTGCCCGTCTTTGGAGGAATGTAAACCTCTATCGCTGGCATTGCCAATGGATAACAAGGACTGGAAGGAGGTGCACCTTACTTTCTCGGTTGGGAAGTTAGACGCCGACATTGCAGGACAGCAGTTCGGCGAAAACCTTCCCAAGTTGTCGGAATTCCTTCTTCGGAGGGAATTGGACACAAAGGAGCGCCTGGCAGCCTCGATGTCTCTCCAGACCAACATGGAGACGATGGCTAGCGACCCCAAGATGCCAGAGATGTTCATGGTTATGGCCAAAATCCATCTGGCCACAGTAACCAAGGACCTCTATTGCTTTGTGAAAGCAAGGAGAGCCTGTAGGGAGTTTGTGTTTGCCTCGGCCACAGTGAGGCACGAACCCAAGAGGCTAATTTCATCTAACATCTGGGGTAAGGATCTCTTTCCCAAGGACGTGGTCAAAGAGATCGTGGACAAGGCTGCCACTGAGAACCGCAATCTTCTCCTGAAGTGGGGCCTGTCCCTTAAGAGGAAGTCTTCTCCGGATGAGGGCCCTCAGCCGAAAGGAAAGGCGAAGAAGTCAAGGTTTTCCTCCCGTCCAGCCAAGTCCTTCAAACAGCAAAGACCACAGCAGCAACAGCCAGCTTTGCCTCCGGTTCCACAACTGGTAGCCCAGACCCCGACCACCTTCCAATGGGTTCCCCAAGCAATGTCATCAGCTTCCCCTGCATTCAATCCCGTGTTCGAGGGACAGTCGACCACGTTTCGTGCAAGACCCAGAGGAGCAGCTAGAGGGTCATCAAGACGCCCCTCTAGGGGACGAGGATTCAGAGGTGGTCGCGGCCAGGGAGGCAAGACTGCAGGACAGTCAAAGTGAAGTGTCGCCGGTAGGTGGGAGACTTCAGTATTTCCGGGATCGCTGGACCTTCGATCCCTGGGCCCACAGCCTTCTCAAAAATGGACTGGGTTGGAGTTGGTACAGTACTCCGCCCCTGTGCCCTCAATTTTTCCAACACTCCACCCCCGTTTTGGAGGAGTACATCCAAGATCTGTTGGAGAAAAAGGTGATCAGGAGGGTAAAGTCCATCAAGTTCAAAGGGAGGCTGTTTTGTGTTCCCAAGAAAGACTCGGGGAAACTCAGAGTCATTCTGGACTTGTCACCACTCAACAAGTTCATAGTGAACCACAAGTTCAAAATGCTAACGTTACAACACATAAGGGCCTTACTGCCCAAGAGGGCATATACCGTCTCCATCGACTTGTCAGACGCATATTGGCACGTTCCAATAAGTCGTCGTCTCTCCCCCTACCTAGGATTCAAGCTACAACAAAAACTTTACGCTTTCAGGGCGATGCCCTTCGGACTAAACATAGCCCCAAGGATCTTTACGAAGCTTGCGAGCGCAGCTCTCAAACAGTTACGCCTAAAAGGGTTCCAGGTAGTAGCCTACCTGGACGATTGGTTGGTGTGGGCAGCTTCCAGAGCAGAATGCTTGCAAGCTTCCCTACAAGTGATTCAGTTCCTGGAATATCTAGGCTTCATGATCAACAGAAAGAAGTCTCGTCTTTCTCCAGCTCAGAGGTTCCAGTGGTTGGGAATTCACTGGGATTTAGTGTCACACCGTCTTTCCATCCCGATGTCAAAGAGGAAGGAAATAGCAGGGTCTGTCAGGAGACTTCTAGGTTCCGAGAGGATATCAAGACGCGAACAAGAGAGGGTTTTGGGCTCTCTTCAGTTTGCATCAGTAACAGACCCTGTGCTAAGAGCACAGCTAAAAGATGCAGCGGGAGTATGGAGAACCTTTGCATCGAAAGAGCGAAGGGACGTAAAGAGACCGGTCCCACTTCGGCTACGTTCTCTTCTCAGACCGTGGTCTCAAGCCAGTCGTCTAAAGAGGTCTCTACCTCTTCAGCCACCCCCCCCGTCAGTGACAATCCACACAGACGCCTCAAAGGTAGGGTGGGGGGGTCACTCCCATCGGAAAAAAGTGCAAGGAATCTGGTCCAAGCTATTTGGGACCTTTCACATAAACTTTCTAGAAGCTATGGCAGTACTTCTGACCCTGAAGAAAGTATCCCCACGTCACTCGATCCACGTAAGGTTGGTACTGGACAGCGAGGTGGTTGTGAAATGTCTGAATCGGCGGGGATCGAGATCCCCACCTCTCAACCAGGTGATGTTAGCCATATTCCGACTGGCGGAGAAGAAGAAGTGGCACCTGTCAGCAGTTCACCTTCAAGGAGTCCGGAATGTGACCGCGGACGCTCTATCCAGGGTAACACCGATAGAGACAGAATGGTCCCTAGACGCAGGATCATTCTCTTTCATCTTGAGTCAAGTCCCAGAACTGCAGATAGACCTCTTCGCGACGAAGGACAACAAGAAGCTGCCGAAATATGTGTCCCCATATGTGGACCCCGCGGCAGAAGCAATAGATGCGATGTCCCTCGATTGGAACAGATGGTCCAGGATCTACCTGTTTCCCCCTCACAATCTGATGTTGAGGGTCCTCAACAAACTGAGATCCTTCAAGGGAGTAGCAGCAATAGTGGCCCACAAGTGGCCGAACAGTGTATGGTTCCCTCTGGCTCTGGAACTACGACTGAAGTTCCTACCGCTCCCGGACCCAGTTCTGTCCCAGCAAGTCCAGAAGTCGACTGTCTTCGCTTCATTACAGAAGACCCGAACCCTGCAGCTCATGATTTTCTCTCCCTAGCGGTGAAGAAACGGTTCGGAATCTCGAAAGATAGTATCGACTTCCTGGAAGAATACAAGTGTAAGTCTACTAGGAGGCAGTACGAATCTGCATGGAAGAAATGGGTAGCCTTTGTCAAAGATAAGAACCCGCACGAGATCTCTACGGAGTTCTGCCTATCCTTCTTCATTCACCTCCACGGACAGGGGCTGGCGGCGAACACAATTTCTACATGTAAGTCAGCTCTAACAAGACCCATTCTATATGCCTTCCAGGTAGACCTCGCTAACGAAATGTTTAATAAGATCCCAAAGGCCTGTGCTAGGCTTAGACCATCAGCTCCTCCAAAGCCTATTTCATGGTCATTAGACAAAGTCCTTCATTTTGCCTCATTACTAGATAATGAGGAATGTGCGTTGAAGGACCTGACTCAAAAAGTGATCTTCCTTTTTGCCCTTGCTTCTGGGGCCAGAGTTAGTGAGATTGTGGCCCTCTCGAGAGAGGAGGGCCGAGTTCAGTTCCTGGATGGGGGAGAACTGAACCTGTTTCCGGACCCTACGTTTCTCGCTAAGAACGAGTTGCCCACCAACAGGTGGGGTCCCTGGAGAATCTGCCCTCTGAAAGAAGATGCATCTCTATGTCCCGTAGAATGCCTTAAGGTCTATCTTCGTAGAACTTCAGACTTCCATGGGGGCCAACTATTCAGAGGAGAAACATCGGGCTCGAATTTATCTTTAAATCAACTTAGGGCGAAAATTACATATTTTATTCGCAGAGCGGATCCTGACAGTTCACCCGCAGGTCATGATCCGAGGAAAGTTGCTTCATCTTTAAACTTCTTTAATTTTATGGATTTTGAACACCTTCGTTCATACACTGGCTGGAAGTCTTCCAGGGTATTCTTTCGCCACTATGCTAAGCAAGTGGAGCAGCTAAAGAGGTCTGTGGTAGCAGTTGGTTGCGTCGTTAACCCTGCTGTTTAACTCTGCGAGGAACAGCGGAATCATTTGGGACTTGGATTCTTGGGTGAATAGTTAGTTATATATGTTGATATAACTGGTAGTGTAGGCTCTCAGAGCCCACAGTGACTGTTCCAACGTGATGGTGATGGTAACATAAGTACAGACAGGGTGCCAAGCGTTTGCCAACGCTATTGTCAGCAAAGTAGTAACATGGACGTTAAGTTTGATACCGGGGTATGTGTAAGTGACACATATGTTTTCTTTCAGATAATCATTCATCCATGCACTACAGTACTTGTGAAAATTGTTGGTCATCCACCTAGCATATGTACATATTTATGGTGACCATATCTATTTATTGTTTCTCAATAAACTTGTTCTCGGGAACCTTGCGTCTCCTTCACCTATATTTTTTGATTTCATATTGTTTTTTTTTTTTTTTTTGAGCATTTAGCCTATGTATATTAATCGGGGATATCTATAATAGCCTATTCCTTAATGCAAAGCCTGGATTATACTGGTTTATACTTTCCTTAGCAATAAGGACTCCACCCCTTTCTGAGGACGGTGGTAGTAGCAAGTTTAATCCTACGCAGATATAACCTTTTGTCTATTTTTACTTCGACCAGGGTGCTGGTCGGGACTTTTTCTTTTGGATACGGTAGTCCCGTAAGACTTCGCTTCATATAGAGTGAGACCACTATATGGTACTGGCTAGCGAGTGATTCATACATAGGTATATGTACTCTTCGTTCGTTTCTAGAGTCTAGTAGGACTCCTCCCTGTAGGGGGCAGGAAGCACTCTCATGGCTTATGATTAGTGAAAAGATGTATAACGGTAACATCTTAGGTCTGTCAGTCGAGTTGACTAAGAAACATTCTTGATGAGTACGGCACGTATTGAGAATCCACAGATACAGTAATGCTCTGGTATACTTCCATCAGGACGACATGGCTTGAGCCCAAAAAACGGATTTTGAGCGAAGCGAAAAATCTATTTTTGGGTAAGATAGCCATGTCGTCCTGATGGACCCGCCCTGCTCCTTTTCAAAATAAATATGAGTGAAAAGGATAGTAGGACCCCTCCCTACATACAGTATCTGTAGCACCTCGTGTATCGCTACAAGGAATACAGATGGCGCCGTGAGCGGCGCAGGGCACGCTTTCGAAACGGGGAGGAGGGATGCCTTATGAACGGCTCCCCCCTTTCTTATCGTTTTCGTTTTCTTGCCATTTTACCCCTACGAAGTGTTAACTCTATTCGGGGTATAGATTGCTATGAGGCGTGTCAAGAATACGTCCACTGATATTTACGATATCCCTAAGGTCTTTTTTAGGGATACTCGCTCCAGGAGTTAGAATTCTGGGTACCTGAAGGTAAATTCTCTGGGAATATCGCTGTAGTTGTAATATACCCTAGGAAGCTGCCTTTAAGGAACTTCCATCAGGACGACATGGCTATCTTACCCAAAAATAGATTTTTCGCTTCGCTCAAAATCCGTTATATATATATATATATATATATATATATATATATATATATATATATATATATATATATATATATATATTTGGGCTCAAGCCATGTCATCCTGATGGAAGTTCCTATAGGGTAGCTTCCTAGGGTATATTACAACTACGGCGATATTCCCAGAGAATTTACCTTAAGGTACCAGAATTCTAACTCCTGGAGCGAGTATCCCTCGTGAAAGGGATATCGCGACATATCAGAGGACGTATTCTAGACACGTCACATGGCAATCTACGACCTGAACAGAGATTTCGTCTCGTAGGAGGTGATTGACGAGATACGAATTCGGGAAAGAAAAAGGGGAGCCGCTCCCAAGGCTTCCCTATCCCCCGATTCGTATGCGTGCCTGGCGCCAATCCTGGCGCCATCTGTATTCCTTTTTGCGTAGCTTAACAACTCGGTGTTTTTTCCTGTTTTTCTCGCAAATCTTGGATTTATTCAGCTTATCATGGCTTCTCCGTCTTCGTTGGCCTCGGATAAGTTGAGTATAGTGTCTGTTATGTATAAATGTAGGCTCTTGGTAAAATTTTGAGTGATTAATAGGATTAATCTTTGATACAAGAGCCGTAGCCTACCAGAGGTGTCCTGGACACTGTCACTCGCTAGGTATAAATTAGTTAGTCAGAGTGACATTCCTGGTTGTTTTGCTTTAATAAATTTTAGCTATTTAGCTTTACATAGGATTTCCTTTCGTGCTTAGTATTATTTGGCGAAGTATTCGCCATTCTGGCCTACGCTAGGCCATGTAGCCTAGTCGTTTGGTCCTAGTACTTCATGCATGATTTTGGTTTTTCCGAGTGTAATTAAAATCTTATTGAAGCTTTAGGCTATATTTTATACATTTAAGACTGTGTGGAATATTTCCAAGATTGTATACGTTTGAGTTTCGGTGAATTAGGTAATCGATTCTCTTGGTACCTAGGCTAATTGCTTATGGAGCCTTAGTATACTTTATCATACTCCCCGGTTGCTTTCTTTTCTTCGGAGAAGGTATGCAATCCCTTTCCCTCTGTTTAAGCCTTGGGCTTATCCCTAAGTGGTTTTTTCCAAATTTATTTTCGATAAAACTATACTAGGGTGTTACTGTACCTTCCTGTTCCAGTAAGTCTGGTTCAAAGAGGGACAGAACAACAGAGTTTTTAGTCTGAGTCCGTGTTGTCTGGCTTGGGGCAGAGTCTCCCTCGCTGACCTAACACTTACAAAGGGAGCTTAGCTCCCTTAGGTCACTACCGAAGGTTTCTGTAAGTTATGATTCCTTCTTTTGTGATCGACCAGACTAAGTCCTGTTGCTGTTCTCGGGGGAGGATAAGTTCTTCCCTTGGGAGTAGCAAGGCCTTCCTTGCTTTGGTGCTCTGGAAGCTGGCAAGTATTGCTGGCCCTTTCCCTTAGATCTCCCTTAGGCTAAGACAAAGTTCTTGGCTGCGGGTGATCTGTCACTAAAGCAAGGTTGGCAGGACCCTCTTGTCCCTTCCCCCTCTATCTCCGTAATGGCCTAGCCATTACTGTACTGTACCTTGCCTGCCGGCAGAGCTGGCCGGCAGGGGTATTACTGTACTTTACGTCGTTCTACTTCTGGACCTAGTATAGGTTGGGATGTGGAATTGACTAAGCCCATTGCCGGCCGGCAGAGATGCTGGCCGGCAAGGGTCTTATGTTTTCGAGTGCTGCCCGGACCTCTCTTGGTCCCTCATCCATGCCTGCCGGCAGAGCCGGACGGCATTGATCAAGGAAGCCTGAATTAAGTTTCTCCCCTTCCTTATATGCACTCTTTCGGTTGCCGGGCTTGGGGGGTTGTGTACACTCTTATCCCGGCATCTATTCTATTTTCTTCTAGTGCTGTACCTGTCCCGGCTGCCGGCCTATGAGGCCGGCTGCCGGCCTATGAGGCCGGCAGCCGGGCAGGTGTAGTCTTCTGGTTCTTTTGCTGCCGGCTGGCATCGGTCTTGTACCTTTGCCGGCCGGCTTATGTCAGTCCTTGTCTGCCGGTCACCAAGAGTGTGGCCGGCAGCTGGGTACTACCTTGTGTAGTTGCTGGCCGGCAGTCATTGCCGGCCAACACTGGCTGTTGCCGGCCGGCAGCTGCTGCCGACCGGCACAGGCATTTGAACCAGAGTGCTGCCGCCCTATAGCTGTTAAGTAGTATACTTTAAAGCTAGTTGTGGTGTGTGCCGGCCGGCAAAGGCAGGCCGGCACACATCCTCCTATACTGTACTAGTATTCTTCTGTATAGCATATACAGTAAGAAGAAAACTATAGTAAAGGTTTAGGTACAGCACTGTATCTTCTAACACTATTGTGTTTTCTTGCACAGCCCTTTGCTGTTGCCCTCAGATAGGAAGCAGAGTTCTTCCCTGTCTATTATCCAGGATTTTAAAATCATTGCCTAGGTGTGAGCTCCACCTGTTTCCTCTGGAAACCTTGCATTGGTTACTCTAGAAGAGATAAACCATTTTGATTTTATTATCTGGAAGGCTGCAACAATGGGTTGTGAGGGAAACACAAGTGTGTGTCTTTCCTTTATGAATTGTTATGCTATACTATGCATATCCAGTGATACATAGTTCACTTGATACTCATGGAAATTTCTTCTCTTTACAGGAGGACCCTCCGAAGTGCGGAAATGTTTTCTGCAATGTCCGCAGCAAGAACCTCTGCGGACATGAGTGTTGTAGGAGACACGCAGCATGCGCTGTCTCCAAGGATGATCTCCAGTATTGGGACCCTCAGGTATGTACTGTATGCACTAACCTGATTACTGAGGCTTTTGATTCCCCTAGAACGGCGGAATCAAGGGATATAGCAAGGGAAAAGCTTCGTACTTGGGTAAGGGGCTTCAAGAAGAACACCTCTGGCCCTTATCTTCCAAGTGAGAAGATGAGGGCGTATCTTTTTCCCCAGGCATCAGCTGAGGCAGTGATTCCCCAGCCTCAAGAGGAGATCCCTCAAGATCAAGTCCAGGTGGACGAGGAAGTCGCAGATGCGATGCAAGACATCCAGTTGTATGACAGGATGTCTGACCTGGACGAACGTTTGGAAGAAGACCTCCTGGCAGAAGGTCAGGATCAAGTTCAAACCCTGGATGTCGTAGAGGATGAGGTCGACGAGGTGTCGGCTACTCCGGTTCAGATGCCGGAGCCTATCCACTCAACATCGGCTGGTCTCCCAGTAGAACTGGGACAGGCCCTCTCTTCGATTGTTGGAATGATCCAACAAATGCAGAAGGAGAATCAGGAGAAGGCGGCTGCAATGGAACTGCGTATGCAGTCCCTAGCAGAATCACATGGGCCCCAGAAAAGGCTCAATGTGAAAGACCTTCCCATATGCTCAGATGCTAACCCATGGAGGTATGCTGAGCACATGCCGATGACGACTGGAAAGATCGTCATCTCGGATAAGCTGGGTTCAGTTCCCCGAGAGGAGGTAGAATTCTGGCCCAGCAAGGCATCATATCCGGACTGCTATGTCCGGCTGAGAAAAGAACCAGCTTCAAGGGAGGAGACAGAGCCGAAGGAGGTCATTATTATGGACCACGCTAAGGCTCAAGCCCTACTTTCATCCTCGATGAAAGAGAGGGGCTTCTCTAATTCGAAGGTAGCTGCATTGAGCAAGAAGCTCCCTTGTTTTGTGTCCTCTCCTGATAGAGCCTTCCCCTTTTTACAAAAAGGGTTTGCGGCTGTCCTAAAGGCAGTCGAGGCCGGCAAGCCTTGCCCCTCCCTGGAGGAGTGTAAACCCTTGTCGCTGGCTCTGCCTATGGACCACAAAGACTGGAAGGATGTCCATCTGACATTCTCAGTGGGAAAGTTGGAGGCTGATATTGCCGGACGGCAATTCGGCGAGGACCTCCCCAAGCTGTCCGAATCTCTTTTACGAAGAGAGTTCGAGACCAAAGAAAGACTGGCTGCCTCAATGTCTCATCAGACTACTCTTGAGACAATGGCAAGTGACCCTAAGGTCCATGAAATGTTCATGGTAGTGGCTAAGTCTCACCTAGCCACAGTGACGAAGGACCTTTATGGCTTCATCAAGGCAAGGAGAGCTTGCAGGGAGTTCGTGTTCACCGGGGCTTCGGTGAGACACGAGCCAAGGAAATTAATCTCCTCCAACATTTGGGGAAAAGACCTTTTCCCTACCGATGTGGTCAAAGAGGTTGTTGATAAGGCCGCCGTGGAGAATAGAAACCTTCTCCAGAAGTGGGGCCTGGCTATCAAAAGAAAATCTTCCCCGGATGAGGGTCCTCAACCAAAGAGGAAGAATATGAGGACTAGGCTACCATCTCGGCCAGCCAAGCCTTATAGACAGCAACAGCAACTGCAATTGCCTTTGCCTCCAGTGCCCCAAATGGTGGCACAAACCCCGACTGCTTTTCAGTGGGTACCCCAGGCGGTGCCAGGTCAGTCAACCACATTCGCCCCAACGTTCGAAGGACAGTCTTCTTCCTTTCGTGCAAAACCTAGAGGAGCAGCCAGAGGCTCGTCTAGGCGCCCCTCAAGGGGAAGGGGATTCAAAGGTGGTCGTGGTCAGGGAGGCAAGACCTCAGGACGGCAGTCCAAGTGAAATGATACCGGTAGGAGGGAGACTGATGAAATTTTGGGATCGCTGGACCTTCGATCCCTGGGCCCAAAGCCTACTCAAGAATGGACTGGGTTGGAGCTGGTACAGCACTCCACCCCCATGCCTTCGGTTTTTCCAACACTCCACCCCCATTTTGGAGGAGTACGTTCAAGAACTGTTGGAGAAAAATGTGAGCCGAAAGGTGAAGTCCATCAAATTCCAAGGGAGGCTGTTTTGTGTTCCCAAGAAAGACTCGGAAAAGCTCAGAGTCATTCTGGACTTGTCACCACTCAACAAGTTCATATTGAATTGCAAATTCAAGATGCTAACACTGCAACACATAAGGACCTTACTGCCCAAGAGGGCATACTCAGTCTCTATAGACTTGTCAGACGCCTATTGGCACATTCCAATCAGCCGTCGACTCTCCCCCTACCTAGGGTTCAGGCTACAACGGAGACTGTACGCCTTCAGAGCCATGCCATTCGGGCTAAACATAGCCCCAAGGATTTTCACGAAGCTTGCGAGCGCAGATCTCAAACAATTACGCCTAAAGGGAATTCAGGTAGTAGCCTACCTGGACGACTGGCTGGTGTGGGCAGCATCCGAGACCGAATGCTTGCAAGCTTCCAGTCAGGTGATCCAGTTCTTAGAGTACCTAGGCTTCAAGATCAACAGAAAAAAGTCTCGACTTTCTCCATCCCAAAAGTTCCAGTGGCTGGGAATCCACTGGGACCTTTTGTCACACAGTTTCTCCATCCCGACGAAGAAAAGGAAGGAGATAGCGGGCTCTGTCAAGAGACTTCTAGATTCCGAAAGGATATCAAGACGCGAACAGGAGAGGGTACTAGGCTCTCTCCAGTTTGCTTCAGTGACAGACCCAGTGCTAAGAGCACAGTTAAAGGATGCAACCGGAGTTTGGAGAAGGTATGCATCAAACGCGCGAAGAGACCTGAGAAGACCAGTGCCGCCTCGGCTACGTACTCTTCTCAGACCTTGGTCCCAAGCCAGACATATAAAGTAGTCGGTTCTTCTTCAGCCACCTCCCCCGTCGATGACGATTCACTCAGACGCCTCAAAGGAGGGATGGGGAGGTCACTCTCATCGGAAAAAAGTCCAGGGGACTTGGTCCAAGCTATTCAGGACCTTTCATATAAACTTTCTAGAAGCTATGGCAGTGCTCCTTACCTTAAAGAAAGTCTCCCCGCGTCACTCGATCCACATAAGATTGGTGACAGACAGCGAGGTGGTTGTGAGATGCTTGAATCGACAAGGGTCGAGGTCACCACCTCTCAACCAAGTGATGTTAGCCATTTTCCGATTGGCGGAAAAGAAGAAGTGGTACCTGTCGGCAGTTCACCTTCAAGGAGTCCGCAATGTGACAGCGGACGCTCTATCCAGGTTCACACCGATAGAGTCGGAATGGTCCTTAGACGCAGGATCATTTTCCTTCATTCTGAATCAAGTCCCAGAACTGCAAATAGACCTCTTTGCGACGAAAGACAACAAGAAGTTGCCCCTGTACGTGTCCCCGTACGAGGACCCCTTAGCGGAAGCAGTGGACGCAATGTCCCTCGACTGGAACAGATGGTCCAGGATTTATCTGTTCCCTCCTCACAACCTTCTGTTGAGGGTCCTCAACAAACTGAGATCCTTCAAGGGGGTAGCGGCAATAGTGGCCCACAAGTGGCCGAACAGTATGTGGTTCCCCTTGGCGTTGGAACTACAGATGAAGTTCGTGCCGCTACCACATCCAGTTCTGACCCAGCGAGTCCAGAAGTCGACTGTCCGCGCTTCATTACAGAAAACCCAGACCCTGCAGTTCATGATTTTCTCGCCCTAGCGGTGAGAAAGCGTTTCGGGATTTCGAAAGCCAGCATAGACTTCCTAGAGGAATATAAGTGCAAATCGACTAGAAGGCAATATGAGTCATCTTGGAGAAAATGGGTGGCCTTTGTAAAGGCAAAGAATCCGCAGGAGATCTCAACAGACTTCTGCTTATCTTTCTTCATCCACCTCCATGGCCAAGGATTGGCAGCTAACACAATTTCAGTGTGTAAATCGGCTTTGATGAGACCCATTTTATTTGCCTTCCAGATCGACCTAGGTAACGAGATCTTTAATAAAGTTCCGAAAGCCTGCACTAGGCTCAGACCTTCAGCACCTCCAAAGCCCATCTCATGGTCTTTAGACAAAGTTCTTCATTTCGCCTCCCTGTTGAGCAATGAAGAATGTGCGTTAAAGGATTTGACGCAAAAAGTTATTTTCCTATTTGCACTCGCGTCCGGGGCCAGGGTTAGTGAGATCGTAGCCCTCTCGAGAGAGGCAGGTCGTGTTCAGTTCCTGGATGGGGGGGAGCTGAACCTGTTTCCGGATCCTACGTTTCTCGCCAAGAATGAGTTACCCACCAACAGGTGGGGTCCCTGGAGAATCTGCCCTCTGAAAGAAGATGCATCTCTATGTCCAGTAGAATGCCTAAAGGTCTATCTTCGTAGAACTTCAGACTTCAAGGGTGGTCAACTATTCAGGGGAGAAACATCAGGCTCAAATTTATCTCTGAATCAACTCAGAGCGAAAATGACATATTTTATTCGCAGAGCGGATCCTGACAGTACACCCGCAGGTCACGATCCGAGGAAAGTTGCCTCATCCCTAAATTTCTTTAATTGTATGGATTTTGAACATCTCCGTTCATACACGGGCTGGAAGTCTTCCAGGGTGTTCTTTCGCCACTATGCGAAGCAAGTAGAGGAACTTAAGAGATCTGTGGTAGCAGTGGGTTGCGGTGTTAACCCTACTGTTTAACTCTGCGAGGAACAGTGGTCTTAATTGGGACGATTAAGTCCAGGGTGAG
>NC_090737.1:58043869-58048869 GCF_036898095.1 Palaemon carinicauda
GCTCACACTTTCACCTAGAGAATGTTGTGTTGTTTCACGTCATCTTAAGCATACATCGAGATTTTGGAGGACGTGCAGGCAGGGTACTGGCAGCCTAGAATTCGTCATTCATTTAACCCTCGACTCTGTTGACTACCATCGCTTAGCGATATCTTCTTAGTCGCCCCAACTTCTCGAGGTGCTTCGAGGCATTCAAAACCTCATCATAAGGAATTGAAAGATTCCTTCCTTAGGAACTTCTGCTCCTCTTACTCAGGGTACGACCTTCGCTCTTTAAAGGATTTCGGCTTCATATTGTTACGACCACGTGGTCAAGAACTTCGTTCCACCTCGATGGATATTTAAAGGCTTATTCCTTGTTCAGGTAACTGTTGGTACTTCCAATTATTTACTTCATTAAAATTATTTTATTCAAGATTATTAGTGGTTGTGCATTATTGGTGAACCAAGTTTTCTGATTGGCATGGATTATTAAAGCCTTGTTCATTTAAGTGAATTTCTGAACTTTGTAGGACTTAAGGATTAAGGAAATTCCTGTGGTTTGTGGGTGCCTTCGCACCATAAATCCATGAATGCCCTGACGTTTTTAAGTCTTATAGCTTGTGTATAGTAGTAATATAATTTCCAGTGATATTTTCCATTTTATCAGTATTGAGAGATGCCTTTTGATCTTGAGAAATTTTTAGGTGCACCCAGGGAGCACCTAAATACACTACAGGAAGCTAAAAAGGACCAGCTTCGCCAAATAGCTGTAAGGGCAAGAATATCTGTAGGTCATGCTGTGGTGAAAGCTGAACTATTTGGAAAGATATTAGATTTCCTGATAAATAGTGGTAACATAACTGAAGAAGAGGCTCTTCCCTTAAGGCCTTTAACACTTGAACGAGGTGCTGCTCGTACTGTTACTATAACTGAAGACCCAGAGATAGTGAAATTGAAACTCCAACTTGAACTGCAGCAGGTAACAGTAGAAGCTGAACAAAAAAGGCTAGAAGCTGAACAAAAAAGGCTTGAAGCTGCAAATGCCGCAGTAGAAACTGAGCAAAGAAGACTTGAAATAGAACGTAAAGAAAAAGTTCTGTTGGAAAAGGAACTATCAGCCATAAGAATAGAAGAAAGGTTGGCAGAAAAACAGCTACCCGATGCTTTTGACCTTAGTAAAGCACGCAAACTCCTGCCTGTCTTCGATGAAAAAGATCCTGATGTTTTTTTCATTACTTTTGAAAACACTGCAACGTCTCTCAACTGGCCTAGAGACTAATATGTACTCTTAATCAGAAACTCCTTTAAAGGAAAAGCTGCATATGTGGCAGCACAACTTGTCCAAGAAAGAGATTATGAAGTCTTTAAAACTGCCATATTAGATGCTTATAGTGTTACAGCAGAAGGGTATAGACAAATCTTCAGACAAACTTTGAAGAACCAAGCTCAAACCTATCTAGAGTTTTTCACATTGAAGTTGAAACAGTTTAATAAATGGATAGATAAGGAACAAATAACTACTTTCGAACAATTAAAGAATTTAATAGTTTTAGAAGAATTCCTGAGGCGTATTCCAGCTTATGTGGCAATGTTTATTAGAGAAAAACAAGAAAAAGATGGCAAAAGGGCTGCCCTATTAGCTGATGATTACCATCTCATTCATAAACTTAAACCACATTCGTCCTCACCTTCATCTTCCCCCCAGGTTTGTACTTTTTGTAAGAAAGAAGGTCATCATATTAAAGACTGTCCTAGTCCCAAATGCAAAGCATCTCATGGTAAGGCTTCTCCTAATGCTTTTTCACAAGGACCCAAATCAGGGAATACTGCAAATAAAACGACTCTTCACTGTGCTCAACCTCTATCAGACTTTACAGCATTTACATATCCTGGTAAAGTAAATGATATTCCCGTGCAAATTTTGAGAGATACAGGGTCATCTCAAACTATCATTAGCTCAAAGTTAAAAGATTTAGCTAAACCAACAGATCAGTATGTAACTGTGTCAGATTTGACTTGTCAAAAGGTTTTACCTATTGTACAGATTTCTCTTGATTGTCCTTATTTTAAAGGTTCAACTAATGTCGCCTTGTTGGATTCTGACCTGCCTTGCAAGAACATAGACATGATACTTGGTAATGACTTGGCTCAAACTAACGGTACTCCTAGTCCTTATCATTACGCAGCCTGAAGTAGTGATCGAAAAAGCTTGCAAAGAGTTTTCTCCAGTGGTAGAGCTTCCCTGCCAAGTAGTCACCAGGTCTACAACCTCAACTTCTAGAGACACTGAACACACAGGTAAGGTGGATCAAAGTACCTTAGGTGAAAAAGTCCTTGCTGATCTTGTTGATATTCCCTCAGATGAATTTGTAGAGTATCAAAGGTCTGATGATAGTTTGAAAGAATACTTTGATAAAATAAAAGATGACGTTGATGAAAGTAAGTTACCATATTTTTATCTTGATAATAACATCCTTATGAGACGTTATAGACCTTTGAAGATTGCAGGACAAAATTCCTGGCATGATAGTTACCAGCTTGTAGTTCCTTCTAATCTTCGTGCAGCCTTATTGGATCTTGCTCATTCAGCAGAGTCTCATCTAGGCATTTCCAAAACCTATAAACGTTTGCTGGACGATTACTACTGGCCTGGTATGAAAGCTGATGTAAAGCACCACATAGAATCTTGCCATCCCTGCCAGGTAACTGGTAAACCAAATCAGAAAATACCTCCAGCACCATTAGTTCCTATTACAGTACCTAATTCTCCTTTTGAAAAGGTAATTGTAGATTGTTTTGGTCCACTTCCTTAAAACTAAAAAACAAAATGAGTACATTTTAACCTTGTGTCCAACTACTAGATTTCCTTTAGCCGTACCTATAAAAAACATATCTGCTAGAACAATTATTGTTAATCTTCTTAAAAATATTCACCATTTTTGGTTTTCCAAAAGAGCTTCAGTGTGATCAGGGGACAAACTTCACTAGTGATTTGTTTAAGCAAACTCTAAAGCAGTTAAACATCTCCCATATTTTTGCTTCAGCTTATCACCCTCAGACTAATGGAGCCCTCGAACGAGTACACCAGACCATTAAAAACCTCCTGCGCAAGTACATTTGTGAAACTGGACGAGACTGGGATAAGACCTGGATCTGCTTATGTATGTACTTAGGAGTACACCTAATGAATCGACTGGAATTTCTCCCTTCGAGATGATGTTCGGCCGCAGACCTAGGACAAACCTTAGTATGGTAAAAGAAAACATCCTAAGAGGTACTTACAAAGACCAGCAAGTAAGTATTCCGCAATGCCTTCAAAGTCTTAAGGTTAAATTTGACCATGTTATGAATTTGCCAATCTGAATTTAACTAACAGTCAGATTCGAATGAAAAACCATTACGATAAAATGGCCAAAATTAGAACTTTCAAAGTAGGAGATGATGTACTTGTATATCGACCAGTTCCAGGAGCTCCATTGAGAGAAAAATTTATGGGTCCGTATAAAATCACTAAAGGGTCTCTAAAACAACTTATGCAATTGAAACCTCCAGATAAAAGGAAGCCTAGCCAGTTAGTGCACATTAATCTTATAAAACCATACCAATCTGCAAAGATTTCTCCACAGGTAGTTCACCTGATATGTAGAGAGACTGATCAACTCCACTCACAACTCGAGGATAACTACTCCCATTGAGACTTCTCCTACCCCCGAAAAACCTAGTACCCGGTGCAGTTGATAATGATAAACTTTTAGCTCCTCTTGAGCCAGACGAAGAAGAAACTTTGGCTCATAATCATATTTTGTCATGGAAAGATGCTAGTAATTCACAGATTCTTTCTTTGCTTTCACAGTATCTTGGTCATCTTCCTAAGGTGGAAAGGGAAGAATTAGAGGCTGTTCTGAAGTCTTATCCTGCAATATGTTCAGACACTCCTGGTTGCTGTACCTTGGTGCAACATGATATTGTGCTAGAACCAAACGCCAATCCCGTTCGTCAACCTTTTTATCGGGTGTCCCATCGTTTATTACCAGCCTTGAAGGCTGAGGTTGAGTATTTACTAAAACTAGATTTGGCTGCACCAAGTAAGTCTCCCTGGGCATCGCCTTGTATTTTAGTAAAAAAGCCTAACAATTCCTATCGTATGTGTACGGATTATAGAAGGGTTAATTCTGTAACAGTCCAGGATGCTTATCCATTACCTAGAATTCCCGATATTATTGACTCTGTGAGTAATTCTAAATACCTTACCCAGATTGATCTCTTGAAGGGTTATTATCAAATTAAATTAACAGATAGGACAAGAGAGATATCAGCCTTTATAACACCTTTTGGTCTCTTTGAATACAGAGTTTTGCCATTTGGGATGACTAATGCTCCAGCTACATTCCAAAGGATGATCCATGAAGTTATACGTGGTTTGGAGAGCGTGTATATCTATTAGGATGACATCGTAATTGCTAGTATCTCCTGGGACGAACATCTCAAGATCTTAAAAGAACTCTTCAATAGACTCCTGGAAGCTAACCTAGTTATTAATTTAGCCAAGAGTTCATTTGGAAAGGCAAAAGTTACATACATAGGACATGTCCTTGGCAGTGGCTCCATATTACCCAAGGATACTAATGTAAAGGCTATAACTTCATTTCCCACTCCTAGTGATAAAAAAGAACTCAAAACTTTCTTAGGTATGGTGTCATATTATTCAAAGTTTTGTCCTAATTTTGCCATCATAACTTCTCCTCTACATGTCTTGACATCCAGCAAAGTAAGGTTTCACTGGACACAGGATCACGATAAGGCCTTCCGGCAGCTAAAGTTATTCATGACTTCATCTCCTTTGTTGCAAGCTCCTAATCTTGCTAAACCTTTTTTTATACAGGTCGATGCTTGCAATACTGGATTTGGTTGTGTCCTACTGCAAGAAATCAATGGGACCAGTACTTTTCCTCCTTTGTTGGAACACCTGCTGCCAGTATCTTATTACTCGGGAGCGTTCAAAGGCGCTCAACTAGGAT
>NC_090737.1:58053869-58058869 GCF_036898095.1 Palaemon carinicauda
TTTTCTAGAACCGAACTGAAGGTTCGAAAGTACATTAAAACGATCAATGAATTTGACCATCCTCGAATGAGTTAGGAGTTCAAAAATTTTATTTATAGTAGTTAGAGTTGTAATGGGTCTATAATTACTCATTCGGGTTACATCACCTGACTTAAACACTGGGATAATTCGACCAACCTTAAGGAGATCAGGGTACAAGCCTTGAGCAATGCTCAGATTATGCAAATGCGTAATGATAGGTCCAACAGTATCACGAACTAATAGAAGTAAACTGGGCTTAATATCATTTAGACTGTTTCCCTTATCTGACATTGATTGCAATACTGAACAGACCTCGCCCTCATCTGTTGGAGCCAAAAAGAATGTGTGGTCAATTCGACAAATATTATCCAAACATGTAAGATTTAAATCATGAGGAAGATTCCCAGTAAGACGTGAAACAATATTCATGAAAAAATGATTAAAAGAATCTGCTATTTGTGGTCCCTCAATAACTGTCCCATCCTCTGTCATCACCGCCCGTACAGATTCCATTACACCGCGTCCAAGCAGGGTATTGATGTTGGACCAGGTCTTCCTGATATCCCCCCACAAGTCTCAAACTTACTCATACAATACCTCATCTTGATTTTATTTGTAACCTAAGTCAGTAAATTTTTGTACACATTAAACTGTCGCTTATGAACCAACCCACGCTTCATGAGACCAAGTAGCTTGTACTTTTTCCGTATACACCTCTTTAGTTCACTTGTTACCCACGGAGAACTAACTAGACTCCTGCTTACCCTCTTTCTTTTTGTTGGGAAAGCAGAATCATAACACTCAATCAATTTATGGAAAAACTCATTGAAAGCAACATTAGAATTATGTGCTAAAAATACCTGTCGGAAACATGAATTTGACACTCTGTCAACAAACATCTGGATAGTGTTTACAATAATTAGTCTAGAATGTATAGTCTTTACAATGGTTTTACAATTATTTTCAAACATATAATATATTGGGAAATGATCTGTCAAAGAAAACAGCACAACACCAGATGAATGATTAGTCCCTATTTTAAAGTTAGTCCAAATGTGATCAATCAAAGAAAATGGTGTAATTTGGTTAGACTCATTAAACTTAGCAGGTAGTGTAATGACATGAAAATATCCATGACCCAGCATACTATTCATGAACACATCAATGTAGGTCAATTTTAGTGGATTGAAAAGATTCAAATTAAAATCACCAGTTACCATAATCTTATCATGGACGGGGAATTTACTGATCACTTGACTGGAAAACATTTCATTAAAAAGTACAGCATTAGCACCAGTGGAACGATAAACACAACAAATAAGATACCGAAAATCAGCACCTATTAGAAAAAATGTGATGACCTCCATAATATTATTGACAAATGTAAAATCCTTAATAACCTCTATGTTTAACAATTCATCATAAAAAACTTTAATTCCTCCACCAAAGTTATCCCTATATATGTTGGCCTGCTTATATCCGCCTATATCAAATGCACAGTCAGAGCTCTCGGATAGCCACGTCTCTACTAACACCAAGACTGTGAATTTAAAAACGCAGGGAGCCAAAAATTATTAAAACTAATATTTCTATCATTGAAATCCTAATTATCTTAATATGACTTGTTTGAAACTAATATACTTAATAATTCCTGGCTCCCTGCGCCCTTGTGGAGATTACAGGCGTCTAAATAATAATAATAATAATAATAATAATAATAATAATAATAATTATTATTATTATTATTATTATAATTATTATTATTACTATTATTATTATTATTATTATTATTATTATTATCATTATTATGATTATTTTTATTATAATAAT
Organism: Palaemon carinicauda; assembly: GCF_036898095.1. Classification (NCBI taxonomy): domain Eukaryota; kingdom Metazoa; phylum Arthropoda; class Malacostraca; order Decapoda; family Palaemonidae; genus Palaemon; species Palaemon carinicauda. The sequence goes on from NC_090737.1 coordinate 58,055,721, forward strand.
AATAATAATAATAATAATAATAATAATAATAATAATAATAATAATAATTAGAAGTCTTCAATCCCCACAAGAACGCAGGGAGTCTGAAATTATCAAAACTATTATTTCTATTATTAAAATTCTGTTTTTTCAATATAATGTCCTTGAAAATATTATATTTAGTAATTTCTGGATCTCCATGCCCTTGTGGAGATTACAAGCATCTAAATAATAACAATAATAATAATAAAAATAATAATAATAATAATAATAATAATAATAATAATAATAATAATAATAATAATATACCTTTTACCATAATAATAAAAATAATAATAATAATAATAATAATAATAATAATAATAATAATAATAATAATAATAAGCATATCAATAATATTATGTATACCAAATGTCGTATACAAGAAATTTCCATATTGCTTCAATGGTCGGTAATAACATTGCTCGTCAGTTAATTGTAGATCTGTCTACTATTCAGTGCATTAGCACAGTGGTATTCATTATTTTTTTTCAAGAGAGCCAGAAGTGTAGGACATAATACAAGTGTGACCCACTTATGCCACAAGTTCATACACACACACACACACACACACACACACACACATATATATATATATATATATAATATATATATATATATATATATGTATATATACACATATATATACATATATACATATATATATATGCATATATATATACATATATATATATATATATATATATATATATATATATATATATATATATATATATATATATATATATATATATACACACACACACATATATATATATATATATATATATATATATATATATATATATATGTGTGTGTGTGTGTACATATATATATATATATTTGTATATATATATATATATATATATATATATATATATATATATATGTATATTATATATATATATATATATATATATATATATATATATATATATATATATCTTATCATGTACAACCATTATGAAGAGGGTTGAAGAAATCGGCAATGAGATTCCTCGACGGTTAATTGCTGATCTGTCAGCTATTCAATGCTTCAACATAACATTGGACGATAATACTGTAGATATTTCTTATGCTGCATAGTTGTGTGTTTCGGTACGATTTTCAAAGAAAACCTATCGCTGAAAGAGTTATTGTACCTATTACTATGGTATGACAATAACCTGAAATGGTTTAACATGGTGTGTTCATGCTGGTGGTACTCCCCAAAATGAGAGGAAAAGAGAAGGGTGTCATTGAATTAGCGAGAAAAGAAGAATTGTAAAATTTGCCCTATTCAATTTTCTAACTCAGCAAGAAGCCTTTAGTGAAAAACCCAAAGACTGTAAACTTCAAAATGCAATACAGTTGGTAGTTCGACTGAAAATTCTCTGTTCCGAGGGAAATTAATCATCGTTAGTTTCTTGAAACATTGGCTGTATATGATAGAGAACATGGAGACAGCAATGGATGAAGAAGTAAGATGGATATTTATATGCAAAGTGTTCAAATGATTCTTGAGGCTCCTGCCTGAAATTCGTGAGTTCACAGCAATCAAAGGAAAAGTTGAAACTGAAATTGGGAATCCTTGGTGGATCAAGAAACTGGCATTCCTAAATGATCTCACCTGTCACCTATTTTCAATATTTCTTTAGTGTTTATAAACCAAAGAGTCTTAGCACCCTGCTACGCAGGGGACTGGGGCCAGTCTGTCATGTGCTCTTTCCATGACTGACTAAATCCATAGAAGATTCATTGCTTAGATACATCAAATGATAGCCAGTTAAATGTGATGTGCAGTGCCTATCAAACTAGGGCAAGTGACCCCTGCCAGTCCATACTAATTCAAGTAAGATCAATTGCCAGGTATTAGGAGTAAAAGCTGAAGAGACTGTTTGTCCATCACGTTAAACCTAATCCGTCACCCTGCTGATAGTGACTTCATCGAGATTTAGGGGGGCTTTTCCTTCACACACAAAGCTCTCATTACTCCACCAAATTGCTCGTCCGCTTATATGAGGATAACCAATGGCAAACTTGGATTGTTAAGATATATCACATAGCACATTTATTTATGTATATATATATATATATATATACATTTATATATATATATAAATTATATATATATATATATATATATATATATATATATATATATATATACAAAGGCACTTCCGCTAATTTTGGGGGGTAGCCGACATCAACAATGAAAAAAAAAAGGGACCTCTCCTCTCTACGTTCCTCCCAGCCTGACAAGGGACTCAACCGATTTCAGCTGGTACTGCTAGGAAGCCACAGCCCACCTTCCCCCGTTATCCACCACAGACGAAGCTTCATAACGCTGAATCCCCTACTGCTGCTACCTCCGCGGTCATCTAAGGCACCAGAGGAAGCAGCAGGGCCTACCAGAACTTTGTCACAATCGCTCGCCATTCATTCCTATTTCTAGCACACTCTCTTGTCTCTCTCACATCTATCCTCCTATCACCAGAGCTTTCTTTACTCCATCCATCCACCCAAACCTTGGCCTTCCTCTTGTACTTCCCCCATCAACTCTTGCATTCATCACCTTCTTTAGCAGACAGCCATTTTCCATTCTCTCAACATAGCCAAACCACCACTACACATTCATATCCACTCTAGCTGCTAACTCATTTCTTATACCCGCTCTCACCAACACCACTTTGTTCCTAACCCTATCTACTCAAGATACACCAGCCATACTCCTTAGACACTTCATCTCAAAAACATTCAATTTCTGTCTCTCCGTCACTTTCATTCCCCACAACTCCGATCCATACATCACAGTTGGTACAATCACTTTCTCATACAGAACTCTCTTTACATTCATGCCCAACCCTCTATTTTTTACTACTCCCTTAACTGGCCCCAAAACTTTGCAACCTTCATTCACTCTCTGACGTACATCTGCTTCCACTCCACCATTTGCTGCAACAGCAGACCCCAAGTACTTAAACTGATTCACCTCCTCAGGTAACTCTCCATTCAACATGACATTCATCCTTGCACCACCTTCCCATCTCGTACATCACATAATCTTACTCTTACCCACATTAACTCTCAACTTCCTTCTCTCAAACACCCTTCTAAATTAAAATATTATTCAGTTTTCATAGGTATTCCAT
>NC_090737.1:58063869-58071369 GCF_036898095.1 Palaemon carinicauda
AGAACAAAAGTTTCCAGTTTCTTAGGTGATATGAGTAATTGGGCAAAAACTGCATACTAATGGATTTTTCACAATTTTGAATTCCCTTAATCTTCCTCTTCAGAAAGAAAAACTAAATTCCTTCCATATGAAGCTGGATAATTTTGAGTAAATGAAGAAAGAGAGATTTGTGCATGTTTCCCACATTAAATGCATCTGTTGAATAAAATAATACTGATATTCCATTCAAACAATTTTCAAAGTGTACTCATTCTTCTTCTTAAAGACCTTAAAAGACTAATTTGGCCAATATTTTCCAGAAAAGCCTCAGTTATCCCTCACGTTACCTCAAATAAACCATTTGAAAATGATCCTGAAAGATATCCATAGGAATTTACTGATCTTATTAGATCTGGCAGTGCCAAAGCTGATTTTGATTCCCTAACAGATTCAGTTTTGGATAAACCAGTTACGTCGATATCTAAATTTGGCTGATGGTATGCTTAAAATGTTATTCCCTCTTCTTCGACATATATGTGAAGTGACCTTTTCATTTTTACTTTTAATAAAGTCGAAGCTGAGAACTAATCTCCATGCTGAAGATTAACTACGCTGTGCTTTATCGAAAACTTCACTGCGGATTGAGATACTGGCGATGGAAAAGCAGTTATAACCATCACATGAATCACATGAAGAAAAATCATTGTTCATTATCAAGATAATGCTTGTGTTACTCATATCAATAACATTCTATTATGCATTGTGTTTTTTATAAAGAAATTATATATTAAATATAAGTACATTTTGGTTTTTTGGCTATTCAATGATAAACTGTACTTTATTCAATTATATTCTGTTATTTAATATGTATATATATATATATATATATATATATATATATATATATATACATATGTATATATATATATATATATATATATATATATATATATATATATATATATATATATATATATATATATATATATATATACAGGTAGCCTTGATATTTGAGTGGGGTCGCAAAAAGCATGGTCAAGCTGAAATGGGGTCAGCACTGGAAGAAGGTTAAGAACCACTGATCTAAAGCATTGTATATGAGCTACAATACAGAAGAACATGAAAGATTAGAAAGGGATCATGTACCAACAGATGACTGCTTACTATTAGATGACGTGATTGCTGATGAGGTTTATCATGTTAAGAGAGAGAGAGAGAGAGAGAGAGAGAGAGAGAGAGAGAGAGAGAGAGAGAGAGAGAGAGAGGAGATATGCTTGGTATACATTGAAGTGAAATGTACAGCAGTATGATAAAGCAATATTTTGTAACAATTGAAAAGAATTATCTTCTTGACGAAGGAATTGTTTACCGAGTATTTTTTGCTTCTGACCTGAAAAAAGCTTTGCACACAATGCGAATGTATCCCTCCGATCTTATTTGATTTAATTACCTTGCCTTTTGGTTTTTTATATGTTCTCTTGGCATTTATTAAGATAACCAATATTTTTTACTCGTCTTTCCTTTTAGATAGATAATTCAGTAAAATAATTTCTCTTAAATAGGTAAAATGTTAAATCTTTTTCATATACTGGAAAATTCAGCCGAATATATTATTTATGAAAAGTATAGCAGTGTAAATTGACCTAATGTGAAAAGTAGATTAAATAAAGATGTATATATAAGATGTAAACTAGAAAGCTTGAACGTGAATTATTTTTAATCAAAATTCGTACTATAACTGAACATATCAATATAAACATGAGAATACTTTTTTACTGAGGTTGAAATTACTTTTTTAGCTTTTAATCTCGTGAAAACAAGATTCAAAACAGTGAAAATGTGGAAAGAAAAATAAGATATAAAGGAATTGATTATCTGATATTCCCGAAAATTAAGTTCCTTCTAAGAATAAAAAAGCTTAAGTTTCTATATCTACATATAGGTAATATTTTTTTTTCCCTTCTTAACATAGATTTTAATTAATAACTATCTTTTCCCTTTTCTGATTCATTGCATGGAAAAATATTACCTTTTGCAATCTGGGAACAAGCTATGAATAAAATATTTCCCCATATCACTTCAAACACATCATTAACCTGTATATTTACGAATAGTAGTTCATTGGATTTTTTTTTTTTTTTTTTTTTTTTTTGATGGAAGTAACCCGGAGAAAATATAATATAATCCAATGCAAGATATGGAAAGGTTGGTGTCAACTTAATTCTAATGACCAATTACAGACAGAGACAACAGTTTCTTATAACTTGAAGGTTTTTCATTTTTTGAGGGCAGAATTTCATATAGAAAGTTATTGCATCAAAAATATGAGCAAATAAATCTTCAAACTTAAATAATGTTATTGGAATGGCTTTTCACTGAAAATAAACTTTCTTTTTCTCAGTCCATTCATCTAAGACTTCATAATTGTACATTGTCTTTGAAAATTTTATATTCTTCATAAAGCTTTAGGTGTCGAGGAAGTATACTATTAGTCACAAATGAAAAGTTACCATTTATATAAAAATTATCTAATTCAATCAGATAATTTAATGTATATTTATTTCTGTACCCAACATCGTGATTTTACTAGAAATACCTAACCTCTCTCTCTCTCTCTCTCTCTCTCTCTCTCTCTCTCTCTCTCTCTCTCTCTCTCTCTCTCTCTCTCTCTCTCTCTCTCTCTCTCTCAGTTATCAACATAGATAAAAAAAGTTTTTTTGATGTTGAAGGGGAAGCTAAACTAAAGAATGAAGTAAAAATCACTAATAAAAATATTAGATATTTTAACTCGAAACTTTCATTGACTTTGTTAAATTGGATTCTGTATATTGTATGGGCGTCACACCATGGTAGTGGTGCCATTCTGGGTCCGTAAGTCTTTCCCTCTTTTGCTATAAGTTCTTCTTCCTAAACTTTCTTTATTTTTCGTGACACCACCTCCTCTTTATCGCTTTTTTTTTCTTATAGCATCATAAAAATGTTACTCTTAACCGTGACATGTCTTGCTTCATCTCAGAGTTCACCTCTGGCTGTCTCAACTTGCTGTAATCCCTGGTTGAATTTTTTTCACAGTATATGCAATAGAATAAAAGTTTTAGATATAAGAATTTTCTCTTTGGGAGTCCATTCCATATCATGACAATCAGTTCAGACATTCATTGTGGCTATGTGTGTCACCTTGGCACTTCTCGAAGATCTCATTACATGAGAGTCATATGTAAACTGGCATAATCGGAAGCACCACAGACTCAGATGGAAAGGATTTCTTTTTTTCTTTATAAGATGGAAAGGATTGGCTGTTGGCTACTGATCTCTTATAAAAGACCCATGAATTTACACCCTTTTGGGTAGCAGGAGTGCCGGGGATTACTATTGGTGCTCCAACAGTGGCACAGAGTGGCAAAAATTGCATGCTTCCTACCTCCCACAGTGGTTTCTTGACTGATAGCTATAACCTTTACATTAAATTAAGAATAGCTTTAGTAAGTCACTTTTCAAAATAATTGCAACATTGTAATTTTTCAATTTGTATTCCATCGTAGGGATCATGATTTTTCATGGGACACAACTTCAATATAACGAAACTTGCATTTTTAAACTAAGCGCCTCCATAACTGTTTCCAGCAGTCTCTTTCCATAAAAGCAGAGCTCCAGACATAATTCGTGGTATGCTCATGCTCAGGGACTAATTCCTTAATGTCACTGTTCTCACTTGTTTTACAATATTTACTTAACAGAGTAAAGACCACACAACAACCAAGATTCATCACAAGTCACTTTAACATGTGTCATACACAAATATCCGCACCTCAATATTTTTATACCATCATTTCCTATATCGTTTGCAGTCGAATACTTAAACTGAAGCAGTGTCATATACATTTCATTTCCATAGTGCAATATGAGAATGATTCTACTTATTCCTGCTTAAAAAAGATTAGTATCATCTCTGGAATAACTATATAGTAGGGTCAATTTATGGAAAATACCCCCTCAACCCTCAAAAAATTGTAACAAAAGGTTTCTCAACTTATTCTGGTAGCTTTTAATGTACTTATTAACATACTAAAAGTTTACCAAACTTTGACCCCCGGAAAAGTGTTTTTTTTCAAGATGGCCGCCGAAACCTTTGAACGATCGTAACTCTATGACTATCAACTCAAATTTGATGATCTTGGTGTCTATTCCTACATTTTTGGGGGCAAAGAATACGCTAAGATCATAAAAAATATTGTTGGCCTATTATGTGTCAATGTTTAGGGGTTAGGGGTGGCATTTTCCATATATTTGATTGAATCTAACTGCATAACTAATTCGCATCTTTCTCTATTTCAGATATGATTCAACAATGAGTGCAAGCACATTCAGTCAAGCTTCTTGTCTAATCTGTAAGGGGGAGATTAAGGATTTCAGTGATAACTGGGTTGCATTCAGTGGAAGTGGCCAAAAGGAATAAATGATGCCAGTGTAAAGCGGAAAGACAATCTTGTAGTTGAAGCTGGTATGAAAGTGCATAAAAGCTGTCGTAAAAAGTATATTAATGTTAAAAACATTAAAAGCCATGTTGCAAAGAAAAGTAATGCTTCTGTGCCAGGAAAGAGAACCACAAGATGCTCAAGTGGAGCTTTTGATAGTGCAAAGGACTGCATGTTCTGTTGATGTACAATTGATTTGGACAAGGGACACTTTAGCTGGGTATGCACGGACAAATTTGTGGAAACAATTTTGGTCTGTGAATCCCGTTCAGATGACTGGGGACTGACTGTAAAGGGCTGCATTGAATATCATTTACAAGATTTACATGCAGCACATGGCCTTTATCATCATTCATGTAGTAGAAATTTCAGGAACCTCAAGTCAGTGCCTTTTGAGTTCCAGCATGCCCCTGATGCCAAGCGCAGAAAGCCAGGCAGTCCTAAAGATAAGGATAAGTATGAAGCATTTCAGAACATGTGTGCTTACCTAGAACTTAACAGTGAGGAACAACTAACTGTGATATCTTTGAGAGCCTCATAATGAAAGGTTATCTTTCCAATCCTGATTCTGAACCCTATCACAATTACAGTTTGAAAAAGCATCCTAAAGAGCGCTTTAAGGACTCAATTATATTTTCTGAAGGAGAAGGCTTGGACGATATTGTCACTATGAGAGAACAAACATTGCATATTCTGAGATCATATTACAAAGGAAAGTGTCAGGAAGATGATGAAGAATCCCCAAAACATGCTATTATTGAAACTACCGCCAGATTAATCAAAAGTGACATCAAGTCTGAGGTTTCCACTATGAAGAATAAGTATCCAAGTAGTGAGGATTTAAAGCTTGATTCAGCGCTTTCATTCATTCCAACTAGTCTGCGAATAGCACTGGAAACATTGTTCACTGGGAAAGACACAAGACACAAGGTTGCTGCAGTTGGTCATGCCATAATTCAGGCAGTTCGCCAACGAGCTGTCATTGCACCGCTACAAGTGGGACTTGCTGTGCAAGTCCATCATCTATATCGTTCAAAGTTCATTGTGGATACCCTTCATGAGATGGGATTTTGCTGCTCATATACAGAAGTGATAAGATTTGAAAAAAAAAATGCAGAGATGTAGATTTGCTGGAAATGTCTGTTCATTTTGCCACTGATAATGTGGATCACACTCTTATCACTCTGGATGGCAAAGGGACATTTCATGGAATGGGTGTCATTGCCTCTGTCACCCCTGGAAAACAGACGAACCATATCATTCCAACAAAACAGATCTCAAAACTGAAATCCGATAAGAAAACAAAGATTCCAGTCTTGGAGTACAGGTTTACAAGGCATGCTCGTCATGGAGTAGTCTTCGAGGACCTGCCCAGATTTCTTGACTGTGGCAGCTCGTGGGTGAACTGCCTGAATTAAGGCATGACCAACAGCAGCAACCTTGCGTCTTGTGTCTTTCCCAGCGAACAATGTTTCCAGTGCTATTTGCAGACTAGTTGGAATGAATGAAAGTGCTAAATCAAGCTTTAAATCCTCACTACTTGGATACTGATTCTTCATAGTGGAAACCTCAGACTTGATGTCACTTTTGATTAATCTGGCGGCAGTTTCAATAATAGCACGTTTTGGGGATTCTTCATCATCTTCCTGACACTTTCCTTTGTAATATGATCTCAGAATCTACGATGTTTGTTCTTTCATAGTGACAATATCATCCAGGCCTTCTCCTTCAAAAAATCTGATTGAGTTCTTAAAGTGCTCTTTAGGATGCTTTTTCAAACTTTAATTGTCATGGGGTTCAGAATCAGGATAGGAAAGATAACCTTTTATTATGAGGCTCAAAGATGTCACTGTTAGTTGTTCCTTACTGCTCAGTTCTAGGTATGCACACATATTCTGAAATGCATCATACTTATCTTCATCTTTAGGACGGCCTGGCTTTCTGCGCTTGGCATTAGGGGCATGCTGGAACTCAAAAGGCACTGACTTGAGGTTCCTGAAATTTCTACTACATGAATGATGATAAAGGCCATGTGCTGCATGTAAATCTCGTAAATGGTATTCAATACAGCCCTTTACAGTCAGTCCCCAATCATCTGAACGGGATTCACAGACCTCCAAAATTGTTTCCACAAATTTGTCCGTGCATACCCAGCTAAAGTGTCCCTTGTCCAAATCAATTGTACATCCACAGAACATGCAGTCCTTTGCACTATCAAAAGCTCCACTTGAGCATCTTGTGGTTCCCTTTCCTGGCACAGAAGCATTACTTTTCTTTGCAACCTGGCTTTTAATGTTTTTAACATTAATATACTATTTACGACAGCTTTTATGCACTTTCATACCAGCTTCAACTACAAGATCGTCTTTCCGCTTTACACTGGCATCATTTATTCCTTTTGGCCACTTCCACTGAATGCAACCCAGTTATCACTGAAATCCTCAATCTCCTCCTTACAGATTAGACAAGAAGCTTGACTGAATGTGCTTGCACTCATTGTTGAATCATATCTGAAATAGAGAAAGATGTGAATTAGTTATGCAGTTAGATTCAATCAAATATATGGAAAATGCCACCTCTAACCCCTAAACATTGACACATAATAGACCAACATTATTTCTTATGATCTTAATGTGTTCTTTGCCTCAAAAAATGTAGGAATAGACACCAAGATCATCAAATTTGAGTTTATAGTTATAGAGTTATGATCGTTTAAAGGTTTCGGCGGCCATCTTGGAAGCCATCTGGAAAAAAAACACTTTTCCGGGGGTCATAGTTTGGTAAACTTTTAGTATGTTAAAAAGGACATTAAAAGCTACCAGAATCAGTTGAGAAACCTTTTGTTATTATTTTTTGGGGGTTGAACTGTATTTTGCCCTGACTAATGGCACAAACAGATACATATTTTGAACCTATAAATGCATTACATGCTAGCACAGCAAATTTAGATTCAGAATAATAGCAAATATCTAATAGAAATAAATACTTTAGATATAATGATAAAAAGTAGCTTGCTAATAAAGAAAAATATAGTGTTCAGTAAGAT
>NC_090737.1:58078869-58081369 GCF_036898095.1 Palaemon carinicauda
TGAAATTGCTAATGAAGGGATGTTGGGAGCCATAACTCCAGCCTGCACTGACGAACACCCTCAGAATTTGATCATGCAAGTCTGAAAACTATGTCCGTCAGAATATCAACCTATAGTTAGTGACATTGTCAATAATTATTCCGATGTAGTAGCAATTGGAGATGAGCCATCCGGGAGGATTGATCGATTTCCCTTTAGCATTGAAACTGGGTAGGCAGGGCCGATAAGGTACCCATTCATTTCCAGGAAGAGGTAGAAAAGGATATTAATAGATTAAGCGAGCAAGGGATAATCGATGAGAGTGAATCCCCCTGGGCTTCTCCAATTGTAGCTATTAGGAAAAAGGATGGCTCGGTAAGATTGTGTGTTTCTTATAGGAAGTTGAATGCAGTCACTAAGGATAATGCATTTCCATTGCCCTCGATCGAAGAATTACTGGTGAAAGTACGGGATAGTAAATATCTTACTGGGAAAACGACCGAAGAACATAATGATAATATTCGTAAAGTTTTAGAAGCATTTTGACGTATTGGTATGAAAATAAATTCATCAAAGTGCAAATTTTTCTGTAAACAGGTCGAATTCTTAGGTCACATAACAACCCCAGAAGATATCCAACCCTGCCCCAGTAAAGTATCAGCTATTAGAGATTTCCCCAGGCCACGTAACTCTAAGGAAGCAGATGGGTGCCTAGGGCTCACTGGGTATTACCGTAAATTCATAAGAGGTTTTAGAGAGATAGCGAGACCGTTAGATGCTTTAAAAAAACGAAAAGTAATACTTTGGGGAGTGGGAGAAGAAATGGCCTTTATCCATTTGAAAGCTGCCTTAACTAGCAATGAATTACTAGCATATCCTAGATTTGATCGCCCGTTTTTAGTGACAACAGATGTGAGTAGCGTAGCTATTGGTGGCATAGTTTCTCAGAGCTGATAAAGGCAGAGAGCGACCCATTTGTTTTCCTTCCCAGGCATTGAAAGGGGTGAAAAAGAGTTATGGCATATTCAATCGAGAGGTTTTGGCTATTCTTTTGGTTCTAAAGAGGCATCGGTTCTTTTTATTAGGTCAGTCGATGGAGTTGCAAAGTGATCATCACCCCATACAGGATTTGTATTATAAAAATGATTTGACCTCTCGACAAGTGAGATGGATTGAGAGATTGTTAGAGTTTAATATAATATATTTCACAACATAGAAGGTAAAGCTAACAAGGTAGCTGATGCTCTCTCTAGAGGTGCAGTCATAGGAGTAACAACTAGGGCACAAAAGAGGAAGGAAGAACGTTACCAAAATACTGAATACTCCCATCAAAATCGAGAAAATAGAGAACGGGATGGGAATTCTCTCAATGAGCAATCAGAAGACGGGTTGAGAGAGAGAGAGAGAGAGAGAGAGAGAGAGAGAGAGAGAGATGAGCAGCTAACATAAATGTATGTGGGTGGCTGAGGACATGACCTGGGGTGTCCAGAATGACTACTCTAATGATGCTGGTTTGATTGACTTGGGAGGTTGGGACATGAAAGAAGTCCTAGAAGGACAGAAAAAAGAGAAATGGATGGAAAGACTACGATCAGTGATTGAAGGGGAATCAGAGAGTTATCCGTCATTTCTGAATGTGCCTCGTGAGATTTTTTATTATAGAAAATGATATCTTATATTGTGCTTACGAGAAGAGGGGAGGGGAATTTTGTGCACGGGTAGTTCTTCCTCCCTCCTTAATTAATCAAGCCATACACATTGTACATGCAAGTCCGTATGCAGGGCATTTAGGAATTGATAGAGCGTTAAGGAGAGCACGTGAATCCTCCTTTTGGTTAGGAATGAAAAAATCTATACAAAATTATGTAAAAGGTTGTCATGCTTGTAACTGTTTCAAAGAACATAAAAACACTGTACCGGAAGCCAGAAAGTGGCCTTTGATTCCTATTAAATTTCATAGAGTGCATATGGATGTGGTAGGACCATTTCCTACTGGTTTAACACAACATAAGTATATATGTGTATTTTTGGATGCATTTTCTCAGTACATTCATACTTTCGCAATGTTTGATAAATCGCCAAATTCATTAGCCCAGGCGCTGTACTCTTTCATTACTAATTTTGGTTGCCCAAAAATTTTGATGAGGGATAAGGGTCTCGAGTTTATAAATAAGGTGGTGAAATTGGTCTCGGACTTTATGAAAATTTAAAACTTTTCATTGACCGAATATAGGCCAGCAAATGGCTTTGTGGAATCGCATAATAGGGAAGTAGTCCGAATTTTACGATACTTAGTGGCTGATGACCCCCTTTATTAGTACGCCATGCTTCCTACATCTGAACTAGCTTTGAACATTGTGTATAATGCTTTGCTTAGGGACAAGCCTTTCCTTTTAGTGTATGGACAAGATCCTGTGTTACCATATACAGTACTCATTAATTCGCAACTATTGTCAAATCATTAAACTGAGCAATATCGTGTATATTTATTAAATCTATTAAGGAGAGTAATGAACACCCC
>NC_090737.1:58086369-58098869 GCF_036898095.1 Palaemon carinicauda
TTTTATAGCATTCAATGTAAACATATTACTTTGTTTCTCATAGCAGGTAACCGTTTCCTTAATTGCCTCAACTTTTTTAACACTATCCTTTTAAAGCCTGCCCTCCTTTTTTTTTCAAAGTATGGTTTAAAACTCGATATGCAACACATGAAATTTTAGCAGCAGAGAGTACGATCATTCATTTGCCCATGATGACTGAAATAGTCGAATATCAAGCTTGATTATTTTCACATTAGCCATGGTGTCAATAAATTAGAAAGACTACCTGAAACAAAAGGGACCATACTTTCGTAGCTTAATCAAAATCTTAAGGAATTACAAAAATACCATACTCATATAGCTTTATTAAGATCTCAAGGAATTATAAAAGCGACCATACTCAGAGAGCTTTATCAAGATCTCAAGGAATTATAAAAGGGACCATACTCAGATAGCTTTATGAAGATCTCAAGGAATCACAGAAGGGAACATACTCAGATGGCTTTATTAAGATCTCAAAAAATTAAAAGGGGACCATACTCAGATAGTTTAATCAAGATCTTAAGGAATTAAAAAAAGGACCACACTCAGATAGCTTTATCAAGATCTCAAGGAATTATAAAAGTGACCATACTCGGATAGCTTCATCAAGAACTCAAATAATTATAAAAGGGACCATGCTCAGATAGCTTTATCAAGATCTCAAGGAAATATAAAAGGGACCATGCTCCGATAGCTTTATCAAGACCTCAAGGAAATATAAAAATGACCATACTCAGATAGCTTTATCAAGATCCCAAGGAATTATAAAAGGGACCATACTTAGATAGCTTAATCAATATCTCAAGGAATTATAGAAGGGACCATACTCAGATAGCTTTATAGAGATCTCAAGGAATTGATTATAGAAGGGACCATAGTCAGATAGCTTTATCAAGATCACAACGAATAATAAATGGGACCATACTCAGATAGCTTAATCAATATCTCAAGGAATTATAAAAGGGACCATATTCAGATAGCTATATAGAGATCTCAAGGAATTAATTATAAAAGGGACCATTCTCAGATAGCTTTATCAAGATCTCAAGGAATTATCGAAGGGACCATACTCAGATAGCTTTATCAAGATCTCAAGGAATTATTAAAGGGACCATACTCAGATAGCTTTATAGAGATCTCAAGGAATCAATTATAAAAGGGACCATACTCATAGAGCTTTATCAAGATCTCAAGGAATTATAAAAGGGACCATACTCAGATAGTTTATCAAGATCTCAAGGAATTACAAAAAGGACCATACTCAGGTAGCTTAATCAAGATCTCAAGTAATTATAAAAGGAACCAAAATCACATACCTTTATCAAGATCTAAAGGAATTATGAATGGGGCTATAACTACATAGCTTTATCAATATATCAAGAATTATGGAAGGGACCATACTCAGATAGCTTTATCAAAATATCAAGGAATTATAAAAGCAACCATACTTAGATAGCTTTATCAAGATCTCACGGAATTATAAAAGTTTACCATAATCAGATAGCTTAATGAAGATCTCAAGGAATTACAAAAAGGGACCGTACTCAGATCGCCTAATGAAGATCTCAGGGAACTATAAAAGGGACCATATTCAGATAACTTTATCAAGATCTCAAGGAATTATAAAAGGGACCATACTCTGATAGCCTTATCAAGATCTCAAGGAATTACAAAAAGGGACCATACTCATATAGCTTTATCAAGATCGCAAGAAATTATAAAATGAACCATACTCAGATAACCTATCAAGATCTCAAGGAATTACATATGGAACCATACTCAGGTAGCTTTATCAAGATCTCAAGCAATTATAAAAGGGACCATACTCAGAAAGCTTTATCAACATCTCAAGGAATTATAAAAGGGACCATACTCAGAGAACTTTATCAAGACCTCAAGGAAATATAAAAAGGACCATACTCAGATAGCTTTATCAAGATCTCAAGGAATTATAAAAGGGACCATACTTAGATAGCTTAATCAATATCTCAAGGAATTATAGAAGGGACCATACTCAGATAGCTTTATCAAGATCTCAAGGAATAATAAATGTGACCATAATCAGATAGCTTAATCACTATTTCAAGGAAATATAAAAGGGACCATATTCAGATAGCTTTATAGAGATCTCAAGGAATTTATTATAAAAGGGACCATACTCAGATAGCTTTATCAAGATCTCAAGGAATTATAAAAGGAACCATAATCACAAACCTTTATCAAGATCTAGAGGAATTGTAAATTGGGCTATAACTACATAGCTTTATCAATATATCAAGAATTATAAAAGGGACCATACTCTGATAGCTTTATCAAAATATCAAGGAATTATAAAAGCAACCATACTCAGATAGCTTTATCAAGATCTCACGGAATTATAAAAGTTTACCATAATCAGATAGCCTAATCAAGATCTTAAAGAATTATAAAAGGGACCAACCTCTGATAGCCTTATCAAGATCTCAAGGAATTACAAAAAGGGACCATACTCAGATAGCTTAATGAAGATCTCAGGGAACTATACAAGGGACAATATTCAGATAACTTTATCAAGATATCAAGGAATTATAAAAGGGACCATACTCTGATAGCCTTATCAAGATCTCAAGGAATTACAAAAAGGGACCATACTCAGATAGCTTAATGAAGATCTCAAGGAACTATAAAAAGGACCATATTCAGATAGCTTTATCAAGATCTTAAGGAATTATAAAAGAGACCATACTCTGATAGCCTTATCAAGATCTCAAGGAATTACAAAAGGGACCATACAAAGATAGCTTAATCAAGATCTCAAAGAACTATAAAAGGGAGTATATTCAGATAGATTTATCAAGATCTCAAGGAATTATAAAGGGGACCATACTCATATAGCTTTATCAAGATCGCAAGATATAATAAAATGAACCATACTCAGATAGCCTATCAAGAACTCAAGGAATTACATATGGAACCATACTCAGGTAGCTTTATCAAGATCTTAAGCAATTATAAAAGGGACCATACTCAGAAAGCTTTATCAACATCTCAAGGAATTATAAAAGGGACCATACTCAGAGAGCTTTATCATGACCTCAAGGAAATATAAAAATGACCATACTCAGATAGCTTTATAAATAACCCAAGGAATTATAAAAGGGACCATACTTAGATAGCTTAATCAATATCTCAAGAAAGTATAGAAGGGACCATACTCAGATAGCTTTAAAGAGATCTCAAGGAATTGATTACAGAAGGGACCATAGTCAGATAGCATTATCAAGATCTCAAGGAAATATAAAAGGGACCATATTCAGATAGCTTTATAGAGATCTCAAGGAATTAATTATAAAAGGGAACATACTCAGATAGCTTTATCAAGATCTCAAGGAATTATCGAAGGGACCATACTCAGACAGCTTTATAGAGATCTCAAGGAATTAATTATAAAAGGGACCATACTCATAGAGCTTTATCAAGATCTCAAGGAATTATAAAAGGGACCATACTCCGATAATTAATTTATCAAGATCTCAAGGAATTACAAAAGGACCATACTCAGGTTGCTTAATCAAGATCTCAAGGAATTATAAAAGGAACCATAATCACATACCTTTATCAAGATCTAGAGGAATTGTAAATTGGGCTATAACTACATAGCTTTATCAATATATCAAGAATTATAAAAGGGACCATACTCTGATAGATTTATCAAAATATCAAGGAATTATAAAAATAACTACACTCAAATAGCTTTATCAAGATCTCACGGAATTATAAAAGTTTACCATAATCAGATAGCTTAATCAAGATCTTAAAGAATTATAAAAGGGACCATACTCTGATAGCCTTATCAAGATCTCAAGAAATTACAAAAAGGGACCATACTCAGATAGCTTAATGAAGATCTCAAGGAACTATAAAGAGGACCATATTCAGATAACTTTATCAAGATCTCAAGGAATTATAAAAGAGACCATACTCTGATAGCCTTATCAAGATCTCAAGGAATTACAAAAGGGACCATACACAGATAGCTTAATCAAGATCTCAAAGAACTATAAAAAGGGAATATATTCAGATAGATTTATCAAGATCTCAAGGAATTATAAGAGGGACCATACTCATATAGCTTTATCAAGATCGCAAGAAATTATAAAATGAACCATACTCAGATAACCTATCAAGATCTCAAGGAATTACATATGGAACCATACTCATGGAGCTTTATCAAGATCTCCAGCAATTATAAAAGGGACCATACTCAGAAAGCTTTATCAACATCTCAAGGAATTATAAAAGGGACCATACTCAGAGAGCTTTATCATGACCTCAAGGAAATATAAAAATGACCATACTCAGATAGCTTTATCAAGATCCCAAGGAATTATGAAAGGGACCATACTTAGATAGCTTATTCAATATCTCAAGGAATTACAGAAGGGACCATACTGATAGCTTTATAGAGATCTCAAGGAATTGATTATAGAAGGGACCATAGTCAGAAAGCTTTATCAAGATCTCAAGGAATAATAAATGGGACCATACTCAGATACCTTAATCAATATCTCAAGGAATTATAAAAGGGACCATATTCAGATAGCTTTATAGAGATCTCAAGGAATTAATCATAAAAGGGACCATACTCAGATAGCTTTATCAAGATCTCAAGGAATTATCGAAGGGACCATACTCAGATAGCATTATCAAGATCTCAAAGAATTATAAAAGGGACCATACTCAGATAGCTTTATAGAGACCTCAAGGAATTAATTATAAAAGGGACCATACTCATTGAGCTTTATCAAGATCTCAAGGAATTATAGAAGGGACCGTACTCAGATAGTTTATCAAGATCTCAAGGAATTGCAAAAAGGACCATACTTAGGTAGCTTAATCAAGATCTCAAGGAATTATAAAAGGAACCATAATCACATACCTTTATCAAGATATAGAGGAATTATAAATGGGGCTATAACTACATAGCTTTATCAATATATCAAGAATTATAAAAGGGACCATACTCTGATAGTTTTATCAAAATATCAAGGAATTATAAAAGCAACCATACTTAGATAGCTTTATCAAGATCTCACGGAATTATAAAAGTTTACCATAATCAGATAGCTTAATCAAGATCTTAAAGAATTATAAAAGGGACCATACTCTGATAGCCTTATCAAGATCTCAAGGAATTACAAAAAGGGACCATACTCAGATAGCTTAATGAACATCTCAAAGAACTATAAAAAGGACCATATTCAGATAACTTTATCAAGATATCAAGTATTTATAAAAGGGACCATACTCTGATAGCCTTATCAAGATCTCAAGGAATTACAAAAGGGACCATACACAGATAGCTTAATCAACATCTCAAAGAACTATAAAAGGGATTATATTCAGATAGCTTTATCAAGATCTCAAGGAATTATAAAAGGGACCATACTCATATAGCTTTATCAAGATCGCAAGAAATTATAAAATGAACCATACTCAGCTAGCCTATCAAGATCTCAAGGAATTACATATGGAACCATACTCAGGTAGCTTTATCAAGATCTCAAACAATTATAAAAGGGACCATACTCAGAGGGCTTTATCAAGATCTCAAGGAATTATAAAAGGGACCATACTCAGATAGCTTTATCAGGATCTCTAGGAATTATAAAAGGGACCATACACAGAAAGCTTTATCAAGATATCAAGGTATTATAAAAAGGGACCATACTGAGATAGCTCAATCAAGATCTCAAGGAATTATAAGAGGGACCATAATCAGATAGCTTTATCAAGATATTATGAAATTATAAAAGGGACCATACTTAGATAGCTTCATCAAGATCTCAAGGAATTATAAAAGGGACCATACTCAAATAGCTTTATCAAGATCTCAAGGAATTTTAAAAGGGACCATACTCATATAGCTGCTTCATCAAGATCTCAAGGAATTATAAAAGGGACCATACTCAAATAGCATTATAAAAATTTCAAGGAGTTATAAAAAGGACCATACTCAGATAGCCTTATCACTATCCCAAGGAAATATAAAAGGGACCATACCTAGATAGGTTTATCAAGATCTCAAGGAATTATACAACTAACCATACCCAGATATCTTTGTCAAGATATCAAGGAATTATAAAAGGGACCATACTCAGATAGCTTTATCAAGATCTCAAGGAAATATAAAAGGGACCATAGTCAGATAGCTTTATCAAGATCTCAAGGAATTATAAATTTAACCATACTCAGATAGCTTAATCAAGCTCTCAATTAATTATAAACGAGACCATACTTGGATAGCTTTATCAAGATCTCAAGGAATTATAAAAGGGACCATACTCAGATAGCTTTATCAAGATCTCAAAGAATTACAAATGGACCATACTCGGATAGCTTAATCAAGATCTCAAGGAACTTTAAAAGGGACCATACTCAGATAGGTTCATCAAGATCTCAAGGAAATACAAAAGGGACCATACTCAGATAGCTTTATCAAGATCTCAAGGAATTATCGAAGGGACCATACTCAGGTTTCTAATCTGACATTATCGGGGAAATTACTTGATCCTGGATTAAGGCATGCAAAATTGTCTTTGTGCTATCCGGCATATATCCTAGGATAGCGAACAAAGATAGATAGGTAGAAAGAAAGATTTAATAATTTAAATCATGAAGTAAATAATGTAAACCATAAAGTTGAAGTAATGATGCACAATACACATTCTCTCTCTCTCTCTCTCTCTCTCTCTCTCTCTCTCTCTCTCTCTCTCTCTCTCTCTCTCTCTCTCTCTCTCTTAGGTTTCCTTCTTTTCTTGGAATCAAATGCCGTGCCATAAACAAGCACTCATCGTACTCGTGCCATAGGTTGCCGACCCCTGCATAGGATCCTTCTCTCTGGTTATGATTCATTTCATCTCTGCTGACACATGCAGAGAACAGTTTGGCCTATTCTTTACACATTTTCCTCTTTCCTCATACAGTTGACAGCACTGATATTACCAAACAGTTCTTTTTTTAGGAGGGTAACTACTACCCTGTAATCGTTCAGGGGCCACTTTCCTCTTAGTAAGGGTTATAGAGACTCTTTAGCTATGGTAAGCAGCTCTTCTCGGAGAAGGACACTCAAAAATTGAACCATTGTTCTCTAACCTCGGGTAGTGCAGCATCCTCTCTGCCATGGGCTTCAACACTTTTGCGTTAGACATCCCTTGCTTGAAGGTACATTCAGGCACACTATTCTTATTACATGAAAGTTTTTATTTTTTATTTTATTTTATATATGAAAGATTTATTTCAATGTTGTTATCGTTATTTTCCTTCTTTTGTAGTTTATTTCCTTATTTCTTTTCCTCACTGGGCTATTTTTCCTTTTGGAGTCCTTGGGCCTCTAGCTTCCTGCTTTTCTAAGTAGGGTTGTAGCTTGGAAAGTACTAATATTAATATATATAAAAATTTGCCTAATGTTACATTTAACATAGATCAATGGCTACTTTTGTCATCAAAGATTCCTACATGTTTTATTGCTATTAGTACTCTTACCTATATATCATTTAGAAGATTTGAGCTCACGTAGCTAATTCCATAATAAGCCTATGGTTATTTATATGCTTTAATATCCAGAAATGGGCCTAAGACGTCAATCAGTTGACCAAAAATACAAGTCGTTAACTTTCATATATAAAACAAAGACTATAGAATTCTCTCTTGTGATGACTAATTTCCTTCCCTATGCAATCATTCTGTAAAATATCATATTTAGGAATAAGTCCAGTTTTAACTATCATCACATAATAGGCTTTATCCTACTTTATAAGGGCTCTAATGATTGTCTTTATTCACATGTTTTAACCGACAGCCATACCCATATCAAAAATTTTTGACTAAATTCTCCATTGGAAATATATATTTTAACTGGCAAATCTAAATAAGCAGAACATACTTTAATCACCTGAATCTTCAGATCTTTTAAGGAGATGTGGAAGTAGATTTGTCACAGCTTTTTTTTCCTAGTAGTTCATTCTTAAGGGTCCTTGCAAAGTCCCCCCCCCCTTTTTTTTCTTAGATGTTTATAACATTTCCGTGTTTTTCTGATGACGACTTTGTCGTTTCTTATACAGATATTTATCCACTTTTTACACAATTCAGGATCTTCAGGAAAAGATGAAAGCTAATTTTATAAGGTTCTTCATCTTTCTTCCCATTAGGTCTGCTAAAACAACCGAAACGGCACAGTTCACCATAATGTACAATAGAAACTGTCATCACTGAGGTTAAATACTGACAAGCGGTATTTACCATAATTTTGATGCCAAGATATACCAAGTTCCTCTACCTTTCTCTAACTCACCTTACTCTTCTTCCGTATTGCCTGACATCATGTGAAGAACAAGTCCGTTTTTTTTCCCGATTCTAAACGAATAGAAATGGAATGCTTTGGATATTGGCTAGTTGTGTCAACATACTATCACCAAAACTTACAATGCTTAACGATAATGGCTTAAACTTCAGGTATAATGAGTTTCCTTCTCTTACGTGGCCAGCACTCATTCTATTGTATTGCTTCCTGTATAGTCTCCCTAATAAAATAGCACTCATGTTATTATAAAGTAATCAACGTTATCAGCAAAATGATGCTGGTGACAAAACATATTTTTTCAATAAAACGAACACAAGAAATTCGCCGTCTAGCTCATCAAGTAGTATAGAGTAAAAATTATTAAGTGTGAAGGTGAGATGGTAATCCTGTGATGGTAGCACATAAATTAGAAATGGAATTTATTATTTTGAAAATAATTTACTGAAAAAGGGCAATAATCACTGGATTAATTTTCCCCAAATGCAACACGTTGCCGTCTCAATATTTATATTCTTGCGTATATATGGTGGGTTCCCGTGTGTGTGTTTTTTTTTTCTTTTTTTTTAAATGCTAACCATTGTCTGTGTTCGTAAGTTTCATTATCTGCATCCAAACAAAGAGCCTTTGACATGTTTTCTATGGAAGGCTGTTGCATCCCCGTATAATTGAGAACGGTGCTTGAGCATCGGTTGAAAGTTATTCTTATAATTTTTTTTGACCTGGTGGGGACTGATTTCAGTGTGTACTGTATAGATGCAGGGATAAAGAGCAGGGTGCAAATCAATAAGGAGACTATTGACATCGTTGAATTTTTATTATTGAACCATTGTAATTGCACAGATTATAGTCAATATCTTTGCTGGATTAAGTATAAGTATCTCTGCAGGTTTTTCCTGCTCAGTGCGGCGAAGGAATGTCGCAGGTGGTTGCTATGGCAACAAGGCATTCTTCTGTGACCTGTAGTCTCTCTAGTGATAGGGAGATTTCAAGTTTTATGAATTGTCATGTCTTCTTGAAACTGTTAATATAGCTGTAGCTCCCCCAACGACTGTAGGGTGCTGTATAGCCTGCTTTAGTAATGCTTTGTATTGCTCTGCCTTATCGTCGTGTGATTAAAGTAATTGAATACCGATATAGATATTTTTTAGTTAGTTATTCGGCAAATAAAAAGCTCGCAATAATTTAAACACCTGTTTCTTATTCATTCTCTGAGGCTATGATAGCAAAGCACGTGTAATACACTCTGTAAAACACGGAAAGGAGCAACGATACAAGGGGAAAGTAGTGATGATATTGATTGAAAGAAAATAGCGGGAACAAAAAGCTATTCTTTAATATAAAAACGCACACCAACCCCAAACCACACACACACACACACACACACACACACACACACACACACACACACATATATATATATATATATATATATATATATGTGTGTGTGTGCATGTGTGTGTGTGTGTGTGTGTGTTTTGGGGCTGGTGTGCATGCGTATACTAAAGAATAGCTTTTTTGTGCCAATTAATATTATTATATATATATATATACATATATATACTACTTATATATATATATATATATATATATATACACACACATATATATATATATATATATATATATACACACACATATATATATATATATATATATCACCGTGTGAGAATATCTTAACGTGGTGGAGGAGTTTGTGTAATCCCAAGATCACCAAAGCTGTAGTAGTCAGGGCCGTCTATATTAATTAGTTTTTTTTTTTTTTTTTTTTTTTTTTTTTTTAAACAGAAGTTCCCCAGCGCATCCGCAGTGGACAAGCGTGGTGATGAAACCCTGCCAAACTCTAGATATGAGTAAGAACATGTCTGGGGGTTTTATCCTGCAGTGAATTAAAAGCGGTTGCCTTTGTTGTGGTTTTTATTGTTGTGTGCGTGGGTGGGTTGTCGCAAACTTTAAGCTTACTCTGCCTTAAAGTTATAAGTAAGGTGATCTGGTTGCAATCACCAGTCTTGCTTATTGTAGAGCTTACAATGACCTTATAACTAACTTATTTGCTGATATTTTCAAATAAGGTTTATTCATGAATCACTGTAACTCAAATGGAAACAAACCTAATCTGGTTTGAAGACTGACTTTGAGCCTAACACAACGTTCCAAGGTTTTTCTAAATATAGTCGATGTTACTCTACTATATTAATCAAACGTTTCATAGACATTCATAAAATAAAGTGTATTATATGTATATATGATAATTCTTTCAGTAAAAATTACTTCGCCAAACACTTGATATATAAGCTGAGGTTTTTCATTCTAATATTCTTTCAAAGTTCTTTCAGAAATTGATATTATTTAAGCGATTATATGAAAACAAATTTCATCCTGAAATTAATAATAACTCTGGTAATGCATTACGTGACTTTTTTCCCTTTTTAGATAAATGATGAATTTGATAACTGAATTTTTCCCGAAAAAGTTATTTCTGTTTTTGTTGATTTGTATTAATATGCATGCGCCTGCTCTTACGGTTTATTGTGTTTCAGAAAAAGAAATTGTATGATTGGGTCTTTATATTAATAAATTTCACTATTTATAATAGGTTTTTGGGGTTAGAATTGAAATAAAAGGACCTTTATTACGAGAAAACTCTACTTAGAGATAATTGGGTGAAAAAAATAGTCTTTTGGTTCGAAAGAGATATCATCATCATAATGATAAGAACAAATTCAACAGCAGTGGAATCAAGAAATATCTAGTATGATAATAATAATAATAATAATAATAATAATAATAATAATAATAATAATAATAATAATAATAATAATAATAATAATCGGATATTTATGGATTTAAAGTTATACCATGGTTTCTATTTGTTTTATTAAAATAATCCCATAGACCTCTGCGCTTCATTTGTTAATGCACATACAAGCAACCTTTTGATGCTATAATTATACTTTCATAGATATTATCCTACTATAACTGCTGAGGAGGGGAGAGAGAGAGAGAGAGAGAGAGAGAGAGAGAGAGAGAGAGAGAGAGAGAGAGAGAGAGAGAGAGAGCTCATTGCCAAATCTCACTAATTTCAATATACATATATATATATATATATATATATATACGTCCTAATCCTTGTGTGTAAAATATGTGTTTTTATACGTCAAGGTTTATGACTCTAAAATCATAAGATGATAGATATGTTTGACCATATACTGTATTACCATCACAGTGGAGAATTCCCCCCCCCCCCAAAAAAAAAAAAAAACAATTCATCATGTTGATAGAGCAAGATTGCTTTTTACTGGCCGAGGGTTAGTCAGTTCCATTTGAGCAATCGCTAGACAAGGTACTCTCCTGAGAGTATCGGCTGTGTACAAGTGTACTCAAACCTTTTTGTAATAAAGTGGAAAAACCCCATGTTCCGATGTCTCATTATCCGTTGACATGGGACATATTGGTGTCAGGTGTGGGGTAATATTTTATTTTTTTTTATTTTGGGTATTCTGTATTTCAGTTGCAGAGGTAATAAGAAGAAATGGATTAGATTATTTTATATTATATTGTGCCCATTTTCACAGGCAATATTCTATTTCTTATTTTTTTTGGTGGAAGATGTGTTGTTTTTTGGGGTGATTTATACGCTAGCCCCTTCTAATGAAAGGCCTTTCATTAGAAGGGGCTAGCGTTCGATCCCAAGTATGAGGTAAAAATTTATTTCTATTTGAACACGATGTTGTGTTGATATTTATCCATATTGACTCATTAGGGGTAATTTGAATGAATTACTACCAATTGTGTCACGCGGTGTGCCGGGATATCGGGTAAAACTCGCTGGTAAGAGACTGATGTCTCGCCAGGTAAATCCTCGGACAGCTGGGTAGCGTCAGGTTCCGATATCTTTTATGGCCTCTCGTGGCATGGTTGGTTTCGACCTGGCCTTTCATTAGAAGGGGCTAGCGTTCGATCCCATGTATGAGGTATATATATATATATATATATATATATATATATATACTTAAGAAGATGGTCTAGTGTATATCAAATACAGTTGTTTATCCATGTGTTTTATTCATGTTTTCATATATGCATTGCAGATGTAAATATCCAGCCTGTAAAATGAGTGCCTCTCGTTTAGAGGTAGGTT
>NC_090737.1:58103869-58118869 GCF_036898095.1 Palaemon carinicauda
GCTTGGATTCAGCGCGCAGAAGTCCAGTTTTGCATCAAAGGCGTGACTCGCTCAACCACAAAAGCAGATTATGTTCTCGCGGCAATACCCGATGATACCTTCGCGGAAATATCCGACTGGCTTTGTGAACATGGAGACACCCAAATAGCTTATGACGTCCTCAAAACATACCTTCTGCAGCAGTACTCGGCATCACCAGCCGCCCGTATAGCAAAGCTTTTTCAGGTCTCTCAACAACCGTTTGGGGACCAAAGGGCTTCGCTCGCCCTCAGGGAAATGACCAGTATCGCTCGCCTGCAACCTGCTGCACTAGGCTCTCATCGTGATGTGAACCTACCGCGTGTCATTTCGATACGCCGTTTACCCGAACCTGTATGCGCTGCCATACCCGATGTCGATAGTTTACCCATAAAGGACTTGATGACCAAAGCTGACGCCCTTATGGACAGCCACTTCAAGATCTCCATCAACACCTCCACTCCTGATGAAGGGGACGCCTATTCAACATCAACCGAAGCTGACCTGAATGCCGTAGAACATACACGCCTACCCCGTGACGAGCCGAAGCGGCGACAAAGTCACCCACCACCCACCACTCACTTGCGCCCTAACCAACGACTTCTACAGCAACTTAATGCCTCCCATCCACCGCAGTTTTGCTACTACCACACCAGAATTGGGGCAACCACGAAGAAATGTGCCAAGGATTATCAGTGGCCAAAAAACGTGTAAGTAATCCATCGCTCGTGGCGGTGTCCTCCCATGTTTCTAATCTTTTCTTTTTACATGATGCAGGAACGGGCGTGTGATTTTTGGTAGACACGGATGCTTGTCGTTCTCTTTTGCCAAGGGAACTGTTCAGGACACAACGTAGTTTTTCTACATCTGCCGACGTCCGCTTGGTAGCTGCCAACGGATCTGCGATACCTACCTACGGTTATGAGAACCTCACATTATCGTCTGGAAACAGTAAATTCAATAGGAAGTTTCTCGTTGCTGACGTCACATTGCCAATCCTCGGTGTGGATTTCCTCTCTCATTTCCACCTTCTAGTCGATGTCGCCCACCGACGATTGGTCAAAGCAGACTCATACTTGTCGACACCTCTTCAAACCGCCCCTCCAACCTCGCTCTCCACATCAGCACACCCACGGATGCCTACAGCCATGTCCTTACGTCGTACCCGGAAGTTTTCCGTCCAAAACTTCGCAAAACGCCCCCGACTCCTGCCAAGCACGGTATTTATCACCATATCAACACGACAGGACCCCCAGTCTTCGCAAAATTCAGATGTCTGGCACTGGAACGATTGGCAGCCGCAAAACAGATGTTCGCCAAAATGGAAGAAATGGGCCTTTGCCAAAAGGCCTCCAGCCCATGGTCGTCACCCTTACACATCCTTCTAAAGAGAAACGGCTCTCTCTGTCCGTGCAGGGATTACAGCGCCTGAACATGCAAACAGAACCGGATCACTACCCCCTCACAAACATCGCTGACATGACCTCCTACCTGCAAAAAGCGAAGGTTTTCTCTACGCTCGACCTCCTGAAGGGGTATTATCAGGTGCCTATGAACCCAGAATACATCCCCAAGACCGCCATCACCACTCCGTTTGGTACATACACCTTCAATTACTCCTGTTTTGGACTTTGTAATGCTGGGGCCAGGTTTCAACGTCTCATGGATGGCTTCTTAGGGGACCTCCTCTTTTGTGTATGTTATGTGGACGACATACTTGTGTTCTCTCCCTCAAAAGAGGAACACCTCCATCACCTGCGCATCGTGCTTGACCGCCGGCAACAAAACGGCCTTGTAGTCCGGTACGACAAGTGTACCTTTGGCGCCAACGAAGTGTCATTCTTAGGGCACCACATCACTCCTGAATGAGTCCATCCCCTCCCTGGGAAGGTAGCAGCCGTTCAGGATTTCCCGGTGCCCTCCACCGTCAAAGCTCTGCAGGAAATCTTGGGCATGATCAACTATTATCACCGTTTTCTGCCAGCCATTGCCGCTATTCTTGCTCCCCTCTACGCCTCCCTCAAAGGCAAGCCAAAGGACCTGAAGTGGGGTCCCCTTCAAGAAGCGGCCTTCTGCAATGCAAAGAAAGCCCTATCAACTGCTACGGCTCTCAATTTTTCTATTCCACATGCCCCTCTCCTTCTCTTCACCGATGTCAGCTACGTCGCTATTGGTACAGTACTCGAGCAGGTGGTCAACGGCTCGGCCCGCCCAGTGGCCTTCTTCAGCAGAAATCTGTCCAAGGCAGAATTGGGTTATTCTACCTTCGATCACGAATTGCTGGCGGTGCACTTGGCTGTCCGTCACTTTCGCCATTTCTTAGAAGGTACACCATTCGTCATTCGCACAGACCACATGCCTCTGGCGCACGCCTTCACTCGACAGTCTGACGCCTGGTCCACCCGTCAGCGCCGATATCTCTCCGCCGTGGCTGAATACTATTGCACCCTTCAATACGTCCATGGGAAAATGAATCCCATTGCCAATGCCCTGTCAAGAAACACGTTGGCTGCCCTTCAACTGGGATTGGATTACAGCGCCTTGGCTGAAGCCCAACGACAGGATCCAGAGTATCAAGCATATATGATACCCTGCACGTACCCCCGTTGGGAAGACTTCCCCCTCGAAGACTCCAACACCACCTTCCTCTGTGACGCTAGTACTGGTAGACCGCGACCTTTGATTCCTGCTCCCATGCGCCGCAGGTGTTTGATTTCATTCACGGCCTTTCACATCCCTCGTGCCCTTCTACTGCACAGCTGATGAAGACGAAGATCATTTGGCACAGCATTTCTAAGGATGCTAAGGATTGGGTCCAAGCCTGTACTTTTTGCCAAACTTCTAAAGTACACCGACACACGGATTCAGGAGTGAGCACTTTTCCTCAACCTCAGCGTCGTTTCGCACACATTAACATCGACGTTGTAGGCCCCCTACCCACATCACATGTACATCGTTACCTGTGTACCGTCATCGACCGCTCCACTCGTTGGCCTGAAGCCAGTCCCATGGAAAATGCAATGTCCGCCTCATGTACATCTGCCTTACTCTCAGGATGGATTGCAAGATTTGGTATCCCTGAGTGTAAAAATTTACTTTTATTTTAATCTTTAAAATAAAACTTTGTTATATTATAGAATAAAACTTTTGTTGGGTAAATTTAATACTTGTAAAAACTAGTGGGTTGTTCCCATGATAGTTTGGTTCTGATGGTCATTTTAGTCTTGTCTCGCCTTGCGCTGTCTTTCTGTTCATAGTTTTAGTTCACAGCCGAGACTCGCACATGGTGGAGGTAATGGTGGTCTTTGTATTAGCTTATTTTCATTGCTGTTGGGAAAAAGTGTATTGAGCCATATATAAAATTGAATGTTATTAATTTGTTATACCCAGTCGTTAACACTTT
Organism: Palaemon carinicauda; assembly: GCF_036898095.1. NCBI lineage: Eukaryota > Metazoa > Arthropoda > Malacostraca > Decapoda > Palaemonidae > Palaemon > Palaemon carinicauda. The sequence goes on from NC_090737.1 coordinate 58,107,291, forward strand.
GTGTTAAATGTGTATACATTTTTTTGGTTCTATATATGGCTGTTATTTTTTTTTTCAACTTCCTGGGTAGAGGTCCTTTCCAGCCTTTACCCACGAAGAATTTACTGCCAAAATTTACTGTCGAATTAGTCATGAAGTTCTACTTTCAAATTTACTTTCAAGTTGTCGTTCTTAAGTTATTTTACTTATTGTTAGATAATTTTTCAAGACATTTATAATAGTCTTAATGACTTATAATGTTATGTATAAATAAACTGTCTATGGCTTTTTATACAGTTTATGATTGCACCTTGACTTAGGACAATCACATACGTCATGAACAGCATAAGTTACTTATATAAAGAAAATTTTTACATCACCATACCATCCACAGGCTAATGGGCATTTTGAGCGTTTTAATGGGGTATTGAAAAGTATAATTAAAATGATTTGTTCAGATTATCCTCGCTGTTGTCACAGGTATCTTCCTTGTGCCTTATTTGCTGTTAGAGAAATCCATAACAATACTTTAGGATTTTCTCCTTTCGAACTGATTTATGGACGAAATGTGAGAGGTCCTTTATCATTATTGAAAGAGTTGTTTACTAATCAGGACCTTAATAAAGAAATTAGAAATTCTTATGAGCATGTGTTGCATCTGCGTGATAGGTTAGAGGAAACAGCCCAGATTGCATTCCAGAATGCCAAGGTTAATTTTAGAAGTATAAAACTTATTATGATCTGAAAACATCTGATAGAAAATTTGTTATCGGTGATGAGGTTCTGTTACTGTTACCTTCTGACACTAATAAGCTCTTATCTTAGTGGCAGGGTCCATATAAGGTAATTGGCAAGAAAGTTCAGGTTGATTACATTATAGAGGTAGGGAATAGACATAAACTTTTCAAAGTAAATATGTTAAAAAAGTATTACCGTAGGGCCACTATTAACAATTTGCAAGTGTTTGATGAGGTTACCCCTTTAGAACAGAATGTTTTAATGGGACCTCTTGATCTGGTATAGGTTGCTGTAGTTACTCAATGTACAGATTCTCCTTTGCCAGTATTAGATACAGAGTCTAAGACTGAACCTGATGTGAATCCCTCTCTAACTACAGAACAAAAGGCAGAGTTATCCACTTTGTTAGACAGCTATAAGGATGTTCTTAGTGATATACCAGGTTGTGTTAAAAACTTTAGTCATTCCATACAATTAACTACCATTGAGCCTGTCAAGAGAAAGCCTTACGCTGTTTCTTATCGCTTAAGAGAGGTATTTAACAGTGAAGTTGATAAATTGTTGGAGCTTGATATAATTGAAGCATCTATATCTAACTATTGTTCACCGGTTGTACTTGTAAAAAAAATCTGATGCCAGTTATCAGATGTGTATAGATTTTAGGCAGTTAAATGCTGCAACAGTGTTTAATTGTGAACCTATTCCTACTATCGATGAGAACTTAGACAAATTTTCAAACTGCAAACATTTGTCAGAAATTGATCTGGCTAAAGCTTATTACCAGGTTCCAATAGAAGAATCCTGCCGAAAATATACTGCATTCAGTACTAATCGGGGATTATTTCAATTCAAAAGAATGCCATTTGGATTTAGTACTGCCTGTAGTACATATAACAGTCTGTTGCGCCAAGTGTTGAAAAATTTAGACCACGTTAGTTTTTTTTTTTATAAAATTTTTGTTCACTCTAGCTCATGGCGTGAACACTTGGTGGCCCTCGAGAAAGTGTTTTCCAGACTTCACAGCTGGAATTTAACTTGTGGTCCCTCTAAGTGTCGTTTTGGTTACGAGGTAATTCACTATTTGGGATACCAGATTAGTAGGAATTCTCTGCAACCATTACGAGATAAAATACAAGCAATTATGGATATGCCTTTTCCAAGTAAGAAACGACAACTACGATAATTTTTAGGGTCTGTTTCTTCCTATAGAAGATTTATCCCACAATTTGGAAGTATCTCTGCTCCTCTGTCTGATTATTTAAAAAAAAAATCAACCTGATGTAATCAGCTGGAATTCTAAGGCGAGAGAAGCATTTGAGTTGTTGAAAGCGAAGTTAAAACTTGCTCCTATTTTGCAATTACCAGACCTTAGTAAGCCATTTGGTCTGAGAACAGATGCAAGTGATCATGGAATAGATGGTGCACTGTTGCAATACAATTCCGAGGGTATACAATTTCCTATTTCTTACGCTAGTCGTGAGTTGCAAACCTCAGAATTTAAGTATTTAGTCATTGAAAAAGAAACCTTAGCAATTGTTTGGTCTGTGAGAAAGTTCCAACAGTACCTATATGGAAGATCATTCTTTTTAGAGACTGACTATCGTCCTTTGACTTATCTGAGAAATACCAAAGCTCATAATGCAAGACTGATGCGATGGAGTCTCCTTCTTCAGGAGTACCAGATTCAAATACCTCATATTAAAGGAGCTGCCAATGTTCTAGCTGATGCATTGTCCCGCAATCCCGCGTAAGTTAAAAATTTTCCCTGAAAATTATCTTGGGGTGGAAGAATGTAAAAATTTACTTTTATTTTAATCTTTAAAATAAAACTTTGTTAAATTATAGAATAAAACTTTTGTCGAGTAAATTTAATACTTGTTAAAACTAGTGGGTTGTTCCCATGATAGTTTAGTTCCGATGTTCATTTTAGTCGTGTCTCGTCTTGCGCTGTCTTTCTGTTCATAGTTTTAGTTCACAGCTCAGACTCGCACAGGGTGGAGGTGAGGGTGGTCTTTGTATTAGCTTATTTTCATTGCTGTTGGGAAAAAGTGTATTGAGCCATATACAATATTGAATGTTATTAATTTTTTATAGCCAGTTGTTAGCACTTTGTGTTAAATGTGTATACATTTTTTTTGGTTCTATATATGGCTGTTATTTTTGTTTTCAGCTTTTGGAGTAGAGGTCCTCTCCAGCCTTTACCCACGAAGAATTTACTGCCAAAATTTACTGTCGAATTAGTCATGAAGTTCTACTTTCAAGTTTACTTTCAAGTTGCCGTTCTTAAGTTATTTTACTTATTGTTAGATAATTTTTCAAGACATTTATAATAGTCTTAATGACTTATAATGTTATGTATAAATAAATTGTTTATGGCTTTTTATACAGTTTATGATTGCACCTCGACTTAGGACCATCCCATACGTCAAGAACAGCATGACTTATTTTATATTTGTTTGGAATAATACTACACTGAACATATTTCTTCTGACAGGGGTACCACTTTCACCTCTCAATTATGGACATCATTAGCGAATCTCCTGGGCATCACCCTACATCAGACAACAGCCTACAACCCCGCTGCCAATGGAATGGTTGAACGTTTTCATTACACGCTCAAAGCAGCTTTGATGTCCCGCTGCAAGGATTCCAATTGGTTTACTCAGCTTCCCTGGGTCCTCCTCGGACTAAGGACCACTCCTAAAGACACCCTCGACGTCTTGGCAGCTGAAATGGAGTATGGCGACCCATTGGTCGGCCCTGCCAAATTTTGTCCTTCTACAACCTCCTCTGACGATCTCCAGCGCATACATCACGTCGTGGGAAAATTTACTCCATGCCGCCAGACTTACAAGCCCCCAGCGAAGCATCACATACTGACAGACTTGCACTCTGTAATGCATGTCTTCCTGCGCAACGACACTAGCAAGCCACCGCTAACGCCCCCTTACACGGGACCTTTCCTACTAAACATTCGGGGCAAAGAAGACTGGGTTTCCATTGATCATCTAAAACCTGCTTATCTCCTGCCAGATGACCCGCCTTCAGTTCGCCTCTCCAGATCAGGGCACCCTATTTAACATGTACAGTATGTAATTTTTATGGGGGAACCATTTACCAAGCGTATGTCACACGATAGTATATAGTAACAGCATTTCATTTTGTGTATATATTATGCTTGTATCTTCGCTCTCCCCTTGCACTAAAAAGAACCTGAAATAACATGTATCTTTTTCTCACTATTAACTTTTAACTGGTATGGTATCAGTTGAACAGGAAATTTCCTGTTTCATTGAACCTGAAATAATGTGTCTATTTTTCTCACCGTTAACTGTTAACCGGTACGGTGTCGGTTGAACAAGAAATTTCCTGTTGCATTGAGTTTTTGTGTATGAAGGCGAGTGTCTGTAATAAAGTTATTCAGTTGCTTTCATCCTGTTTTTGAGTCACAACCTTCTCTCGGCTCGTCACAATCCTCTGTGCTTCCATTCAGGTTATCCATGCATTACTATTTCTAAATACGGCACTTGGTATGTTACCCTACATTTGAAATTGATGGATAATACCTGTTTTTTTTTTTTCATAGGTCGAAAATAGTTTTTTTTCAGACGGACATTCCTCCTGATAGTTTCCGGAATAATAGAAAATTCATATACTTTTTACCATTTTTCTTTTGATATCGGCAAGTGTTTCAATTTACTTCGTGATCATTCTTCAGGACTACATTTAGTGATAGATAAACACAATAATATAAAGGCATTCTTGGTAAAAACTTGGATAAAAGAAAAAAAAATATGGAAACTGATTAACTAACAATGGTAAATGAAATGTTTAGGAATATAACAATGAAAAATTTAAGGTATTATTTTAAATACATATATGTGTTTTCACAAGACTTTACAAAATATCATGAAGCTTGCGGTGCCATAAAGTTCAATAATGAAATTAAGAAATACCTGAACCGATAGGTCTACCTAAGAGAGAGAGAAAAAAAAATAACTTTGACCCAATTTAAAACGAATGTCAAGTAATTTTCATACAGTGTTTTATCCAAAATACCTAAAAATTAAACTATTATCGGTGTAATTTCTATTGACTACTTGAGAGGTTCCATGAAACTTTTCATACTCATATTACTAAAGTTTTCATTTATCGTTTTTCTTAATCAGTTTCGAGGTTTCCTTATTTTTTATTTATTTTTTTTTTTGTCAAAATTTCCTCTACAAATTATCTTATATCAAAGCATAATTCCATCACTAAATGTAGTCCTGAAAAAAGGTTGACGAAGTGAATCGAAACATGTATTGACAAAAAATATTAAATGGGGAAACTATATTATTCTGAAAAATATCTGGAGGACTGGCTGTCTGAAAAGAAACCGTTTTCGATATTTGAACGCCACCAAGATTATGTCAATTTATTTCAAACGTAGAGTAACATTAAATAACCTATCAGCATTATCATCATCATCATTTATTCCTCCTACGCCTATTAATGCTAAGGGCTTCACGTACCGACTATGCATATTGTACATATGCGCACACACACACACACGCACCCATATATATATATATATATATATATATATATATATATATATATATATATATATATATATATATATATATATGTATATATAAACACACATTTATAAATATATTTTTTTGGGCTTAGGCCATGTCGTCCTGATGGAAGTTTCTTCATTAGTAGCTTCCTGGGTATATTTGACTACAGTGATATTTCCCAGAGAATTTACCAAAGGTATCCAGAATTCTAACTCCTGGAGCGAATATCCCTTAAAATTTAAAAAGGGATATCACGTAATATCAGAAAACGTATTCTTGACACATCTCATAGCTATCTACACCCCTAATAGCGTTTTCGCTTCGAGGGGAAAAAGTGGCAAGAATATAGGAGAGTCGTTAAAAAGGCGACGCTCTTACCGTACTGTAAATAGTGCACCAAATTGCCACCGCGCGGCGCCACCAAGCCATTCTTTCTGACGTAGATTTGTTGACCGGTGTTATCCCGCGTTATCTTTTGCTATTTTGGAGTTTATTTGTCGCTATGATGTCTTCACCAGCCTCATCTGCTTCTGGGAAGTTAAGTAATATCTTTGAATTGTGTAAATGTAAGCTCTTGCCAGTTTTGCTTTTCGATTGAGATCGTATTTAACGTAACAAGAGCTGTTGCCAGCCGGATGGCGTCACGGATGCGGTCGTTCTTTCTTGTACATTTAGTTAGCCAGAACGACATTCCCGGCATTATTTGCTTTAATAACTTTAGCTATTTAGAAATTTAGCTAGGTATTTATATATTATGTCATTGTTGTAGGGGATTTGGCTATTTATGATCGAGCCTCACGAGTGCTAGGCTTCCTAGCCTAGGCACCTACACACTTCATGCATGATATAACCTTTCTGATAAAGTTTTATTGAAGCTCAGGCAATACTTTATACAAATAAGATATTACTGGTGGAAGCCCGAATATAATTCCACCTTCCACTTGAACCCTCATTCTGGATGTAGGCCGGCAAGGCTGAGCTTTTGCCTTCCTCCATCCTCTCTTTTTTTCTGCCTTTCCTTATACTGGGCCACGCGCCGACAGCTAGTAGCTACCGGCGGCCATGTTGGTTGTTTGTCGGCTGGCAGGTACTCTTCCGCCACTTGCCGGGGGTGTCGCTGAGCGATAACCCAACGACAATAAACATACTATGACCAGTGGTCGGCATCTAAGTTGTCGGCCAGCAGTCGGCCACCCAAAGTATAGATCTGAAGACAGTAACTGCCTTCAATAGCCCAGAATAGGCCGGCATATGTCGGCAAAGCCGGCATATGTCGGCAGGCCCGGCATGTGTTGGCAAGCCCGGCAGATGCCGGCAGGTCCGGCAGGTCTGGCGGTATACCGCCGCCAGTCAGTGCTGTAGCCCAAAAAGTTTTTTCCAACCTACAAGGTACTTCATGGGCAGCCTATTGTGTGACCATCACATAAAAGAGAATGATCCTCTCTACCACTTAATGGTTATCAACCATTAATTTACCCCCAATATTGAACCTGGGACATTGTGTTAAGAAGACACTTTATATCAAAGGATATTATCTTCCCATACAAAATTCATTAAGAATTTATTGTTCAATATTGGAGGAGGTCATAGTAATGGGGTGGACAGGAAACACAAGTAGGTGTCTTTCCTATTTTCTAGCTTACTCTATCCAAGCTAATATTTAAAAAAAAAAAAAAAAAAAAAAAATATGCATGCTGAAATCTGAGAATTTCACCGAATACTTATATGCTTTCTTTCTTTACAGGAGGAGCATCCCGAGTGCGGGAACAGTTTTTGCAGGGTCCGTAGCAAGAACTTCTACGGCCATGACGTGTGCAGGGCCCATGCTCGCTGCGCAGTCACCAAGGGGGCTCTCAAATACTGGGACCCACAGGTATGTACCGTTTGTGACAAACTGGTAAAAGAGGGTTTTGATGATCAAAAGTCTACTGAGTCAAGGGATGCAGCAAGGGACACGCTGCGAAAATGGGTCAGGGGTTTTCAGAAGAACACCTCTGGCCCATACCTTCCTAATAAGAGGATGAGGGACTGTCTTTTCCCTAGGGCATCTTCGGATGCAATCATTCCCCAGGCTCAACCTGAGATTCCCCTAGTTCAGATCCCGGTAGAACCTGACGTATCGGATGCCTTGCAGGGCATCCAATTGGAGGACAACATGTCTGTTGTCTCAGAGGAGACTGAGAACAATCTCCTAGTGGAGGAACAGGATCAGGAGGATGACGTACCTCCTGAGGCTGAAGTCGAGAAAACCGAAACGATTTCGGTATCATCAGCTACAGTGACTAGGCCGGTGCCTTCAACTTCTTCCACTGCACCCCAGTTAGATTCCATCACGAGTACGTTACACTCGCTGCTGTCTATGGTGCAGGACATTCAGAAGAAATCGTCCGAGAAAGAAGCTTCTCTTCGGACAGAAATACATCAGCTGGTTGCAACACGTTTAGCCCCGAAGAGGCTAAACGTCAAGGATCTCCCCGCCTTCTCTGACGTCAACCCCTGGAGGTACGCAGAGCATATGCCAATGTCGGGGTGGGGGGGGGGGGAAGATCTTCGTCTCGGAGAAACTGGGCACTGTCCCAGAAGAGGAAATCGAGTTTTGGCCCAGCAAAGGGGCCTATCCGGATTGCTATGTCCGTCTGAGGACGGAACCTGCATCCAAAGAGGAGAAAGAGCCGAAGGAGACCATTGTCCTCGAACTCTCTAAGGCCCAGGCCTTATATACAACCACCTTGAAGGAGAGCGCCTTTACTAGCTCCAAGGTGCCGGCTCTCAGCAAGAAGCACCCGTCCTTCATTGCTGACCCCAAACGTGCCTTCCCCTTTATAGACAAAGGGTTTAAGGCAGCTTTAAAGGCAGTCGAGGCAGGGAAACCTTGCCTACGCAGGAAGAGTGTAGACCCTTTTCCCTCGCCTTTCCATCAGACGATGCAGACTGGAAGGATGTCCACAACACCTTCACAGTCGGGAAGCTGGAGGCAGATATTGCCGGACGACAGTTCGGTGAAGACCTCCTGAAGTTGTCAGACTTTCTCCTGCGCAGGGAACAGGAGACAAAAGAACATCTTGCTGCTTCCATGTCTCTGCAGACTGGCCTAGAGACTATGGCAAGCATCCCGGACACCCCAGACATGTACATGGTCTTCGCCAAATCTTATTTGGCGACAGTCACCAAGGACCTGTAAAATTTTATTAAAGCCCGAAGGGCTTGTAGAGAGTTCGTGTTCGCCTCGGCTGCGGTGAGGCACGAACCAAGGAAGCTGATAGCCTCCAACATCTGGGGAAAAGACCTCTTACCAAGCGAAGTGGTCAAAGAGGTCGTGGACAAAGCCGCAACGCAGAACAGAAATCTCCTCTCCAAGTGGGGCTTGTCCTCTAAAAGAAAGTCTTCAGCTGATGAAGGTCCCCAGCCGAAGAATAAATCGAAACGACCAAGAGTGCCCTCTTGGCCAATACAACAGCAACAGCTTCCCATGGCCACGGTGCCCCAGACGGTGGCACAACCAACCACCACCTTCCAATTGGTGCCCCAAACGCTAGCGACCCAATCGTCTGTATTCACCCCAGTCTTCGAAAGGCAGTCAACAACCTTTAGGCCGAAGTCTCGAGGCTCCTTTCGAGGATCCTCTAGACGCCCCTTCAGAGGTAGGGGCAACAAAGGTGGACGTGGCCAAGGAGGTAAATCCTCCAACCAGCACTCAAAGTGAGATGATACCAGTAGGAGGGAGACTTCTCCTCTTCCGAGATCGTTGGAACTTCGATCCCTGGGCCCACAGCCTAATCAAGAACGGACTAGGGTGGAGTTGGAGCTCAACTCCACCAAACTTCCCTCAATTCTTCCAACACTCAACCCCCATACTGGAAGAATATGTTCAGGAACTCCTGAACAAAAGAGTTATAAGGAAGGCGAAGTCCATCAAATTCCAAGGAAGGCTATTTTGTGTTCCGAAGAAGGACTCGGAAAAGCTCAGAGTCATTCTGGACTTATCACCACTCAACAAGTTCATAGTGAACTACAAGTTCAAAATTGTGATGCTTCAACAAATAAGGACCCTTTTGCCCAAACGTGCATACACAGTCTCCATAGACATGACGGATGCGTACTGGCACGTTCCAATCAGCTGTCAAGTTTCCCCCTACCTAGGATTCAAACTACAAAAAAGAAAGTAAATTTTCAGAGCCATGCCCTTCGGTCTGAACATAGCTCCAAGGGTATTCACCAAGCTTGCGAATGCAGTCATTCATCAATTACGCCTAAAGAGAATCCAGGTGGTAGCCTACCTGGACGACTGGCTGGTGTGGGCAGCATCCGTGGAAGAGTGCATGCAAGCCTCAAGTAAGTGATCCAGTTCCTGGAACACTTAGGATTCAAGATCAACTTGAAAAAGTCTCGACTATCTCCTGCTCAAAAGTTCCAGTGGCTGGGTGTCCATTGGGACTTGCAGTCACACTGCCTTCCATTCCATCAAAAAAGAGGAAAGAGATAGCAGGATCTGTCAAAAGACTCCTTCAATCCGCCAGGATATCAAGAAGCAAAAGGAGAGAGTGTTGGGGTCCCTCCAGTTAGCCTCAGTGACAGATCCAGTATTGAGAGCACAATTAAAAGATGCATCAGGAGTTTGGAGAAAATACGCATCAAACGCTTGAAGAGATCTACAAAGACTGATACCAAATCGTCTGCGTTCACTACTCAAGCCATGGTCGGAGGCCAAGAACCTAAAGAGCAAGGTACCTTTGCAACCAAGGAACCTGGTCTCCCCTCTTCAAAACCTTCCACATCAATTTTCTGGAAGCCATGGCAGTTTATCTCTCTCTGAAGAAACGGAAACTTCGCTGCTCAATCCATATCTGTCTGGTTCTAGACAGCGATGTCATAATGAGATGCCTAAACCGACAAGGCTCGAGATCGCCTCACATAAATGAAGTGATACTGGCCATCCTCCGACTAGTGGAGAAGAAGAGATGGCACTTGTCAGCAGTCCACCTTCAAGGGTTCCGCAATGTGACAGCGGACGCTCTATCCAGGATCAACCCGATAGAGTCAGAATGGTCCCTAGACGCAAGATCATTCTCTTTCATATTACGCAAAGTCCCAGGACTGCAGATAGATCTCTTCGCAACGAGCGACAACAAGAAGCTACCCTGGTACGTAGCCCTGTACGAGGATCCTCTAGCGGAAGCAATGGATGCAATGTCCATAGATTGGAACAGATGGTCCAAGATCTACCTATTCCCTCCAACGAACCTTCTGCTGAAAGTCCTCGACAAACTGAGATCCTTTCGAGAGACAGCAGCAATAGTGGCCCACATGTGGCCCAACAGCGTCTGTTTCCCTCTAGTAACGGAACTACACCTGAAGCTGATCCTGTTGCTGGACCCAGTTCTGACTCAGCAAGTGCAGAAATTGACTGTCTCAGCTTCATCACAGAAAACCCAGAACTTTCGTCTCATGATTTTCTCGCCTAAGCGGTCAAGAAACGGTTTGGGATTTCTAGGGACAGTATTAACTTCTTAGAAGAATACAAGTCAAAGTCAACAAGAAGATAATAAGAGTCTTCCTAGAAGAAATGGGTGGCCTTGGTCAAGACGAAGAAACCTAAGGAGATTTCTACGGATTTCTGTTTGTCCTTCTTCATCCATCTTCATGAACAAGGTTTAGCAGCCAATACGATTACTACATGTAAATCTGCCCTAGCCAGACCAATGCTTTACGCCTTCCAGGTAGATTTTTCTAATGAAATCTTCAACAAGATTCCTAAAGCCTGCGCTAAACTTCAGCCCGCAGCTCCTCCAAAGCCCATTTCATGGTCTTTGGATAAAGTTCTTCTCTTAGCATCAACTCTGAACAATGAAGATTGCTCGCTGAAAGACTTGACTCAAAAGGTGATATTTTTATTTGCACTAGCCTTAGGAGCCAGAGTTATCAAAATAGTGGCCCTCTCGAGGGATGATGGCCATATTCAGTTCACAGACGGTAGAGAACTGAACCTCTCTCCGGACCCGACGTTTCTTGCCAAGAACGAGCTGCCCACTAAGAGATGGGGTCCCTGGAGAATCTGCCCTCTGAAGGAAGAAGCATCCCTCTGCCCAGTGGAATGCCTAAAGGTCTATCTTCGTAGAACTTCAGACTTTAAGAGAGGTCAGCTTTTCAGGGGAGAGACTTCCAGTTCAACGTTATCCTTGAAACAGATAAGGGCGAAAATCACCTATTTTATACGCAAAGCGGATCCAGATAGTACACCCGCAGGTCATGATCCGAGAAAAGTTGCCTCGTCTCTGAATTTCTTTCAGACGATGTCGT
>NC_090737.1:58126369-58171369 GCF_036898095.1 Palaemon carinicauda
AACGATTATTGACACAAAGGTCCTAGATTAGATTTCGTCAATCATCTTTATCTTGAGCTTCTCCATTCATCATTAACTAATTCTGGCTTCATCGTCTCCAGCCATGTAGGCCTAGGTTTTCAAACTTTTAGCGCCTTGTGGATCTCAGTCAAACGTTTGGTATACTAATCTCTCCTTGGGAGTGTGAATAACATTTCCAAATCCACTCCATCTACTCTTCACCATAATCAATCCATTTATGGCATTTGAGTAATCTGGCTCTTTTATATTTTCCTTTCTTTTACTATCCTGCCATTTAACTCCCAATGATCTTCGGATAGGTTTTGTTTTCAAATCTACTAAATCTGTTGGAGATTGCTTCACCGTCATACGATGACTTAAGTCCATACAGGAAGAGTGAGATCACTAAACTGATATATGTTCATATTTTTATATGTAATTTCAGGCGATTTGATCAGTAAAACTTCTACATTTTCTAGATCTTGGTTGTTCATATAACAGCTTTTAATCAACGATCCTCCCTAGTCACTTTAGAATAAGCATTCTATATATTTTCCTAATTACTGAAGTAAGTGCGAAGCCTCTGTAATTATTGCAATCAGTCATTTTTTTTTTGTGTGTGTGGAGGGGGAGGGGGGCGCCAACACTCCTAATTTTCCTTCATCGGGTTTTTCCTCTTTATGCTACATTCTACAAAATAATATTGTAATTATTTGGGAGGTCACCAATTTTGAAGCCAGTATCTTCTCCGTAGCTATTCCATCGTATCCAAGGGCTTTCAGTCTCTTTGGCTTCTTAAAGACTGTTTCGATTTCAATCACACTGAATTTATTTACTGGTACACCCAGGTACCTTGGTATCTCCTATTCATGATCTCAATAAAGTGTTCTATCTAACTTTGCCTTTCTTCATCTTCTGCTGTTATAACAAATGCATCTCTCTTTTTTTAAGATTATATAATTCTTCTTCTTTGTCCCAGTAGATGCCAGTCATTCTAGGCTTTCCATTTGACCTCACTATCAATAATAGAGTAATCATAATTTTCTATCTTGTAATTTTCATTACTTCCTTGAAAACTTACAGCAATCAATTTCTCTCTGTGTCTCTTTTTAATAGTACGCCATTTATTATTTCATATCTATGGTTTTCTTATTGTACCTGCGTGTCCCAAAACTTCTCTACCAGCTGACTGATATATGTTTTTAATATCCCACCATTTTTCAATAATTGTTTGCTCTTCGTCTATTAAAATCTTCAAAACTACAAATCAATTCCTTTATTTAATAGCAACTGTTGCTGTCTATTCATCCACAAGAGGCCTAGTTGTATCAAACCTAGGTATTATATCTCCCTATATGCTAGGTGCTTTCAGTTTTACTTTCAGTGTAGCAATTGGAAGCTGGTGATACGTGCCAATATAAGCACTACCATAGCTTCGTACATTTCTCCGAGTCCCCCTTCTCTCTTTATTAATGGCAATGTGATCTATTTGATTTTTGTAATTGCTACATGGTGAAGTCCATGTACATTTGCGGATGTCCTTGTGATGGAGAAGAGTACCTCCAATGACAAAAAATTTCCTCCATTTCTATTTGCAGCTTTGCCATGATCCTCGACACCCATCAAATTCTCTATACATAATTTATTTCCTTCAACTTCACCACTAAAGTCTCCTATAACAATTTTGATATCTCTCTCTGGGATATCATCTATTACACTCTGCAGTTCTTCATACTTTCATCTTAATTTTTTTTTCAGGGGAATCCTTTGTTGTTACATAGCAAACTATAAAACTCATAATGCACTGTTTGTAATTAAACTTTATGAGTAATATTCGACTATTTACAGCTCTCCACTTGGTTAATGCTTTTGTGCTTTGGGTGTCTCCATTATTCCCACCCATTCCCTTCCAATTCCATCTGTTCTTCCTGACTATATCTATCTATCATCTATCTATCTATCTATCAATCTATTTGTATATATATATATATATATATATATATATATATATATATATATATATAAATATATATATATATATATATAAATATATATATATATATATATATATATATATATATATATATATATATATATATATACTCGCACACTCACACACACACGTATATATATATATATATATATATATATATATATATATATATATATATATATATATATATATATATATATGTCCCATATCGATATCAATAATGAGATATCGGAACATGGTTTTTTTTTATTTTATTACAAGAACGTATGAGAATACATTATACACAGTTTAATACTCTCAGACGAGTACTCACTTGCCCTCTTTGTTCGCTCGAGTGGTACTGCCTAACCCTCAGCAAGTAAGATGCAATGTTGCTCTATCAACAAGCTGAATTGCTAGCTTTTGTGGAATTCTCCACTGTGATGGAAATATACTGTCACCAATAGGGTCTCAACTCTCAACACATCACCTTATGAGACTTGGTACGCCACGTATAACAGAGTTCGGTGATTGCACTCTCCAATTTTTGACAATCGTAGTACTCTTAAAAAGGTCATTATTCTCACTGTATAAAACAGATATTTTGCATACAAAGACTAGGACATTACCCTACCGCCCCCCCCCCCTCCCCACTCCGCCACCCACAAGCTCCTCACTCCGGGAGGAGGTGCGCACTCGCCCTCTTTAGTCTATGATACATGGAGGACACTCCGACCCACAATAAGGCATGGCATGTACTAGATAGAAATGCAACATAAGATATATGCATAAAAATCACCCCAAAAAACAGACATCTTCCACAAAAAAATAAAAGAAAATTAAATATTGCTTGTAAAAATTAACACAATATAATATAAAATAATTTCATAATATAACAAATAAATAAAATACAGAATACCCAAAGGCCTTTTGGGCGGGACAGGGGTATGTATAGATATTCCTTTATCCCTCAATTTTACTTGTCCGGGTTTACAGCACAATATCGCAGAACAACTCATCACCACCATTTCGCCATTTTTAGAATTACTACTACAGTTACAATTGTAACTGTCATTTGGTTACCACTAGCCATTTTCACAAGAAAATCATTCATCTTCCCACGCTTTTCTTATAACTCCTAATTATAGGGTATGCACATCTACATATTCTCTAATACTGCCTTTCCTCGAGGCTTAACTTTAATCCTGCAGCCTCTTCCCCTTAATGAACTACCCCGGCCCTAGCAACCAGGAATCTAATAATATGTAAATAATACAGCATACGACTGATAGATCTCACCTGACTATTTAACCTCTCTGTGTTTGTTTTTAGGTTCACTCCGTTGTATGTCATACATATTGCTACACCCAGCAAAATTATCATAGCCCTTTACTTATACATTAAGCACCCACATAAGAACACATTGTTGTCTTCAAGTTTATCTTAAACACGTTAAAAAAAAGTTAAAATAAGAAATGAGGTCAACTCAAGGAATGTTGTGTAAGCATGGGTAAGAAGGTACACTCAGATTTACACTTTTGAAAACTACTTCTTCCAGTATTATATGTATGTGTTCCAGATGATGTTCAGACACTGCACCATTAATAATGTTTTTTCACTACTGCGTTAGATTTAACCATCTTTGTACGGACCCAAATACCCTGGCTTTAGTTTGTGTTTCCAAGGTTATAATCGTTTCAAATACACACGGTCACCCAAAAATACTTTTCCCGGTGCAGTTTTGAACCGACTATCATACTGTGAGCTGTGTTTTTCATTAGATCTTTTGAAAAACATTTCAATGGTGCTCATTACTCTCCTTAAAAGATTTAGTAAATAGACATGGTATTGCTCAGTTGAATAATTTGGCAACTGTTACGAATAAATCTAGACCGTTTATGGTAATACAGAATCCTGTCCATACACTAAAAAGAACAGTCTGTCCCTGAGCGAGGCATTATATGCAATGTTCATTGTTAGCTCAGCCGTAGGAACCATTGCGTGCCAATGAAGGGGGTCATCAGCAACAAAGTAACGTAAAATTAGCACTACTTCCCTATTATGCAATTTCACTAAAACATTAGCTTAAGGCCTCTATGTCATCCCTGAAAAGTGTTATATGTTCATAAAGTCGATGACAGAATTCACCTCCATATTTATAAACTCGAGACCATTATCACTTAACAAAATTTTTGGCAACCAAACTTAGTAATGAAAGAGCACAGCGCCTGGGATAATGAATTTGCTGATTCATCCAACATTACGTAAGTATGAGTGTAACGATTAAATGCATCCACAAATACATATATATACTTATGATTAGTTGAAGTAGTAGGAAATGGTCCTACCACATCCATATGCACCCTATAAAATTTATTGGGAATCAAATGGCATGACATTCTATATATTTTTTTTATAGATTTTTCAATTCCTAAACAAAATAAGGATTTTAATGCTCTTCTTAATGTTCTATCAATCCCAAAATGCCCTGCATACGGACATGCATGTACAATGTGGATGGCTCTATTAATTAAGGAGTGAAGAAGAACTACCCGTGCACAAAATTCCCCTCCCCTCATCTCATAAGCACGATATAAGATATCATTCATTATGAAAAAATTCTCACGATTCCCTTTAATCACTGCTCGCACTCTTTCCATCTATTCCTCATTTCTGTACCTCTCTGATTTCCTTTTTCTCCCAACCTCCCAAGTCAATCACACCTGCATCATCAGGGCACTCATTCTGGACACCCCTGGTCATATCCTCGCCCACCCACACGTATTCACGTTTACTATTTCCATCTCTCTCTCTCTCTCTCTCTCTCTCTCCCTCTCTCTCTCTCTCTCTCTCTCGCTCGCAGATCTCTTTTTTTTATTGCTTCTAGCGTGAATTTACATCCCCTTCTCTATTTTGATGGGGGCTCCAATATTTTGGTTTCGTTCTTCGTTCCTCTTTTGTGCCCTAATTCTTACCCCCATTACTGCACTTCTAGAGAGGGCATCCGCTACCTTGTTAGTTTTACATTCAATGTGATCAGACCCTTTTATGTTAAACTCTAAAAATCCTTCAATCCTTATCGCTTGTCTATACGTCAAGTCCCCTTTGTAAAATAAATCACAAAGGTTGCGATGATAACTTTCTAACTCAATCGACTGACCTAATAAAAAAAATCTATACATATCGAATGTACTTTGGTTTTTTTTCTTCCCCTTTTAATGCCCTGAAAGCAAAAAAAAATGTGTCGCTCTCTACCTTTATCATCTCGTTGAGAAATTACGCCACCAATAGCTATGCTACTAGCATCCTGTTGTCACTAAAAGCGGGCTATCAAATATATGATATGCGAGTAAGTCATTGCCAGTTAGGGCAGCTTACAAACTATTAAAGGCCCTTTCTTCTTCCACTTCCCAATTTATTATTTTCTGTTTCTTTAAAGCATTTAATGGTCTTGCTATCTCTCGAAAACCTCTTATGAATTTACGGTAATACCCAGCGAGCCTAATTAACCCAGCTACTTCCTTAAGGGTATGTGGCCTTAAGAAATCTGTAATAGCTTCTACTTTACTGGTGTAGGTTGGATACCTTCTGGGGTTATTATGTTACCTAAAAATTCTAGAGAAATGACTTGAAGTATTTTTAACACTGAAAGAAAAGTAAACTGAAATAGTTGATCGTTAGCTGTAAATGTGGTTCTGCTTTTACTGTCTTCCTGAATGGGTATTTGATAGTATCCAGGTTTTAAGTTGATAGCTGTAAAATATTTACTATACCGTACCTTCACAAGTAACATTTTGATCGAGGTCAATGGAAATGCATTATCTTTAGTGACTGCATTCAACTTTCTATAATCAACACACAATCTTACCGAGCCATCCCTTTTCCTAACAGCTATAATTGTTGAAGCCCAGGGATATTCGCTCTCCTTGATAATCCTTGTTCCCTCAATTTATTAATTTCCCTTTCTACCACTTGCTGGAAATGAATGGGTACGTTATAAGGCCTTGACCTGATCAGCTTCGCCTGCCCAGTTTCAATGCTAAAGGGAAATCGATCAATCCTCCTGGGTGGCTTGTCTCCAATTGCATTTACATTGCAATAATTATCAACAATGTTACTAATTACAGGTTGATATTCTGGTGGACATAGTTTTCGAGCTTGCATAATCAAGTTCTGAGTGCCTTCGTCTGTACAGCCTGGAGTTGTGGTTCCTAAGATCCCATTATTAGCAATTTTACATAACTAATTCACGCACAGAATCACTTCCTAACAAAACTCTTTTTATTTGACAAATTAAATATCATTAAATCAGCTCAGTATTATTTTATTTCTGCCAAGATCCCTAAGACTATGTGTGCCCATCTGTCATGGGGTTTAACTACGACCTTGGTTACCTCTGGGAGAGGCTGATACGGGGTCACTATTACACTTGTAAGTGTCTAGGGGGGCATTGCTTCTTCTCTTTCAGGTACAGCTGTTGCCTTACTTTATCGTCTCTCTGTTCCCGCACAAGCACTTACTCTCTCATGACTTTCTATCGGCAAAATGCTCGCTCCTGCTTCTACTGTAATTCTACCTTTTTCCCCGCAAATGTATATTTGATAACTAATAATAAAATCTAACCCGAGTATAGCCTCGATTCCTGGAATTCCTAAGATGGGCAGGATAAAAAAAGTCCTGTGTAAACTTCACAGATCACACCTTAAAGTTGACAATATTTGTATGTCTTGCATGTAGTTTGTATCCTCCTGGCGTGTCAAGGATGATGGATGCTGCTGACTGTAGTGGGTTTGAGGAGAATTCTTTTTCAATAAGAAAAAATCTGGCTCCTGTGTTGATCAGCGCTCGAATGGACTCATCTGGTAGGATAATCCTGACTGCTAACATTCCAAGCCACCTTTTAGGATATGTGGGGCACGTGAGAACAACCTTGCTTGCAACACGGCTGTCCCCTACTCCTGCCCCTAGTGCTGCGGGGGTGAGGTGGGGGTTACTAAGGGAGGTCCCAGTGTCTGCTCCACTGAGTTCATCGTAGTTACTCTCTCCGCTGCCTCGACAGCTTCTGATGTCATGCCGGGGGGGTTGGGGGGGGGGGGTTGGCAACGATCTCCCACATCTCCCCCTTGGTCAGTTTCTTTTTCCGCAGATATTGGGCCGGGATTGGTGCGTATGTGCTACAGCCCGCCCGGCACTCTCGAGATAGATGATCTTAGGCCTGACAAGTGTAACAGTGGGGGATCCTTGGGTGAGGCACTCCACTCATTGGTGCCCCTCTCCCCCACATTGCTAACATCTGAAGACTCTTCTCACCTGCTGACTGTGTTTTACCCTCTCCCGCTTTGGGGGTTTGTGAGTGTGTCTCATGGCTGCCATCTTCTTGGAATGGTGGCAGTTATTCTCAGTCATTTTTTTTCTGACAAACTGTCTAGAAGGTTCTGTATCGCCATCACTACGTATGCTAACGAGGGATTGTCATCAAACAAATAACCACATAAATACGGGTTTACTAATCTGCGAATATGTTTACGGGCAATTTAATTTTTATCACCTTCTAGGGGGATTAGCACTCTGTGTTGCAAAACTAAAAACGGATTTTTAAATTTAGGGTTTGTACTTTTTTTTTATGTCACCTTTTCCCTCATCAGGTAAGGCGTATTTCTCAATTAAACGTTGTTTTATTTCAGTATAACTTCTTAAACAGTCTTGTGGCCAACACATTACCTCTATTGCCGGAGCATCTTTCAGCAACCTAATTACTTGAATTGCTTTTTTTTTTCATTCTGACCACCCATATGTGGTTACTTCAAAGTCTTTCAGAAACACTTCGATCGATTGAAACCCTTCCTTTAGCTGCTGATTATAAAAAGGCCTAAAACTTGAATGAAAATCTGGCAGTGTTCGAACTACGACGATTGACGTATCTCCACTCAGCTGTGCATGTGTATTTTAACTTGTGTGCATTTAAACTTCGTTTATGTACATTAGATATGCTGTGATTTACGAGCCGCTCCTCTTCTCGTTCAACTAAGAATCTGTTCATTATCTCAGCTAGGTTATCTAACCTATTTTCTAAGTCCTGCGTTCGTTGTTGTCGTCTATATTCTTCACGGACATCACTATAAGCAAGTGGTCCTTCGTTTTCCTCTCCCACAGCAGCAGTGTCTGTTATGTTAGTCCTTGTGTATTTAGGCCTCTTGAACTTTTATTTTACCAGCTTTAAGAACAACTTTACTCACAGACTACACAAACAGACGTATTTGTACACCTGACAACAATTATATCCCATGTCAACGGAAAAGGAGACAATGGAACATGGGTTTTTTTTCACTTTATTACAAAAAGGTTTGTGAATATATTATACACAGTTCGATACTATGAGACGAGTACCCACTTGCACATTAGTCTGAATATTCCCTACCAGTCCCCTTGCAATGAGCTTCATTTAGGACCAATATATCCAAACTATATTTCATAATTTCACTCTCCACTTGCTATAACTTACCAATCTCATTCATGGTTCTAACATTCCAATTACCAATTTTATATTTGTATTCAGCATTTCAAAACTAGGAGATTCGTATCACTCCACTATGCCTAGAACTGATGGTCATTCTGTCATCTTCACTTTCCAATGCCTGATTAAGTCCATAGAGGATTCATTGGCTGGATTCATCAAACGGTAGCCAGTTCCTTGCGATATGCAGCGTCTATCTACATAGGGTGAGTGACCCTGGGTGTTCCACACTAATTCCAGTAAGATCAACCGCCAAGCATCAGGTGTAGAAGCTGGAGAGAAAATTTGTTTATCGCCTTAAACCTAATCTTTCACCCTGCTAGCAGTTTTTCATCGTGATCTAGGGGACTATTCCTTCCAAACCCAAGGATCTCATTACTCTCCCAGGTTGTTCATCAGCTAATCTAACCTTTGGTGAACATTGATTGCTGAGATATACCACCAAACATGGTAATATTAACTAATAATATTATGATTTTCGCAAAGGAAATGTCGAAGAGATGATAAAGGAGTGATATATATGCAATTCTTACTAGAAAAAATAATTACTCATGCATCTCTATTTTTGATGTGTTATTCTTCTTCTTTGTCCCAGTAGAGATTTCATCAATAATTTATGAGCGATCATTACACAGTCTATTTTTGCTATTCATTTGACCTAACTATCAATAATAGAATACTTAGCGTTCTCTACCCCGTAATTTTCATTTCTTCCTCGAAAACATTCAACAATCAAGTTCTGTCTTTGTCTCTTTTTCACATTGCCTAACGTATCATTTGACATCCTTGACTTTCTACTTGTAACTGCATGACCCAAAACCTCATTACAAACTTTCTGATATATGTTCTTAATGTCACACCACTATTCATTAATTGTCTGTTTTTTCGTTTCTTAAAATCTCTAAAACTGCAAATCAGATCATATATCCGATAGCAAATGTTTTCTTTGTTCCTCCTCTAGACACTTGGTTGTATCAAACCTAGGTATTATATCTATTTATCTCTTTGGTGCTTTCAGTTTTCCTTTCATTGTGGCAATGGGGAGCTGGTGATCAGTGCTAATATATGCACCTGTATAGCTTCTTTCATTTCTCAGAGTCCTCCTTCTCTCTTTATTAATGGCAATGTGATCTATTTTATTTTTGTTATTAATGCATGGTGAAGTCCATGTATATTTGTAGATTGCCTTGTGAGGGAAAAGAGAACCTTCAATGACAAGAAATGTGGTCCATTTTCATTTGCACTTTGCCAAGACCCATCCCATTCTCTATACCTTGATTTTTTCTTTCAACTTTAGCACTGAAGTCGTCAATCACAATTTTCATATATCTCTCTTGGATCTCATCTAATGATGAGATCCCATAGTTCCATAGTTTCATTGTTTCATCCTTCTTTTTTTCAGGGAATCATTTGTTCTTGCATGGCAACCTATAATACTCATATTGCACTGCTTCTATTTAAGCTTTGTATTATTATTATTATCATTACTAACCAAGCTACGACCCTAGGTGGAAAAGCAAGTCGGTATAAGCCCAAGGGCTCTAATAGGAAAAAATAGCCCAGTATGGAAAAGAAATAAGGAAGTAAATAAATGATGAAAACAAATTAACAATAAATAATTCTAAAAACAGTAACAACGTCAAAACAGATATGTCATATATAAACTATAAAATGACTTATGTCATCCTGTTCAACATAAAAACATTCGCTGCAACTTTGAACTTTTGAAGTTCTACTGATTCAACTACCCGATTAGGAAGATCATTCCACAACTTGGTTACAGCTGGAATAAAACTTCTAGAATACTCTGTAGTATTTAGCCTGATGGTGGAGAAGGCCTGGCTATTAGAATTAACTATCTGCCTAGTTTTACGAAAAGGATGGTATTACCCAGGAAGATCTGAATGTAAAGGATGTTCAGAATTATGAAAAATCTTATGCATGACGAACTAATTGAACAACAGTGCCAAAGATTAATATCTAAATCAGGAATAAGAAATTCAATAGACCTTAAGTTTCTGTCCAACAAATTAAGATGAGAATCAGCAGCTGAAGACCAGAATGGAGAACAATACTCAAAACAAGGGAGAATGAAAGAATTAAAACACTTCTTCACAATAGATTGATCACCGAAAATATTGAGAGACTTTTGTCAATAAGCCAATTTTTTTTTTTGTGCAATGAAGGAAGACACAGATCTAATGTGTTCCTCAAAAGTAAATTTGTTGTCATTAATTACACCTAAAATTTTAAAAGAGTCATACAAAGTTAAAGAAACATTATCAATACTGAAATCCGGATGTTGAGGGTCCACTGCCCTCGACCTACTTACAATCGTACTTTAAGAGTTGTTAGGATTCAACTTCATACCACATAATTTGCACCATGCACTAATTTTAGCTAGATCTCTATTAAGGGATTCAGCAACTCCAGATCTACATTCAGGGGATGGAATCGATGCAAAGAGAGTAGCAACATCAGCATATGGATAAAGCTAGTTTTCTAGGTCAAGAACATTACGCTGTGGAACACCAGATATCACATTCCTATACTAACTATGGTACCCATCAACAACAACTCTTTGAGATCTATTACTTAAAAAATCAATGATAATGCTAAGAAAAGACCCACCCACTCCCAACTGTTTAAGTTCGAAAACAAGGGCCTCAGGATTAACACAGTCAAAGGCGGTACTAAAATCAAGGCGATTCATACGAACTTCCTGACCACAACTATTGGATTTCAGTACAGCATTGGAGATTGTATGAAGGGTATGCCATGCTCCTAGGTCTTTATGAAAACCAAATTGCAAACTAGGGAATAGATGAATACCTTCAACAAACCTATTTAGACGTCTTGCCAGAAGACGTTAAAAAACTTTGGATAATATGGGAGTTATGGAAATTGGGTGGTAATCAGTTGGACTTTAGCTGCTACAAACACATTTACATAGAGGAGTAACATTACCAATTCTCCAACAATTGCTAGAAGCTCCTCTTCTTGCTAATTTTCGTAAAATAACAGATAACTTTGGAGCTAAGAAGTCTGCAGTCTTTATCAAAAACAAAGGAAAAATACAATTTGGGTCTATACCTCTATAGTCTATAAGCATCAAGGTCCATCAAGAGAGCTTTAATTTCACGAGATCGAAAAGCTAGACTAGTTAGTTTAGTCACAGGAAAAGAGGAATGAGGAAGTTCAATTTTTTCATTAATCTGTTTACTGTCAAAAACATCAGCCAAAAGGGTTGCCTTTTCCTTTGGACAGTGAGTGACTGCATCTGGTTTCATTAAAGGAGAAGCTGTTGCATCTACACCAAAGAGTGCAGATTTAAGGGTAGACCACCATTTATGTTCCTGAGTTGTACCAGAACGGGTTTCTTTTATGGTTAAACTGTATTCCTTTTCAGTTGAAGCATAAACTCTCTGAGCAAAAGGTCTAAGCTGAGTATAGTTATTCTTGGTCAAATCTGATATGTTACCCTTCCAAAGATGATAGGCCTCCTGCTTCTCCAAATAAGGACGTCTACAATCATCAATGAACCATTGTTTGTCCTTCACTCGGTACTTTAGCACACGAGAAGGGATATGCGCTTCAATTATGTTGGTTATATTCTCATTTAAAGGGACGACAGGATCAACACTACTATATAATTGTGACTAAGTGAAGCACAATAGATCAAGCAAAATCGCATTACAGAGCTGCTTGAGATTTCATATGGCTGCTCAGTCTTCACTACTAATGAAATTAAGGCATGATCAGATATCCCGACTGGAGAACCTACCTAACTAGCTTTAACGCCAGTGTATACGAGATTCATACAATTACCAGACCTGTGAGTAGCTTCACTTATGATTTGCTCACAGCCTGATCCAGAGGCTAAGTCTAAAGCTCTTAAGCCATGGCGATCGGTAGGAGAGATAAAACTTAACCACTCCCTATGATGAGTATAAAAATCTCCAACAAAGACAAAAGAAGTCTTTCTAGTATCTTCTTGTATCTTAGCCATAATGGTAAGAAGACAATCAAAGATGGAATCATCCATGTTTGGATTCCTGTAGATTGAACACAAATAAAAGTTTTTATGCCTGCTAGAAACTTTTATTACCTGAATCTCATGACGTCCACATTCATAGTTGGACTTATGAGAAGCTGGGTTCAGTCCTAACATACACCGCCATTCCCCTGGCCCTAGGGATGGTATGACGTTTCAACATTCTTGGCTTCTTAAAACCAGTTATACGGAACTTAAATGAGGGCCTCATATTAAAAGCCAAAGTTTCTGAGCACAAAAGAATATCATACTGTCTGTACGGAATCGTATGGTCTTAAATATTTGCATGAAAACCACGAATATTGCAATACAGAAGACGATTTTGACGAAATCTAGGACGTACTAGACCGCATAAGAATTAATAGTAATAAAAAAGAGACATCATACTTAAAAACTAGATTATCAAGAATTATAAAAAAAAACAATATGTAAAAAATCATAAATAAAGTGATTGATCAAACCCATAGACTATAGTAAAAAGTCGGAAAAACTGGTCAACATGGAGGAGCCGATACACCATACAAGTTTAAATACCCTTGAGGATAGTCACGTTAACAGAAGGGAGGACAGTAAGGATGGTTTTGAGAAGAAAAAGAATCAGATAAGGAAAAGACAACCTCTTAATAAACCATCAGGCATCCATGGCCCTTCTATTAAGCCTACCGAACACACCATTAAAAAAAAAAAAAAAACATGAGGTACTCTAACCCAAGACAGTGGAAGACCATAGTGCAGAGGCTATGGCACTACCCAAGACTAGAGAACAATCGTTTAGTTTTGGAGTGTCATCATAGAAGAGCGGCTTACCATAGCTAAAGAGTCTTCTACCCTTACCATGAGGTAAGTAATAATCTACTATTTACAGCTCACCACTTAGATAATGCCTTTTCTGCTCATCTTGTCATCATTATTCCCACCCCTTCTTTTACAATTCCATCTGGGCTTCCTGAATGCTTCACTCAGGACTAAGATATCTAAACTATATTTCATAATTTTACATGCCACTTGCTATAACTTACCAATCTTATTCATGATTCTAACATTCCTGTTACCAATTTTATATTTGTTTTTAGTATTTATATACCAGGAGATTAGAATCCCAATACGCCCATATTTGTTGGCCATTTTTTTCTTCTTCACTTTCCCTTGACTGACTAAATTCATAGAGGATTCATTGGATAGATTCATCAATGGATAGCCAGTTCCTTGCGATAGGCTGTGGCTATCTACATATGGCATGTGACCCCTACTGGTCCAAACCATTCCTAGTAAGATCAACCGGCAGGCCTCAGGTGTAAAAGCCGAATAGACAATTTGTGTATTGCCTTAAACCCATTTTGTCGCCCTGCCGCCAGTTTTTCATCGTGATCTATGGGGGCATATCCTCTACACACAAGTTTCTCGTTAGTCCGTCAGGTTGCTCATCAGCTTATTTAACTATTTGTAAACATTGATCGCTTAGATATACCTCCTAGCACGCTAATATTACTCATAAACTTTAATGTATTCACACAGAAATTATCGAAGCGATGTTAAAGGAAAGATATATATGTAAATCTTACCCCCAAAAATATCATCATATATTAATAAATTTCAAGATATTTCAGAAATGTCTCATCATCGAGAGAAATTCAAGGAATTTTGTCTTTGACTCAGGAGTTGGATATCAACGTATGTTGATACGTTTATCAAAAAGATCAAATTAGCTTTGAAACTTTTCTTTTCACATTCAGTTATTATTGAGTTGAAAAACATTAATAGAAAGAAAATTAATTTTAAATTGAAGATCTGCAACTTCTGGAGTAAATCCAAACCAGTGGAGTTGTTCCTACAGCAACGATAAAAGAATAGACTTTTAGTGCACCACTTCTCTGAGAAAATAATTATCTCCCTGTTAATACATTGTGGTCTTCTGAAAGCTCTAAAACCTTTCCTTTCTCGAAAATACCCATTTTCTCCATGTACTAATAAGAGACGTAACTAACTTTAAATCAATATACAAACGATGCAACAGTCAAAAAAAGTATAACTTAATTAAAAAGTGAAATGGGATTTAAAGATCTACAAAATTTTTAGAATAATTAGATTTGGATTCAAATTGATACTGAAAACTGAATGCGACTTCTTAAATTATCGTGAAAAGGCAAACAACAACTATTAATCTGGCGAGAGAAAATGAAATTTCCATAAGTTCAGATATCGTAGGCAATGACTCACTGGAAACCAGAGTCTACCAATATTATTAAAACTCCTTTCTCTTTATGCGAAGTATCAATAACACCACCACCTGTTGGCCCCCAAATACGCCGCTGACAAATATTCATGACTAATCATGAAATTCATATCTCAAATTAATAATGTTGCAGCAGGTGTGACATGAAATCCGTTGTCATTAATTGAATATTGGACTTATGTTCAAAGGAAAATTTGCCACGTTGCCTGATTGCACTAAAAATATATATGATCTGAGAGAGAGAGAGAGAGAGAGAGAGAGAGAGAGAGAGAGAGAGAGAGAGAGAGAGAGAGAGAGAGAGAGAGAGTTCTCTGGGGATTTTTTTTTTGTCTACACAATCAATTCTCGAAGATTACTGGGATTTGAAACGAAAGGGCAAGAAAAATATAATTCTCTCTCTCTCTCTCTCTCTCTCTCTCTCTCTCTCTCTCTCTCTCTCTCTCTCTCTCTCCCCCCCCCCTCTCTCTCTCTCTCTCTCTCTCTCTCTCTCTCTCTCTCTCTCTCTCTTAATTTTTTTTCTGGGAGAGATTGCTCATTAAGTAGTCATCATAATGTTGTCAAAGAAGATTCTATCTATTAGATGATATAATTTCTTCGGGGGCATTAATAATAGAGGTATTTTAATATTTTGGAAAAAAATGTTATATGTATCTATTTTCAGTGCAAATTATCAATATAAAATCAATCATTTATCATATGTTAACTTCTGACATTTTTACATATGAGGAAATGACTTATATTGACAATGGAAAATAAAGTATGAATATTTGAAACCATTGCTAAAAATCATATTGAAGTATCCGTATGTATTTATGTATTTATATGTTCCATATAAGTCAAAACACATTCAGACTATTCCAGTATCCCAGTAATATAAACTATATAGATAAAGACCTAAGCAAAGAATCAAAACCAGAACAACTACAAAAAGATTAAACACGAAAAAAAAAAAAGTCACCGTTCCAGATATTTAAGGGGAATTTCGTTTTAGACATTTTTTTTCAAGGCAACTTCACTAACACAGTATAGTTCATTTTTTTAAGTTTCAGCCATTTAAAGATAACTAGAGTTCCATCTTATTTACTAGATAAAGATAAAAAAGTTACCTATTGAAACCAATATTGTCATAGCAATATATTCACTAACTGATCAAATGCTTAAGAGAAGGTTATTTGGAACACAAAAGAGAAAAGAATTTTACCGCACGTGTCTCACAAATACTTGTACACTCTATCAGTATTTTCCGTTCTTTGTACATTTCGAACTCCCACTCACATATAACAAGACCTGTTTCAGCTTGCCTTTACGCGCATACCTCTGTTCGAATTTCCATGAAATTCCTGCTCCATAAATCCTGTATATAAACTCGTCATCTGTTGAAATAAAAGTCAGTTGCATTCTCCTTGCCTCAAATTTACTACCTAGCAGGAAACTCAGGCAATTGGTGACCACTGAAGGACCAGTTTCCTCCTGCTTTACCCATCACTACTGTGCCTAGCTGTTTGATGATGCCTACCTCCATCCTTGATTCTTCTCTCAATGCCACACCTATGAAACTACAGCCATTCACAAGGACAGGGCATTCGCCTGGTTTATGCGCGCTAAGCACCAATTTTGCATTAAGAGCGTGACTAACTCAAGCACCAAAGCAAATTATGTTCTTAGGCGGATCCCAAGGACATTTTCCCGGAAATCACAGATTGGTTTTGTGAGCAAGGGTACACACTAATAGCATGCAACGCCCTCAAAACACACCTCCTGCAGCAGCCGACCGTGTAGCCAAGTTTTTACAGTTCTCTCAGCATCTGTTGGGGGGACCAAAAGGCTTCGCTCACATTTAGGGAAATGACCAGTATTGCTCGCCTACAACTTGCTGCAAACAGCTATCCTTGAGAGGTGAACCTACTCCGTGCGCTTTGGGTGCTGCGACTACCTTACCCTGGACACTCTGCTATACCTGATGTCGACATTTTACCAATGAACGACCTGATTACCAAAATCTGTTTCCTTATGGGCAGCCCCTTCTCCACCTTCAAGAGGTCTATCAACGCATCCACTCCTGACGACCAAATCTATCGTGAATGTGATATAACACAAATACACACCCTGTGACAAGCCGTAGGGGCGACACTGCTGGCCCCCCCCCCCCCCCACCCATATATACCGCCACTCGATCACGCCTCAACCAATGACCTCTACAGTCACTGACGCCAATCGGCTGCAGTTATGCTACTTATACTCCAAATTCTGGGCTGCTTTGAAAAAATTTACGAACGGTTGTCAACGGCCAAAAAAAATTAAATAGGCCATTGCTTGTTGCTTTGGCCTCCCCTGTCACTAGTCTTTTCTTTTTACAGGATGCAGTTACGGGTGTGTGATTTTTGGTGCACACTAGTGCTTGCCGTTGTCCTCTACTAAGGCCTTGGTAGAAGATATAATGTAGTCTGTATAAGCCTGCCGACGTCTGCCTGGTTGCTGCCAGTGGAACTGCATTCCCCGACCACCAGTGCGATATCTTCACATTATCATTTGGAGTGGCCAAATATCATTGTAGCTTTCTCATGGCTGACCTAACATTGCCAATCCTCGGTGCGAATTTCCTGTCACATTTCCACCTGCTGGTTGATGTTGCTTACAGACAGATAGTCAATGCAGACGATTGCTTGTCGACACCTCTTCAGGCTGCCCAATCCGACCTCCTCTCAATATCAGAGCACCCACCAATGGCTATACTCACCTCTTCACGTCATACCCAGAAGTCTTCCGTCCAGAACTCGGCCAAATGCCCACGGTTTTTGGCAAACGCCGTATTTATCATCATATCAAGACAACAGGGTGCACAGTGTTTACCAGATTCAATCATCTGGTACAAGACCATTTGGAACCAATTGAACAAACATTCACCAAAATGGGGAAAAAAATGGTCTTTGACAAAGGGCCTCAAGCTTCAAGCCCATATTTGTAACTTTTACATATGCACACATAACTGGATTACTTTCTCCTCCTAAACCTCACCAACTTGATCTCCTACTTGTACAAATCGAAGGTTTTCTCCACGCTCGACCTCTTGAAAAGGTATTGAGAGATGCCCGTGACCCTAGAAAACATCCCCAAAACCCCATCATCCACCCCTTTGGTATATACAACTTCAATTATTTTTGTCTTGGACTTCGTACTGCTGCGGCCACTTTGCAACGCCACATAGATGGCAACTCAAGGGACCTCCTCTTTTGTGTATGTTATGTGGATCACATATCTGTTTTCTCTTTCTCCATAGAGGAACACCTCCATTATGTAAGCATTGTGCTCGACAGCCTACGAGAAGTGCACCTTCATCTCCAACACTTTACTCCTGAGTAGTCAACCCCCTCCCTGAAAAGGTAGCAACTATTCAGAACTTCCTCATGCCTTCGACAGTTATAACACTGCAAGAATATTTCGGCATGATCATCTATTATTACAATTTCCTGCCAACCATTTGCTGCCACTCTTGCACCCATCTACGCCTCCTCAAGGCAAGCCAAAAGTGGCCGTCTGCAATGCAATGTATGTCCTATCAACTGCAGATGCTCTCACTTTCCTCTTGATACATGCACCTCTCTTTCTCTCCATCGATGCCAGCGACATCGCTATAGGTACACTACTCAAGCAGTTGGTCAACAGCTAGCCCCACCCATTGACCTACTTCGGAAGAAATCTGTTCAAGTCAGAATCTGGCTACTCTACCATCAAGCATAAATATTTGGCAGTGCATTGGGGTGCCCGAGATATTTTACACTTCTTTTAAGGTACGCCTTTTATCATTTGCATAGACCACATACCTCGGGAGCATGGCTTCACTTGACTACGTATTGCCTCGTCCACCTGCCAACTTCAATATTTTT
Source organism: Palaemon carinicauda (assembly GCF_036898095.1). Taxonomy (NCBI): domain Eukaryota; kingdom Metazoa; phylum Arthropoda; class Malacostraca; order Decapoda; family Palaemonidae; genus Palaemon; species Palaemon carinicauda. The sequence goes on from NC_090737.1 coordinate 58,145,027, forward strand.
CTGACATGGTTGAATACAATTGGACACTTCAACAAGTCCCTAGAAAAATGAATTGTGTTGCCGATGGCCTGTTAAAAAATTTCGCCTGGGACTGTATTAACACACCTGGGAAAAGCTAAATGAAAGGATCAAGAGTATCAAGCATGTTGGACATCATGCACATTCCTCCTTTGGGAAGACTTTTCCCTTGACGAGTCCAACGCCACCTTCTTCAGTGATCATAGTACTGGTAGACCAAAACCATGGATACATACTCCAAATAGCCATAAGGTGTTAGATCTCATTTATTATTTTCATATAATTCGTGCCAACCTACTACAGAGCTACTGAAAACAAGGTTCATTTGGTCCAGCATTACTAAGGATGCTAAGGATTGAGTCCGTGCCTGTACTTCATGTCCAATTTTAAAAGTACATTGACACACGCATGTAAGAGTGGCTACCTTTCCTCAACAATCAGCATTGTCTTGCCCATAAACATGTCAACGTAGTAGGATCCCTACACACATCACAAGGACATGGTTACCTGTTTACCGTCATTGACTACTCCACACGAATAAGTCTGTTTTAGTTTTTGTGACATTATTACTCCGAACCACTTATATATAAACTCGTTATCTGTTGAAATAAAATAATTTCCATACACTTTACGTCTCAGTCATAACCTAACAGAATTGCACAGCATGAAGACAAACAGAAGAAAACTTATTTGGCTTAACTCAGTCAAAATTACTTCAAAAATGAATGACAGTTAAAAAAAATAAAATCTGTAAATGTTCAAAAACAAAATAACGTAATTCCATGCTAGTCAAATCTTTAATTACGCTAGTCTTTTATTAATTATGTCGTTGGAAATCCTGGCTTCTAGAGTAAATCTATCGTAGACTTATTAAATGCTTGTATTAGTAAATCGTATGTAAAATGTTGAATTGTACACTTACATAGTTTGGAAATCAGACCATAGTAACATAATAATACTTACAGAAAACTCAATTAATTCAATAAAAAATAAAACAGAAAATCTAGTTAGACCAGTGAGTCTAGTATGGTGAACTTTCTGTTTAGGTATATGATGAGACAAATGATGTAGAAGCTTCACTGCACAGAATGTGTGGAATGTTTATATATTATCATAACAAACATGATAATGGCTGTTAAAACCAGATTGGTCGATTCAATATAGTGATTCAGTAGTTAATGCAAAAGAAGTGGCTATGACTATTGCATATTCCACAGGAACCAGTGCAAGTGAGACTCTATTACTTACAAGGAATTGCAAGTGCATTGCAAGATTTTTCCTTTATAAAAAAGAATAAACGAAAGATGATCCATTCTTCACAGCAGGTCATTTGGAGATATCAAAGTCAATCAAAACATGAGGGTCTTCCACATGGTACGCTTCCATATTCGTTTCGTAGTCGTCCAGTGAATGACCAATAGGACCCTTTCAATGGTTCCTGTGAATCAAAAGTATTGCTTTTCTTATCCCTTTATGTCCTCCAGAAGGTCGATAGGTAATCAGAAAAATGGTAACAGGAGGGAGAAACGGAAGGGAAACGGGAAGGAAAAAGATATTATGGGAATCTATTTCTCTATTTTCGTTTTGTAAAAGAAGAGGAGGTACCACCTCAAGGACGAAACATTGAAATGAAATCAAAATCTTTGTCAAATTCGAATAAGGACGCAAAAGCTCCAATAAAAAGAAATTTACCTAACGTAAATTTAGCAAATACGTTTATGACCTAAACAAACCTAAATGTAATTTTCGAGTTACACATGATATATGGAATCCAAACACTTTTACTTTCCCGACCTTTATCAATCCGTATTCACTTAAGACAAATCGAGAACAATAGCTTTCTCTACCTCTCTTTCTTATAACGTTGAACATTCCACATTTACATTTCACTCCAATATAGGGAAAACTGGCTATTCCATTGGTCAATACACTCCAACGTCTGCATCCTTAGACAAACTTCATCCCGTGTTATATTCCTTAATTCTCGTATTCTTTAACTCTCCCCATCTCTCTTCCTACCGTTTTCTTTCGAATTCATTGCAGAGTAGTTAGGGGTAATCCCTTATCCCCTCTCTTAATATATATATATATATATATATATATATATATATATATATATATATATATATATATATGTGTGTGTATTTGTGTGTGTGTGCGTGTATATATATATATATATATATATATATATATATATATATATATATATATATATATATATATATAGTATATATATATATATATATATATATATATATATATATATATATATATATATACATATATATATATATATATATGTGTGTGTGTATATATATATATATATATATATATATATATATATATATATATATATATATATATATATATATATATATATATATATATATATATATGTGTGTGTGTGTGTGTGTGTGTGTGCACGCACGCATGTACACACACACACACACACACACACACACACACATATATATATATATATATATTATATATATATATATATATATATATATATATATATGTGTGTGTGTGTGTGTGTGTGTGTGTGTGTGTGTATTAAATCCTTCGGTGAAGTCCTCCCAAATAGTTTGGTACCTTTATGTTGATCTTCTATGTGTTTGAAAATAAAATTTTAATCTTAAGGGTTTTGTTTCAACTATTGATTCATTGGTACCATTTTGGAAATTTACTATAAAAATTAAAAAAACAATTGTAGTACCCCACTGTTAGATGCTTTAAACGTTAGTCTTGTAGATGAATTCAAGTTTCCATTCATAGAAAGCCAGCAAATAACTTTTAAATGTACTGGATATTTCTCCTCTGGCCACTCTAAAAAGATAAAGTATTCTGTTGCTTTTCCTTCATGCACTTTAGGGCACTTAGAATATGTAGCCCTGAATACATACAGGATGAACTTGCTAAAATGGAAGAAGTTACAACTAATATCTACTCTAAAAGAAATATTTTCCAGAAAGCTTTATAAATAAGGCTAAGAAAACATTTTATAGTGTCCAGTTAGAGAAAGGGCCAAAAAGTAATAATGTACTTTAATTGCCACTTCATTTGGTTTCTTAGATGTCATACCTCTTTTGAAAACTAGATATTAGTGTAGTCTTCAAATATAATCATACCTTAAACATGTTCATTAAGAATAGTTCTGGAAATGATAATAATATAGCATATAATATTCCTTGTTCAGATTGTAATTTATTCTATGTAGGCCAAACATGCAAAGGTATTTCAGTTAGATTAAAACCGCATAAGGTCGCTATCACTGTTTTTGATACATAGGCTAATACTTGTAGGACCATCTCATTTTTTTTTCCTTTTAGAGAAAGTTGCATTTTTCTTTTAAGAATCTCATTTTGTTTACCAATAGCTCTCCATCTCATGAAAATCCTTCTTTTAATTTCAGTCTTATGACCTGGGGAAACACTTATTGGTTTTATTTTTAAATACTTATATTCATTACTTATCTTTAGAGGGCCATCCCTAACAATTATTTGTTGGCTGCATTTTCATTGAAGATTATCTTAGTTTTACTTATATTTATTTATAATTCTATACTTCTGCTCTCTTTTTATTCAAATCTTCTCTCAGCTTTTGCTTTTCCTTTTATGATTCACTAAATTGAGCTATGTCATCTTCAAACTAGTTAAGGTATTCCCCATTAATGTTAATTCGTAAATTTTCCCAATCTAAATTATTAAAAACTTCTTCTATGCATGCTGTGAATAATTTAGGAAAAATATGGTCTCCCTGTCTAACTCCTTTCTCAATGGGGATTTTCTCACTCTTTATTTAGTTTGAGGACTAATGTACTACCCATATAGACATATTCAGTTGTTGTAAAATATCCTTCATGTATTTTTTGTTTTAAAGTACTTTCATTACTGCTAAAATTTTCATAGAATCAAAAGCTTTCTTATAATATGTAAATGGCATGAATAGTGGTTTCTCATTCTCTGGTGATTTCTCCATTAGTTGTTTTATTACATGGAAATTGTCACTTGTTGAATACACACTTCTATAACTAGCCTGCTCTTTTGGTTGATTGGTGTCTAATGACTCTCTCTTCGGCCTAATATGATCTAAAAATTATTTTATGTATTACTGAGAATATAGTTATTGTGTTGTAATTTTTTCGGTCTTTTGTGTCTTCCTTTTTTTGGATTAGTATAATGATAAAGTTTTTTTTTCATTACCACTAATAAATCTCCTTCATTTATGGTTAAATGACCTCTCTCTCTCTCTCTCTCTCTCTCTCTCTCTCTCTCTCTCTCTCTCTCTCTCTCTCTCTCTCTCTCTCTCTAAGTGCATCCAAATAAGATCCTTTATGAGTCAGAACTTGCATACATTATCGTTGAAAAACATTTCTCAAAACACTTTTCCTTTTTTCTTTGATGTGGATGTTTCATTATCGCACATAGCATTGTAACCAAAGCAGTTGATTATTCCTTAGAATAATCTACATTATAAGTGGGATGCAACAATATACGATTTACAGTGAAACAGTTCCTTCACAACAAAAGCTCGATATAATAATAGTATCTCTTTGAATGATGAATATCACCTCTATCACAAACTCTTTTTCTTTTCATTACAGATAATGTGAATTTATTTAAAGAACATAAGTTTAGATAAGTTATTTATTAACATTCAGGTCTGATAGTCTTAATAGGAACCTTGTTGCTGCAGGAAACACATCAGAGAAGGACATCTATTCAATAACATTATATGACGAGTTTTTCGATAGCTTGGTTAGTAACCCTCTATTAAATGTTTATCGCTATTAGTCTAAAGTTTTCCTTCAGAGTTCTCATGGGCGTTGATATCATGGGATTATCTTATCTTTTTTTTTCTCAAAGATTCTTATTGTATTCCTTCCATTTTCTTTTTAGTTTCTCGACTCTTTTAAACAGTACAAAACAAGACTTAGCAATGAACAGGAGTTAATCTCACCTGAACAATGTTACCTATTTTCTTTTGCTACCTTTTAGAGAAAAATTCTGATATTTTCCAAATAGTTTGTATATCCTATATTTTCATAACCGTCCAGCTTACGATCTTAATTCCTCCTTTGATCATTTTCCGTCTTTACCATCCACAAATCTTTATCGATAGAGATAAATCATTCGAGAGTCACTTTCAATCTCACGTCAAATCTTTCTAGTCTATATTATCTCCAACAAGTATTAACGAATTTCCCTTCTCTTCACAGATGACACTTCTTCATCCGTATTCCTATATAAATGGCCAAAATCATCCTGCATAACTGGATTACTTCATCTTAAGTCCGATTACGACATCAGTCATTGACATTTATACATGTGCTACTGTTCTGTGATTGTTAGAACAACAGGAAATTATGCGCTCACATTATCCCTTTTATCGTTTCTAGTTAGTAAAAGAACTGAATTTCTTTAGTGTTTATTTTTTTTTCTTAATCTAGTTGCCAGTAGTTGGATTATCAATTATTCTAGTACCATCTAAAGATTAGACTATATAAATAATATTGTTTCTCCTATTCAATCGATAATTTCAGTTAAGTAAATTTCAGCATTATGAGGGATCCGAATTATAGAATAGTTTTGCCTATTTCCGCATAGGTAATACTAATTACAGTTTTTGATTGATAAGTTATATAAAAACGAATTTTATCAAGTCTTCTGATATGTTTTGAACATATTCACGCTAAGTTTGATACGGGGGAAATAATATTTGTCGTTAGAGCATCGTGATGAAGGGCCGCACGCTTTAGCCCAAACTTGGGAAATGGGAAGAACAAAACAACATCAGATATTGTGAGTAAAGGGTCCCTTTTCTTCCTCTTTAGTGTCCTTCTGTGGGACACAAAGTGACATAAAAGAAAGATATTAAATGTTAGAAGCCTTAGCACAAAATACACATTGTCTAGACGTTGTCAAGTGAAGACATGTTACTGTGGTGCTCTGCCAAATTTTCGCCTTGTGCTGTATTTCAGCTTTTATTTGTATATTGTGAAAGTTTTGAAAATATTAATCTTATGGAGAGACTAAAGTAATATGTAAAAGTACACCATGACTGGTTGCCCCCTAAATGGATTTATGATGGAAAACGGGAAAAACAATGCATGAAATGTGACTGCAACAGGTGCGAACTCAAGAATTGTGTTAGAAAGAGGCAAACATCAGTGGTAAAGACGTAACAAACTTTAAATGGATGTGTCCACATGGTGTAGATGAAGCCAATATGGCCAAAACAACTATATTAAAAGAAAAGAAAACAAGGAGGAATTGAAAAGGAAACACCTTTATATAAACGGACATGCAGAGAAAATTGCTGAATTGCGGAAATACTACGGACGCAGCAAATTTCACTCAGAACTACTGATCTCACTGAGAAAGTTGATGATTATGGAATTAAGTTAACACTTAAAACCGTAAAATAGACAAAATGTCATGCTGTCAATGTTGTGGAAAAATAAATCTACTAGTAATTAAATCGACTGAGGTGTTAACTAAAATTACTGACAGAAAAATTTGTTCGAACAGTCACTTGAAGATATTCCAATTCTTATACGAGGACAACTTCAAATGGATATATTTTAAGCTTTGCTAACGAATAGATAAGAAAGGAAGCAGCCAAAATTATTCAAAACATGGTTGTGATACTGAGACGAGGAAAGCTGGAAAACCTAAAATAATGATATGCAATGTATAGAAATATGAGCATTTTGAAAATGATTCCAAGTTAAAGAATTATGATAAAGTCTGTGAAAAATATTCAGAAAAATATGCTACCAAAGAATCTAATTCACAACAGGTAAAAGGTATAAAAGGCAAAGCTTATGATTTAGAATTGAAAAGACCAGCAGAAAATACTGACCATGGATACTAAGGATGTCATTAATAGTGTTTATGTAAAACACTACCTGTGGGTAAGAAAACTATTAAAATTCAAAAATTGATAAATGGGATACATTTGGATATAATAGCATTATCTGTAACATGGTTGAATAACTTTGACGAGGCTAAATTTCCTAAATGCTCCCCCCCCCACCCCCCAACCCACCACACACACACACACACACACACACGCACACACACATGTTCTGTTAAAATTAACAACTGTAACGAGCTTTGAATATATGAAAGCAAACTTTATACACACAAAAATATAAATTTTAGTAGTTTACGTAATCCTGAAAACAAATACAGGTGTCTTCTTTGAAGAATTTAGTACACTCAATGATAATTATGATTATCATGGAAAAAAAAAAATATTTGTGGTGATTTCAATCTTTACATGGATGACGCCTCGAATCTTCAAAGGTACGGCATTTAATGAGTTATTGGTATCATATTAAATAATAAATAATGTTAACTGTACAATTACTTTGACTGAACATACGTTGGACTTCGTTTTAAGTGATGAAATGAATAACATTGTATATGATATAGATGTAGAAGAAATGTGCACTATCTCTCCAGTGCACAAACTTATGTTTAGAATACCTCTACAGAAAAACGCAGTGGTGATGAGTATAAACTTTAAACAAAAATTATATTTTTTTTCTTTTGAAAACATCGAAGAATTTTCAAAGAAAATAAATGATACTATCAGTATTCTCTGCGATCATGAAAACAAACGTTTGTTATGAGCTATGTTTGTTGACTTCCTTATGACCATATATAATAAGGTGAGGAAAGGTTAATAATTATGATACCATGTGTCCACTGATGGAAAAGACTTTAATTGTTAAAGACCGTTATCCTTGGTTTAGTGGGAAGATTTTAGAGAAAAGGAAGGAAAAAAGGACGTGACGAAATAAAGTGGAATCCGTTAAAAACTGAAAGTACATGGGTAAAATACAAAACTGCAATTTGGTAGTGAAATTGCCTACTAAGAAAATTGAAAAGCGAATACTATGAGATATAGTCGCAACAGACATAAAAACTTATTTCCTCTCCTAAATGGCATAATCTAAAATTCAACTGAAAAAAAGGGTACATGAGGGGTACAGTGATCAAAAACTAACTAATAATTTTCTTTTATTATTAAAAAACTAAATAGAAAATATAACTAGGTCATTTAAAAATATTCAACATCAGGTTAGTGCTACACCAGATACACAGATAAAATTAACGATCTTCAATAATATAAAAAAAGACAATATCACCAGTATTATGAGGAGAGCAAAGCAAATAAACTGTGCGATTGATCAAATGCTAAGACCGGAAGTAACTGGAGGAAGAAATTTTTCTAGTCTAGCTTATGTAACTGCAAGAATAGATAATACAAGCATCGATGAGTGTAACTTTCCTAAATCTGAGAAAATGTCTATACCCACACTGGGTCTGAAAAGTGCTCTAGAATTTCAATAATTAAGCTCTTATAGACCTATTCTCAATTTTTCCTTTATTTCCAAGTGCTAGAAAACAAAATTCATCAACAAGTAATTATTAACTTAGATAAAATAGGTGTGTCAGACAACCAGTGTGCTTGCAGAAAATTATACTTTACGGAGACAGTTATCTGTTTGTTGTAAATGATATGCTGGAAATGATGGAAAGAAGCAAATGTGGTGATTTGATATTTCTTGATCTTAGTGCTGCTTTTAATACAGTTGTGCAATAAATGCTACTAAATTATCTATGGTGCATCGGTATTAAAGATCAAGAATACTCGGTTGACAGAAATTACTTTGTGCATAATGGAAACTCTTAATTAGCATATGATCTTTCAAAAAGAAAGAAACCTCAGGGTAATTTATTGGGCTCAGTTTTATTCTCTATATGTTCTATTAGTCTGTCGAAAATACTACCAAGGCATGGAATGAAGTTCAAACTATTTACAGATGATGCACAGTTTTACTTTTCCATAAAAAGATGTAGACGGCACTAGTCGAACTTTAAACACAGTTCTTGTCAGTGTTAGGGAATTCATGACCATCAAACAACTAAAATTATATGGTGGTTTGAAAGAAAAAACCAGCATTAGAAACTTGGGTGATAATAAGATATACAAGAATAACATCTCCTCCCTGATATCTAGTTGAAGTTCGTAATTTATGAATATCTCTTGACTGTAAGTTGTCTTTATCTGCCCAAATAAATAACGTGATAAAAACTGCTGGTTATCATCTTGAAAACATTGCTTTTATAAAGAGGTTCCTGGAGGATTATTCTGAGAGAAAATTATGATACAGTATGTCATTACACAAACACACACACACAGACATATATATATATATATATATATATATATATATATATATATATATATATGTATATATATGTATATATATATATATATATATATATATATATATATATATTATATATATATAATACATATATATATCTATATATATATATATATATATATATATATATATCTATATATATACTGTATATATATATATATATATATATATATATATATATATATATATATATATAGATATGTACTCTATATATAACCAAGTATATATATAAATTATATATATATATATATATATATATATATATATATATATATATATACAGATACATATATATATATATATATATATATATATATATATATATATATATATATATATATTATATAGATTTATATAGATATATATATATATATATATATATATGTTTATATAGATATATATAGATATATATATATATATATATATATATATATATATATATATATATATATATATATATATATATATATATATATATATATATATATATATATATATATATATATATATATATATATATATATATATATATATATATATATATATATATATGTATATATATATATATATATATATATATATATATATATATATATCTATATATATATATATATATATATATATATAAATATATATATATATACGGACTTTGAGCGAAGCGAAAAATCTATTTTTGGGTGAGATGGCCATGTCGTCCTGATGGAAGTTCCTATAAGTAGCTTCATAAGGGATATATGTACTACAGTGATATTCCTAGATAATTTTACCTTTAGGTATCCAGAATTCTAACTCATGGCGTGAATATCCTTAAATTTCTCTCAAGGATATCGCATAATATCAGAGGATGTATTCTTGACACGTCACATAGCAATCTGCACCCCTAATATCGTTAACCCTTCGAAGGGGAAGTGACAGAATAGAAGGGGAGCCGTATCAAGGTTACCCTAGTTCTCATACTATTGAGTATCACAACAGCGCCATATTCAAGATGGCGAACATTCCTTGTAGTATTGAGCATGGTGCTACAGATACAGTACTTCGGGAGGGATACTGTGAAGGTCTTTTCTTTTTAGAAAAGAAGGGTGGGTCCATCAGGACGGCATGGTCATCTCACCCAAAAAATTGATTTTTCGCTTCGCTCAAAATCTCTTTTTTTGGGCTCAAGCCATGTCATCCTGATTGAAGTGTACCAGAGCATTAGTGTATCTGTGGATTTTCATCAGGGCCTTAACCTTGGGACAACAATTCTATGGTCATTTGGACCAATTGAGATAAATGACATTACCGTTATCCGTCATCATCACTAATCTTAAACGATGTTAGTGTTTCCTGCCCCCTACAGGGAAGAGTCCTGCTTGACAGTAGAAAAGGGGCCTCAAGGTTAGCATATATTGTATGAACAAACATAAGTATACACTGAATATACAAACAGTCTCATTGTTTGTATATATTGCCGAATCAAAATCAGTGTCTCTTATATCTATTGTTTGCGAGCATACAACTATATGAAGAATACTTACTTTAGTAAGACAAAGAACTCTGACATTTTACACATGCAATTGTCGGGTGAATTAGGATGCAATACATTCTAATAGACCGTTATTCTTAATAAATGACTAAATGAATCAACCAGTAAAACGAATGTAGCATGATAACTGAATTATACACGTAATGTATACAGAAATAATATTTCTTTCTTGAAAGGGAAAGAAATGATGAGTGCCACTCTCAGATTGAAGAACATTTTTAGAATAAAACCTCTCTTCGAAAATTCTGTACCGGTTATATTCTATCAACACTGTGTACTACGTACACACGGCACTAGTGCTTTCTGTATAATTCCACACCTGGGGTTTTGAAAAAGGATAGTGTCACCATGGTAACACTCATAAAAAGGAGGTCACACTAAAAGTGATGACCCCTTCTCCCTTTAATTGACAGTCCCAGTCAATTAGCTGTTCATCGTAGACTTAGATGGCAGGTTTAAAAATTCTACCCGCCGCCACCACATAATGCTTCAGTCCATGGACCTGCTTAGCATAGTGTTTGTAGAACACTCTGGATGATTCCCATCCAGTATATGAGCGCGGACGTTCGGGGGTCCCAATTAATTAACGGTCTATGACAGTAATTAGTGGGCAGGTTTTAATACGCTACTTGCTGCCACTGCATAGTGCTTTAATGCATGGACCTGTTTCGCATAGTGTTTGCACTCTGGATGATTTCCATCCGGTGTATGAACGAAGACACTCAAAGTTCATATACTGAAAAAAGTTCAGTGATGAAGCAATTTTTCTCGGATCATTACCTGCATGAGTACTGTCAGGATCTGCTCTACGAATAAAGTAGGTGAGCTTCGCCCTCAGTTGTTTTAGGGATAATTTTGATCCAGAGGTTACTCCTTTAAAGAGCTGTCCTCCCCTGAAGTCTGAAGTTCTACGAAGATAGACCTCTAGACACTCTACAGGACATAGAGAGACATTTTCCTTCAGAGGGCAGATTCTCCAGGGACCCCACCTCTTAGTGGGTAGCTCATTCTTAGCGAGAAAGGTTGGATCAGGGAGGAGATTCAATTTTCCCACTTCTGTGAACTGAATGTGGCCCTCATCTCTAGATAGGGCCCCTATTTCACTAACTCTAGCCCCGGAGGCTATAGCGAACAGAAAAATAACCTTTTTGGTTAGATCCTTAAGGGAAAAATCTTCATTGTTCACTGATGAGGCATAATATAGGACCATGTCCAGAGACCAAGAGATGGGCTTTGGTGGTGCTGCACACCTAAGCCTTGCCCATGCCTTCGGAATCTTATCAAAGATTTCATTCACCAGATACACTTGAAAGGCATATAGAAGACATCTAGTCAAGGCTGATTTGCACATAGTTATCGTGTTGGCCCTCAGTCCTTGATTATGCAGGTGGACAAAGAAGGACAGACAGAAGTTCATCGAAATTTCTTTCGGTCTTTTTCCTTCAACAAAAGCAACCCACTTTTTCCAAGAAGACTCATATTGTCTTCTCGTTGACTTAGACTTGTATTTTTCTAAGAAGAGATCCCAAATCTTTTCCTAACCGCTAGGGCAAGGAAATCATGAAATGAAGGGGTCGTGTTCTCCGTGATAAATCGAAGGAAATCAAATTCTGAACCTTCTGATATAGTCTTGAGTTCAGAACTAGGGCCAACCTTAGCTTCAGATCCTTCACTAAAGAGGACAGATTGCTCTAGGGCTTCTTTGGAGCCAATAGAGCTACTCCGTCTTGGAAGGATCTCAACATGTTGAGGACCTTCAGCAGGCGATTGGTTGGGATGAACCAGGAGATCTAAGTCCATCCCTTCTATACCAGACACAAGATGTCTGTTAACTCCACTAGAGGGTCCTCGTGTGGGGCTACATATCAAGGTAGTTTCTTGAAGACGCTAGTGATGAAGAGGTCGATTTGCAGTTCTGGGACTTGATCCGATCTGGGAGAGGATAGGTCTGTGTCTGTGGACCATTCTAACTCTATCAGCTTGACCCAAAATAGAGCATCCACTGTCACATTGTGGATCGGTTGTATATGAACTGCTGACAGGTGCCATCCTTTTAAGTAAGGGATGGTTTACATCACCTATACCGTATGAGACATTTTCTAGCATTGTCGATTGCGACTTCTCATTATCGCTTCGGTGTCCCGGATCAGTCAAAGGAAGTCTGACCTGCGCGGAGAGAGCTTCCCCACTCATGACAGGACCAACATGGTCTTGGGACTATTGGACTTTAACCTTTGTTAGAGAAACAATTATGGAAGGACCTATATTGGTCTTTTTAGATCTCTTCAAGCGTGTGATGCGTATCTTCTCCAGACTCTTGACGCATCTTTCAGCTGTGCTCTTCGCACTGGATCTGTCAGTATTGCGAACTGAACAGAGTTCAGAACTCCTCCTTGTTAACGTCTTGGAAATCTGACTGATTACCCGAGTCTCTTGACCAACCTTACATTATCCTTTTGTATTCCTATGGGAAAGGAGAGTTGGTGTGACTACAGACTTCAATGATTTTACAGCCATTGAAACCTTTGAGCCGGAGAAAATTGAGACTTCTTGAGGCTTATCTTGCATCCACGATGTTCCGAGAACCGGTTCATCTCCGTGGATGTCCATAGACCAGCCACTTCGGGTGCTGACCACCCCAACTTCTTGTCCAGGTAAATTGTAGCCTGAACCATTTCTAGACTTGGTTATTGCATGACCAAGTCTGCCAATCCTATGAAGATATTTAGGACGGTGTTTAGTCCAACACATATCTTTCCTAGGATATACGTTACCTTCTGTAACTTGAAACCTAGATAGGAGGGGATGGGGTGATTGGCTTGAAGTTGCCAAGGGACATTTGCCAGGTCTGACAAGACTACAAACACACCTTTTTGAAACAGGGTCCAAATGTTCAGAAGGATTAACATTATGAACTCGCTGGTTTATTTGAACTTGTTGAGTGACGAAAAGTCCAGAATGACTCTGAGACTTATTGAGTCCTTCTCGTGAACACCAAACACCCTTCCCTGGAATACGATGGACTATTGTTTGCTTACCACCTGTATGCTTTAGAGCTCCTAGATATACTCTTCCAGGAGGGTTTTGGATTGTAGGAGGAGTTAAGGAAATGATAGTGGAGGCATTTCTACTTCCCATCGTAGTCCCATCTTGATTAGGCCATGGACCAAAGGATCGAAGGTCCAACGATCTTGAAGGAACCTCCCTCCTACCAGAAGCATCTCTATACTTCGAATGATCAATAGGATTATATTTTTTACCACCTGCCTGTGGCATCGCGGTCGTTGTAGCCGTGGGATGTTGTTGAACAGCCGGAAGTGTATTTCTGGACTTTCCCGTCTTCCTTTTAGGTTGGAGACCCACAACCATGGAAGACTTTCTCTTTGAAAGGATGCCCCACTTTTGGAGAAGACCTACGTTCTCCGTGGTGGCATTCTTAATCACTTCCCTAACTACTTCGTCTGGGAAGAGGTCTTTACCCCAGATGTTGGAAGATATTAACTTCCTTGTCTCATGATTCAGTGTTGCGGCAGCAAACACAAACTCCCTACATACTCTCCTAGCTTTCATAAAGGTGTAAAGGTCTTTCACTAAGGTAGCCATATGCATTTTGGGTAAGACCATGGAGCATGTCTGGGGTACTTTGATGGGATGAACACAACTCTACGTAGTTTTGTAGAGATAGGGAGGCTGCAAGTCTCTCCTTTGTCTCTTGTTCATTATACAAGAGAAACTCGGATAGTTTAGGGAGAACTTCTTTAAACTGTCGACTGGCAACATCCGCATCTCATCTTCCTACGGAAAAGGTTAAAAGGACTTTCTTTCCAGTCTTTGTCCTGTCTGGGTAAGGCTGGTGACAGAGGCTTGCACTCCTCGAGTGCAGGACATGGCCTACCTGCCTCCACTGCCTTGGCAACAGATTTAAATGCCTTCCCCATAAAGGGGAATGAAATTGAAGTAGGAGCAAGAAAGGAAGGGTGCCTGTTACCTAGCGTGAATACCTTCGATACTGAGTAACCCACCTTTTCCAGGCTACTTGACAGGATAGCGTGTGACTTATCGTGGTCGAAAATTATGACTTCTTTCGATTTCGTTCCTTTTCTTGACTTTCGTTCATCCTTCAGGCGAACAAAACAATTAGGTAAAGCGTCAAAGCTTGGCCAAAATTGGATTTTGTTCAAAGGAACAGCACCCATCTCCTCCGAGATGTAGAGTTTGCCATTTAAAATCGGCATCAGCTCCGCAAACCTCCAGGGATTGTTTTTGGAGCATGTAAAGAGATCTTGATCCATGGGTCGTTTATATGATCCTTGAGAAGCAACAAGTGGAGCTTTACTAGACTCTATCTTGCATTTTACTTCCTGCTTTTTGTGTTGTTTGCGAAAGCTCTCTAATAGAGTATTCACTTGAGCCCATAATTAGTCCGTTCCCTCTAATAGAGGGGTAGAAAATAAAGATGTGCACGTCAATGGATCTAGAGTCGGCATAGACGGAAAAAATTCCGACACGACATTTTTCCCTTCTTCCCGTGGGCACTTCCTGCCCTCCTTCCCAAAGGCTATCTGGCCGTCGGGAGATGTAATTGGTTCCTGGGGCACCACTATTTCCTTACTTGCCTTCGGAAATAGTAGCTTACGCATCCCATCATTAGGTAGGTAAGGTCCCGGAGAGATTTTCTGGAAGCCTCTTACCCAGTTGCGTAAAATGTCTCGAGCTGTATCCCTAGTCTCTGTAGACTTGGGGTTCTCGAAACCTTCGGACATTAACGTCCGACATACATTACAAACCTGTGGGTTCCAATATTGTAGGGATTCGGAAATAATATTGCAGGGGGCATGAAACCTGCAAGTATTATGACCATAGGAACCTTTACTCCTGATCTTGCAGAAAACTGCAGCACAAGTCATCTGGTATTCCTCCTGTAAAGAAAGGAGAACAAAATGAGTATATAATTGATTATCTCACTGATAATGAATATGTAAAAGTCATTTTTTAACAAAGTACCTTAGGACAAGAAGCTATAAAGGGATAGTAGGAGACATACTTGTGTATCCCATGTAAGCAACTGCTGTTACCTCCCCTCAGTGTTAGCCATAGGGAGATTCCTCTACCGAGGTAGCTCCAACTAGAAGGGTTCTAACCCCTAGGGGTAGAAAAGTGTATAAGTCACTGTCCCTTTTTTTATAACACTGTTGGGTAATTATGACTGATTCCTCAATCAGAATATTGAAGAAATACCATTCTTTCAATAAAGGAGCGGTACCAGCATAAGCTCGCCAAGGATACCCTAGATATGTTAGAAATAACTACTGTATAATCATACTATAGTTTTCTGTTTGCAGCATATGCTATGTTGCAAATTACTGGCTGCTGTATAATTATATAAAAACTAGTTCAACCATCGTGCTGCCTTTATAGCAAGCATCTGATGGCACAGTCAAGCTGGTATGATGCCAACTGGACTAAGAAAAATAAAAGACATATATTTGTGTATCCCACCCAACCTATTTGCTGTGACCTCCCTTACAAAATTAAATCATAGAGTCTCCTGATCAGGGAGACTCAAGATAAGGGTTCTACCCTTCAAGGGTTAGGAGTGTAACACTCCAGCCCTTTAAATATTTATTATTGTAAGGTAATCTAAAAAACTGATTTCTAATCAGAATATTGAAGAAGTTATATTCTTTCAATATAAGATTGGGCTCAGCAAATACCTGGGTAGGAATACCCAACATATATTGGAAATAACTACTAGTATAACATATACAGTAGTTTTCTATCTGCTGTATATACTATACTGCAAATATACTGACTACCTGTATAAACATATGCTGTAGATCAGCCGGCATGTCTCCGGCATAGCTAGTTCTTGCCGGTACATCCAGCATGATAGCTAAAAGTGAGAGAGATAGCATGGAGTGAAGGCTACCTATTACTGTGTATGTATACAGTAATTAAGGAAGTAGAGTCTAATTTTACTGGCTTTTTCCAGAAATAATGTTCAAATGGAAGAGGAGAATGTAACATTCGGGCTTCCATCTAGCCACAGTACTATTGCCGGCAAGGTCTCGCCGAGACACTGCCGGCAGGCTAGCCTCCGGCAGTACTAGTACAGTCGGCATGCTGCCGGCTGAGTCAGCACCTATCTGTGCCGGTCTGGCCGGCCTTACTCCGGCAATAGAACTTGTGGCTAGCAGTTCAAGGGAGAACTGAAGAACCTTAGAGACAGAAGGGACTTCCCATTCCCAACCATCATGGTTGCCGGCAGCCGGCAACTGGCATGACTACTAGCAGTATGCCTCGCCGCCGGCTGCTGCCATAGCTGCCGACAGGTGAAAGACACATAGTCCCTGGCAACCAATATGGCTGCCGGCAGTTGTCATGGCTGCATGCAGCTGTCAAAGCTGCCGGCAGCCAGAAAACGGCAATGGGGGAGGGAATCTGGCCGGCAGCCAGAAAATGGCAGTGGGGAGGGAGCTGGCCTGCACCAGCAACCCACCGCCATCGGTAATATTGCAGGAAACCGGTATCATGAAAGAACAGAGGGGGAGGAAAAAAGGGTCCTACATTAGGTGTGGTAGGAGCTGGAAATTTTGCCAGACCTAAACACTTTAAAGAAACTCTGTTTCAGTATCAGCGCCATCCCAGGCGACAGGAAAATACTCTATTCTCCAGCCTAGGGGGGTGCCAGTACAGCTAAGGGGATGGCAGCAGTGCCACCTCCTCTTAAGGGAGAAACAGAGTTCCAGTGCCACGCCATCCTAGGCGTAAGAAGATACTACACTTCAGCATAGGGTCAGCGAACATAGGACTAGTCTACTAGGCCACAGAGAGAAGATGGCGGCATCATACAACCACTTCAGGTGTAGCCCTAGAGAGGGCTAGCCTCCTATGCCTGCAACCTAGCCGGCAAGGGAATGACTATTCACCCTGCCGTCCGACTGCCAACATAAGACTAAATACTCTGAGTTTCAGACCGAATCCCCAACTTGCCATCTGCAGCTAAGGGACGAGACAGAAAAACCCTAGGTTAGTCATGCTTGAATAAAAAATTCAAGGCCGACCCATTAGGGTTGTAGCCAAAGGCTACATTTAGAGGGAAGAGGGATTACCCTTAAATCTCTAATAGAGACAAGTATCGGTTATATAATAATTCCAGGAGATATCTATCTCCAATGAATTGATAACCAATACAAAAGGGTAACCGGGGAAATGTCAAAAGTATATGTTGCCTAGGTTAGGTTACCCAGGCAAGGCGAGATCTCGGTTACCTATATCACCGAAACTCTGACTTATACGATCAACGCAGGAAAAGGAAAATTTTCATGCATATAAATAACTTTACAAATATAAAAAGGACTAAATAGCTTCATAAATAATTATTAATGCTATTTAAAAACCGGTATGTCGTTCTACTAACTAAATAACACACCCAATGAACGACAGCGCCCATGGTGCCTCCGGTAACAGGCATAGCTCCTAATCACAATAATTTACTCTAATTTCACTTTGAGACAGGAACTGAAAACACATATTATCCCTTTTACCCCCGGCTTACTTGGAAACTTCCGTGCTTTAAGCCCCAGGCATTTTCAGTTTTGAAGGGCTTTTCAACTTATTTTTTCAAATCGCACCCACAGCCTCAATTTTCATCTTAGAGAAGTCAGATTGGTCTAATTTTTTTGGAAAAAGGTTGAAGTTTTCAATATAGTTATCAAAAGTATAAAGAAAATAATATAAATAGCCGCTATTGTTAGATGAAGTTGGGCGATGACGAAATTTTTTATATTCTTTCGTATACATTGCGATAAAGCACAGATGGGTCTTCTCACAGAAATCTTAAACCTATACCATCTTATAGAAAATTTATTCAGCTATAAGATGGTGTATAATAGTTTGTAGTTAAAAGAAGAAAAACATGAAAAAAAAATAGTATACCCACAACAATTGTAAACCTAAATTTCCTTAGCGCAAGTAACGAAAATCGGAGATTGCAAAAGTTTCGTTCTATCGATCATACGTTACCTATATTTAGAGTAATTTTCTTTTTTTTTTTATTATTTTGAAGTAAATTAATTGAACTTTCTAATGACATATGCGAAAATAATGATAAAGCCATCTAAATAGTGGCTATCGTTAGGTGAAGTTAGGCGATGACGAAATGTTTTATGTTTTATCGTATACATTCCGATACAGCAAAGTAAGTTCTCCTCAAGGAGACTTCAAAATGATACCATATTATAGACAATTTATTCAGCTATAAAATCCTATATTAGAATTTGTAGTTAAACGAGAGGAAACATGGAAAAAAGTAGTAAACGAGCAAAAACTGAAAACCTAAATCTCGTTACTTGCGGTAAAGAAATTTGGGTTTACAGCTTTTACACACTTTATTATTTTTTTTCCTTATTCATTTCTTCTAAATACAAACTATTAGAAACAATTTTATAGCTGAATAAATTGTCCATAAGATGGTATAATTTTCAAGTATCTGTAATGAGAATTCTCTGTTATTTATTGGAATGTATACGATAAAAAAAAAAAAAGTTTGTCATCGCCTAACTTCATCTAACAATACCCACTATTTACATTGCTTTATCCTTATTTTCACACATGCCATAAGAAAGTTCAATAAATTTTCTTCAAAAATAAAAAAAAATAATAAAATTCCTCTAAGCATAGGTCAGTTATGACCGAAAGAAAGAAACTTTTACAATCTCCCTCTCTCTCTCTCTCTCTCTCTCTCTCTCTCTCTCTCTCTCTCTCTCTCTCAGCAAAGTCAGTTTCAAATATACACAGTGGCTGCCTAAAATAAATCGACGTATTTTCAAATGAATATGTATACGGTAATATATATATATATATATATATATATATATATATATATATATATATATATATATATATATATATATACTATATGTATTCCTATAGAATACTTGAAATAATATGAAAACATACATGCATAAACACAACACCAACCTTTCAAATCGTAGTTACATGTTTACCAGGTTGAGACAGTCGCAATTTCTTCCCTTGAGTTGCCATTAAACAGAATTTTTCATTCACACTGATCTTTCTTGACCATTAGGCATTTTATCCAACAAATGCCTTCACACATATAAAGAGGAATATTCTAAAAAGGTATAAAGCACTATCACTTATTAGAATAGGCTGTAAAAGCGCAAAATTGACGGATAACGCACGAAACACACCCTCCTTCCACAAAGTCAAGAGTTGAACTGAGAGGCTACGGGGTTGGTGGTCGGCGACTCTCACACCACGCTGTCCTGTGTCTTCATTCCCCGAAAAAAATATGAAATTTACTAAATGTTTCGGCAAAATAGAAATAAAAAACATACAAAAATAATTCTGATAAGCATAAAAGCTGCATGGCAACCCAAATCAGCTGCTTTGAGGCCTTTAAATCACAAGACGAGGAAATTTAAAAGTCTTTGTTTGTCCTGCCCAACAATGGCAGAGCGAGTCTTATTTTTCCCCGGGAGCAAGGATGACGACAAGAAATGAGAAATATACTCAAAGTTTCGGCAAAATAGCAACAAAAAATATACAAAAATAATCATGTTAGGCATAAATAAACGCATAACAACTAAAATCAGCTGCTTTCGGACCTTTAAATTCCGAGACACGGAGATTTTAAAGAGCGTTACGCTCATTCCGGGGAACTTCTTCCTCACGCCGTGGCGCAAGACGGTTACGCTCATTCCGGGGAACTTCTTACTTACGCCGTGGCGCAAACGTAAACACATCGTTACCATGGTAACGAAATCATTTTTAGTAATTACTCGTGTAAATAGCTATGAAACCTAAACAAACTGCATATGAAATACGAGCTGAATCTATAAAGAAAATTTATAGGTCAATCAAGACCCCAGTGGAGCCCAGGGAAACTTTTCATTCATCATTGTTGACACGATATCCAAGGAACAATCAAACAATAGTCACGCAGGAGTAATGATGACAATTTTTTGTAAAATTTGTATAAATGACTATGAAAAACCTCAAAAAATACAAGGAAAAATAATCTGATTGATAACAGAAAGTTTAAAGGTCCATCTTGACCTCTGTGGGGATCTGGCATTGTAAAACAATGAAAACATTGTGTTACCATGGCAACGGAACCATTTCACGTAATTATTCGATAATAATAGCTATGAAATCTAAAGCAAATGCACATAAAGGTCAGCTGTTTCCTTTACATAAAATTTAAAGGTCATTCATGACCCCTGTGGGGCCTCAGAGAACTTTTTATTCACATTACATTGATGATAAGATGTCGAAGGAACAACGAAACCACACTCGTGCACTGGTAACAGTGCCCTATTTTCGTAATATTTGTGTAAATATCTCTGCAACCTAAAATAACTGCACAGGAAATATCAGCTGATTCTTCAAAGAAAATTTAAAGGTCCATCTTGACCCTTGTTGGGCCCAGAGAAACTTTTTATTCATGTTACATTGATGACAAGACATCGAAGGAACAACATCACAACAGTAAAGCGTTGTATTTCAAATACAACGCCTGCCAAGACCTGTTATCTACTCATAAGTATAGAAAACGTACCCGTACGTCCATGGGGGTAAAGGGATGGCTTATGAGGTACGTACCCGTACGTCCTTTGGGGGTAAAAGGGTTAAAAAGATTCAATACTCATCTTCTCTGAAGCGAAAGAGGCTGGAATGCATAATAAAATCCTTGAAAATCGATCGAAAATGTCAGATCAACAGGGAACACCACCGAGCGAAATCTCTACAAAATAAGGAATGGTCGCCATCTTGGATTTGGCGGTGTTGTGATACTCAATAGTATGAGAACTAGGGTAACCTTGCTACGGCTCCCCTTCTATTCTGCCACTTCCCACTCGAAACTTTAACGCTTAGGGGAGCAGATTGCTATGTCACGTGTCAAGATTACGTCCTCTGATATTCTGGGATATCCTTGAGAGAAATTTAAGGATATTCGCGTCAGAAGTTAGAAATCTGGATACCTAAAGGTAAAATTCTCCGGGAATATCACTGTAGTATATATATCTCTTAGGAAGCTACTTATAGGAACTTCCATCAGGACGACATGGCTTTAGCCCAAATATATATATATATATATATATATATTGATATATATATATATATATATATATGTATATATATATATATATATATACAAATATATATATATATATATATAATATTTATATATATAAATATATATATATATATATACATATATATATATATATATATAGAGAGAGAGAGAGAGGAGAGAGAGAGAGAGAGGAGGGATGAGAGAGAGAGAGAGAGAGAGAGAGAGGGAGATATAGATGTATGTATATATCTATATCTATATACATATTTTTTATATATATATATATATATATATACGGTTATATATATATATATATATATTTGTATATATGCATATATATATATATATATATAAATATATATATATATATATATATTCATATATATATATATATATATGCATATATATGTATATATATATATATATATGTATATATATATATATATATATATATATATATATATATATATATATATTCTTACGAAGCTAGTCCAGTGTAAAATAGATATCGTAGTTGAGGATAATTTGATTTATGTTTCATTTATTGTCTTCATTTGTGCATTGTATAGATAATACCCAGCCCGTAAAACAAACCCCTTTCATATAGCCCAAAATTTGCAGAAATAGCTCTGGATGACTTCTTCGATCATTTTAAAATGGTCGCATTGATGATGAAATGGCCAGAAGATTAATGGTCTCTATTAGTGCAGAGAGTACTCTTTTGGAAAGGCTGCAGTGCTTATTTATCCATATCTTTGGACCAGAGGATGGAGTTTCAAGAAGTAAAGAGGAGCGTGCTGTAGGTGTACCAAATGACCCCTGAATATTATAAAGAAACTTTCCGAAGCTTGTGGAAGGACGAGAAAATGACTCTCCTGGATTAGGCTTATCAGATACGACGATGTTTTAAAAGATGGATAAAGGCGGCTAAGGTAAAGGATATAGCTGACTTAGAAAAATTGATACTTTCCTTTACTTTACTTTTATGGCTGCTTTTCCGGTCCCATACAGCAGGGGAACTCCACTCTCTACAGGACGTCCACTGTTGTTTTACCTTGCTCGTTCAGAGTATTTAACATTTCATATCATATATTGTTCATTTACTGTTAAATCCTCACTGTCAAAAGACTCATTAAATATGAAAGTCTTCAGTTTCCTCTTGAAAGCCTTAATGTCTTCAGTCATTCGAATGTTTCGTGGGAGTTTATTATATAGTCTCGGGGCCACATATTTTAAGGCTCTGTAGCCTGAAGTAGACATATATCTAGGATACAACAGTTTGAAGCCATCTGTAACTATTCTCGTGTCGACACGATTTGTTAGCTGCACAGTGTGTAGCAATTTTTTAAGAATTATGGACACCCGGTTCTGATAACTTGGTGGGTTATTGTACATATTTTAAATTCAATTCTCACTTTAATTGGCAGCCAGTGTAAATTGATTAGTATAGGGGACATCCTTTCTCTAGGTGGGACACCTTTTATCAGTCTTGCTCTTCTGTTTATTATGTTTTGTAATTTCTTAAGTTGCACTTTTGGTAAATTGTAGAAGATAGTGTTGCAGTAGTCAATCCTGGTAATAACATAGTTCATCACGCTAGAGAAGTATCTATGAAGAATTCCTGAACACATTTGAATGTACTTGTGAGAGAGAGGTGTGAAAAAACTCGATAAAGCCGCTTCGCTGGGTGAAGATTATATTATCAATCGTATACCCTCCTCTGGCACAAATTTTCAATCGTCTTTCCAACCAAGTGTCAAGTACAGCATGTGCCGAATCAGGGAAACCAGTTCGGAAATAACTATGGGAACAAGTTCAACAGTTAAAACGGAAGAAGCACTGCTACAGTCCTTCCTTCAAGTATTGTAAAAGACGTGCACAGGATTGATATTTTCTGTTTTAAGTGTGGCAAGATAGGCCATATTAGTAAGGAATGTTGGTCAAACCAAATGAAAGCATTCACCCAAGTGATTAAAGATAATTCGACTTCATAAAATATGAAGACTAAGAAGCAATCGGGAAAAGACGGAGAGGAAAATGAACCAGCTGCTGTTTACACAATGAACAGGATGAGCCCAAGCAGCATGGATGACTTTAAACCATATATTTATGAAGGTATGTTATCAGCTATTGACGGTAGTGAGCGAATCCCAGTCAGGATATTGCGCGACACACGTTGTAACCATAGTGTGGTTTTATGGGGAGTGCATCCTATCGTGGAACACTATCCACACAGACGACTCAATTATTTTGAAAGGAATAGGAGGTGAGGAGGTCACCCCTATTTGCGTTTAAAACCTTCATGCGAATTGGTGATAGGTAATTTTTACTTTGCGGTTAAGGACTCAATGGCTTTCGAAGGAGTAGACGTCATGCTGTGTAATGAAGTTGGTGGAGCGCCGTTCGTACCTTGTCCCAGCGTAACGGAGAAACCTTTGAAGTATAGTCCTACGACTAGACGCAAGATGGACTACCTGTCTCTGTTTTCTAGTGATGTGACGACTAGGAGTAGGAAGAAGGAAATGGCTGCCGAACAAGAAGAAGAGGAAATCAAAGGAGCGATGAACTTGATTGATTTGTTCTGCAAAGAAGAGGATTCCCTTGATAATATGCAAGCGGAGAAGTTCAGAGTAAACCTGAGCAAAGAGAAACGACAGACGAGTAGACAAGAGGACCAAGAAACAATGGACCTGGAAGAAATGAACTTGGAGGAATTGTTTACAGAAAAAGAGAACTCCTATGATGGTACGCAAAAAGAGAACTCAGGAGTAAGCCCGAGCGAAGAGGAACGACAGACGAGTGGACAAGAGGACAAAGAAACAATGGACCTGGTAGAAATGAATTTGGAGGACTTGCTTTCCGAAGAAAAGGATTTCCTTGATGATATGCAAGAAGAGAACTCAAGATTAAGCCCGAGAGAAGAGGAACGACAGACGGGCGGACAAGTGGAGGAATAAGAATGAGAAATTGAAGGAGCAATGAACTTGCATGATTTTTTTCTGAAGAAGGAGATTCAGAGAAATCAAGAGAAGCCCGAGAGTAAAGGAGCGACAGGCAGGCAGACAAGTGGATTTAGAAGAAATAGGAAATTCCACTTTAGAAATAGGAAAAGTGAGTAGGAAAAGGCTGATAGTGTTGCAACGGAAGAATGCAACGTTAACAGAGTTATTGTACCATGTGGTAGACGAGACAGAGGCACAGCAGTCTCAAACCTGTTATCATCTTAAGGATGGGTTGCTTATGGGGAAACATAGACCCACAGATATCACTGAGAAAGCTGATAGAGGTATATATAACCTGCACCGTTGAGAAGACAGGTGATCGCTATAGCGCACAAAACGGGACATATTAGGGGTAAGGAAGACAACGGAGAAGATAATGAAACACTTTCTCTGGCCTGACATGCATAAAGACGTGAGACAGTTTTGCCACGCATGCCACATATGTCAGACGTCGGAAATGCCCAAGGAGTGGATCAAAGAAGCTCCCATACGCTCGATGGAAGTACGAAGAGAACCCTTAGTGAAAGAACCGAAGAAAATTATAGTAGAAAAATTGAAGGATGGAGAGAAAACAGAAGGAGAATATGTCAAAAAATTTGGGGAAAAGGATCGGCAAGATAAGGAAATTTTCCTTTGAAGGCATGAAGGCAACGAGTAAAGGACGGACGAAGGAATGGTTTGGTTGGAAGGATGGATACGAACAGACAAGTTGCAGGACCCTTCAAGAAAGGACCCAAGAAAATGTTAGCAGGGAAAAGGAAGGACCGAGAGGACATGAAAGGAAATGCCAAGGATTTGAGTGAAGGAAGCAGCGAGTTAAGAAAATTTTCCTTAGAAGACGTGAAAATTAGGCAAGGACGAACGATGAAAAGGTTTGGTATGAAACGAAGGAAAAGACAGGTTACAGTAGTACGGCAGGTGTTGGTCGACGCATGGGAAAGAAGATTCCCTATCGCCAACGAGTTCCCAAAACCATTCTAGATTTTGGTGGAAAGCAGGAAATGGACCTACGTTATTGAGATATCAGGATAAAGGAAATGTCTGAGGAAGGCCAAATGAAATTCAAAACCGATACTTCAAGCACTGGATTTCAGCGTGAAATTCCTTATCAAAGTGGATGTGTCGGATAATGGGATTGGAGCTGTTTTATTGCAAGAAGATAAAGAAGGAATTCTTCATCCTGTGTGCCTTATATCATCGAAGCTGAAGAAGAAACAATGAGTCGACTGGACAGTGGAAATGTAACTGCTAGCGCTGATCGCAGCAATATAAAGGTCCTTAATTCATAAAAGTCAATCACAAAGTGAAGAAATTACATTGTATTATGATAATGATACTTTAACTTTTGTGAATGAGATGAAAAGTATTAATCAAAGGTTAACAAGGTGGTCATTATGTTTGTAACCTTATTTCATTTAAGTAAAGAATATATTAGGTAAAGATA
>NC_090737.1:58178869-58198869 GCF_036898095.1 Palaemon carinicauda
CCGTTGGCAGCTACTAAGCGGACGTCGGCAGATGTAGACAGACTACGTCGTGCCTTGAAGAGTTTCCTTGGCAAAAGAGAACGACAAGCACCCGTGTCTACCAAAAATCGCACGCCCGTTCCTGCATCCTGTAAAAAGAAAAGATTAGAAACATGGGAGGCCACCGCCACAAGCGATGGCCTACTTACACGTTTTTTGGCCACTGACAATCCTTGGCACATTTCTTCGTGGTTGCCCCGAATCTGAAGTGGTAGTAGCAAAACTGCGGCGGATGGGAGGTAGTAAGTGGCTGTAGAAGTCGTTCGTTAGGGTGCGAGCGATTGGTGGGTGGTGGGCGGATTTGTCGCCACTTCAGCACGTCACGGGGTAAGTGTGTATGTCCTACGGCATTCATGTAAGCTTCGGTTGACGTTGAATAGGCATCCTCGTCGTCAGGGGTGGAGGCGTTGATAGAGGTCTTGAAGTGGCTGTCCATAAGGGCGTCGGCTTTGGTCATCAAGTCCTTTATGGGTAAACTATCGACATCGGGTATGGCAGCGCGTACAGGTTCGGGTAAACGGCGTATCCAAAGGGCACGGAGTAGGTTCACCTCACGAGGGGAGCCATCTGCGGCAGGTTGAAGGCGAGTGATACTGGTCATTTCCCTGAGGGCAAGCGAAGCCCTTTGGTCCCCCAACGGTTGTTGCGAGAGCTGAAAAAGCTTTGCTATACGGGCGGCTGGCGACGGCGAGTACTGCTGCAGAAGGTATGTTTTGAGGGCGTCATACACTATTGGGGTGTCTCCTTGTTCACAAAGCCAGTCGGATATTTCTGGGAAGGTGTCCTCGGGTATCGCCGCGAGAACATAATACGCTTTGGTGGTTGAGCAAGTCACGCCCCCGATACGAAACTGGACTTCAGCGCGTTGAAACCAAGCAAACGCCTCTCCAGTGGCGAACGGTGAAAGTTTCAATGGGGCGGCCGCAGCGCCAACCGCTGTAGTAGAGTCCGTCTCCGTCATAGTACCAACGATGGAGGGGCGAGGGAGGTGGGGGTGGAAGGCAGTGGGAGCGAGTCGACTTCCGGGGTCACCAATGTGACGGCGCCGAGTAAGGTTGTGAACTCAAAGGCAGGTTGGAAACGATTGAGTTATATTATTGTATAACACTCTCCTTATATACAAAACCTCAAGGCAACAGGACATAACAAGTTCACAAGACAGACAATATTACAGAGGAAAAACCAGACATGAATTTTCATGTTCGTTTTAGTGCGAGGGAAGAGCGAAGATACAAGCATAATATATACAAAAGGAATTATGTACAATTGTGTGAAACTCGGTTGGTACAGTATATTGGTAGGTATGAAGCTTTTAATTTGATAATTTTTGGTTGCATCTGGCAGCTCCACTCCAGTGGACATCCCAGTATCTTCCATACCTGAAACGTGCTTCGTGCTATGAACCATATTGGTATGCAGGTAATTATTATAGACTTGCCTTCTTCATCATAAGCATCAATATTGTACAGTATTCATGTAGCTTTATTCTAGAGCAGTACTAATCTGCTGACTAATTTAGCTGCAAAATGATGCTTGTCTATTGAATAGGTTATCATGAGTCTAGTATTACAATTAAGCAATGACTGAACCGTTCAATGTAGATACTCTTTTAAACATAATCCATAGATTTCTCCTATTTGTCATTTTTTCCATACTGGGGTAATTTCTCTGATGGAACCCTAGCCTCACAGCAGTGTGCATTTCCAACTAGTGGTGGATAACTATTATTATTATTATTATTATTATTATTATTATTATTATTATTATTATTATTATTATTATTATTATTATTACCGGTATATCCTTATATATACTCTCAGGTCTATTATAAATTGGTTTTCCATGACCAATATAATTCATAATTCAACCTTCTGGAGCAATTGCTCACTTTGTTAGAGATTTTCTTCGAGATCTATAAACAGTAATATGCTGCTACTTGGATATGAATATCCATTTATTTTCTTAAGGAAAATTCATCAAAATTTCCCTGGGATTATTCAGTGAAAATAAAGTAACTACTTTAAATGCCTATAATGGAAATATATCGCCAGAAGGTCCTATTCGAGCGAAGCATCTTCTTTAGTCGAGGACAGGCCTAATTTATTCCAGTTCCCCTCTCCGATTTGTCCTATTTTCTTTGGCCCTTTTAGATTTACCTCGCACACCAAAAATCCCTTCCCTCTTATTTGTTCCTTTCCTTGGTGATCTCTCTTTTCCCCATGAAAACTTTGCATCGCTTCTTCGTTGGATGCCGTATTTTATATGAATATGAAAACCAGAAATGTGAAATTTTTCCATTTCTCTTCCATTCTCTTCCTCGCCTGTGGATATAATATACATTAGAAGAAGAAATTAACATTTCAGAGATGATGATATAAATATTATAAGTAAAAGAGATTGATTAAAAAAGAAGATAGTTGTAGCAAACAGGAAAAAGTTTATACATTGTCGATGAACAATATCAAAGAAATTGAATATCGGCAATTTGGAAACAAGAGAGAAATGCATTAAAAGTCAATGAAGTGATAACGGATAGGTTCAAGATTTTATGATTGTCAGATTAGAAAATGTTTAGTAGCGAGGAAGGTAAGGTGAAATGAAAATAATAATTTTGAGAAAAAAAAAATATCATCCAATGATCAGTAGAAAGATATGGGAAGTGTAAATAAAGTAAAAAAAAAAAAATATATATATATATATATATATATATATTATATATATATATATATACACACACACACACGCACACACACATATATATATATATATATATATATATATATATATATATATATATATATATATATATATATATATATATTTATACACACACACACACACACATATATATATATATATATATATATATATATATATATATATATATATATATATATATATATATATATATATATATATATATATATATATATATATTTATATATATGTATATATATATATATATATATATATATATATATATACATATATATATATATATATATATATATATATATATATATATATATATATATATATATATATACAAAAAGTCTGTTATTGTCCACTAAGTGTGTCGGAGGCCCCAGAGGACAAATTGAGACCATTTCTACTACCCTTGCCGATTGTCACATAAATAAATGTGATTTTTGCCTCAGGTTTGATTAAGGATTACTGTCTGGGTCAAAGACTCACCAAAATGGCCGTCATTTTACATCTTGTGTGTAGGTGACTCCAAAGGTCAAATTAGGACCGTTTCCAGCCTTGCCGCTGATAACACGAATGAATATAATTTTTGCTGGGGTTTGATTTAGTGTTTTTGTTGTGGTCAAAGCTCATAACAAAATGGCTGGCATTGTCCAAATAATGGGTAGGAGACTCCAAAGCACAAACTGAGACTATTCTTAGCACTCTTGCCGCTGGTAATAGGGATGAATGTAAATTTTGCCCCGGGTTTGATTTAGGGTTTTTGTCGGGGTCAAAACTGTACCCAAAATGACTGTCATTGTCCATAAAGTGCGCAGGAAAATCCAATGGAATAACTGAGAGCATTTCTAGCACCCTTGGCACTGGTAACATGAATAAATGTAATCTTTGGCCATGGTTGGATTTAGGGTCTTTATCGGGGTCAAAGGTCAACCTAAAATGCCTGTTAATGTCCATATAGTGTGCAGAAGACTCCAGAAGACAAATTGAGACCATTTATAGCACCCTTGACGCTGATAACATACATAAATGTAATTTTCTGGCCTGGGTTTGATTTAGGGTTTTTGTTGGGGTCAAACTTCCACACAAAATGGCTGTCATTGTCCATCTTTTGTGCAGATGACTCCAAAGGACAAATCGAGACCCTTTATAGCACCATTGACGATGGTAACATGGATAAATGTAATTTTTGGTCTGTGCTTGATTTAGGGTTTTTATTGGGGTCAAAGCTCAACACAAAATGGCTGTCATTTTCCTTCTACTGTGTAGGAGACTCCAAAGGACAAATTGAGACCCTTCCTAGCACCCTTGCCGCTGGTAATATGAATAAATGTAATTTTGGTCATTGGTTTGATTTGGGGGTTTTGGCGGGGTCAAACTTCCGCCCAAAATAGCTGTCATTGGCCATCTTGTGTGCAGAAGACTCCAAAGAACAAATTGAGACCCTTGCTTGATTTAGGGTATTTTTGGGGTCAATGTTCCAACAAAAAAAGCCTGTCATATTTCTTTTAGTGTGCAGGGGACTCCATTGGACAAATTGAAACAATATCCAGCCTTTGCATGTAAAAAAAATGCTATTTCTTTTCCTCAAAAATGGTGCGTGTTGTCGGGGGAACTCCTTCCATGATTCACTAAGCGAAAGTATGTTGTCTGCAAATCAAAATTTATTAAGGTATTCCACATCAATGCTACTATATTCTATGTTGGAATGGCCCGTCAATTAAAGAGACTTGAAGGTTGATCAAATTATCGGAAACGGTTTTAGCCTTTCATTCTTGGAGTCATTTTCCAAATATGGGAGATCGATTATCTGAAACCGTGTTGTGGTAATTCAAATAACCTATATATATATATATATATATATATATATATATATATATATATATATATATATATATATATATATACATATATATATATATATATATATATATATATATATATATATATATATATATATAACGAGAGAGAGAGAGAGAGAGAGAGAGAGAGAGAGAGAGAGAGAGATAGAGAGAGAGAGAGAGAGAGAGAGAGAGATAATGACAGTCAATATTTGGTATGATAACCCTTTTTTGTAACAAAATTAAACAATTTTAAATGCCATTTCCCATTATTACTTCTCAAATTTATCAATAAATGGTTTTGAAATCGATAGATAAAACAAAAATTCTCTATCCATTTGGGGAATCTCTCTCTCTCTCTCTCTCTCTCTCTCTCTCTCTCTCTCTCTCTCTCTCTCTAGGTCAATGTATCTACCAAGACTACGGCGTACTCAAACATACATAATCTAACAATTATGTCTTGTCATCTAATGATTGTTTTTCATTACAATGAAATCTTTATGACTGACGAATTTTTCTCAATCATATTGAGTGACATAATTTTTTATATGTCTTTTCTATTCATGTTAAATAGTTGATTGCTATTCAAATTTCTATTGTATTATATACATCCAGTTCTCAAAAAGAAAATTTCTTCGGAGAAAAGTTTGTACAAGTTAGACAGCGTAACTGATGTGGAGTAATAAAAGGTTAGATTTTGATATCTAATATTAAAATTCTGAAATAAATTTTCGATTAATGGTTTTACGGTCTGTATCTACGCGCTATGAGTATTTTCCTTAAATTTTTCCTTTTTCCTCCTCATTTTGTCAGGGAATAATTTTATACAAATTAGTCCTAGAATATATATCTTTAATAGGTGTCCAATTCTGTCAGGCAAATCTATTTATCTCTTGGTCCTTTTTCAATAGGGAATACCCGAACCCCTTGCTTCTCTTAAGGTATTGCATGTGTGTCATTTACTCGGAGTCTAGAACAATTCATATTAACCTCACTCGATATCTCTTACTGTTATCCTCTAATTATGTATGACCCGAGGAGTGAAAAGAAATTATAGTTGATCAGATTATCCTTACCGGTTTCAGTATCTCATTCAGAGGCTCAGTTTCCAATGGTTTTGCGATAGAGATAACCCAAAACTGACTTTTGGAAATTTAAAGTCATCCTTTCGATATCGGAAATCCTTTTCTTTAGGAGACCATCGGTAAAAAGGACATATTGGAGGCAATAACCATTTAATATCTGAACTGAATATCAACAAGTTATTTCACACTATTGATTGCCAAAATAATAAATCAAGATATCGGACTTGGCTCCACATATACTTGAATCATATACCTGGTGCTTTTTTTGACATACATACAAGACTTGTTACAGAAAATATTGAATTGTATATCGTAAACATGTTTGCAGTAGAGTAAAGATTTTCATTATTATTATTAATAATATTACAATCAAAGCTATAACCCTGGTTGGAAAAGTAAGATGCTATAAGCCTAAGGGCTCCAACAGGAAAAGTAGCCCAGTGAGGAAATGAAACACGGATTTAAACTTTAAAAGAAGTAATAACCAATCAAAATAAAATATTTTAAGAACAGTAACAACATTAAATTAGATCTTTCATATATGAACTAGAAAATAAACAAGAAGAGAAATAACATAGAACAGTGTTCCTGGGTGTACCCTAAAGCAAGAGAACACTAATCCAAGAGAGTGTAAGCCCATGGTACAGAAACTATGGCACTACCCAAGACTATAGTCCAATGGTTTGATTTTGGAGTGTCCTCCTATGGGACATCCCCGATTTTTAATTACTAATAGCCGTAATTATTGTTATCGGTGTGTGTATATTTATTTACTTTGTAAAATAGTTAGCTAATAATCCTCCGCCACGTCAGTATATCCAATACCATTAGAATATCATTTTCTTTTTTTTAACTTCATAATTCAATAATTGTTTCTTCGAATTTCTTAATCTAGAGAGAGAGAGAGAGAGAGAGAGAGAGAGAGAGAGAGAGAGAGAGAGAGAGAGAGAGAGAGAGCACGGAAGGTAATCTAAAGGCTAATCAACTTTCATTTCTCATTCCAGTTGTTGCTTTCATGATTTTATTTTAACCTTATCTACACATTTATTACTTTTTTCTTATTATGATATAGGATTTTCCCAAGTACTTTTTTTTTTTTTTTTTTTTTTACAATATTTGATATTCCTAATAAAGAAATATTGCTTTTATTGAACTTTGTTCTCGGTAACGTAGCAATATTTTGATGTAAGAAATAAATTTGCAAATAAATATGTTGTAAGCTTAAGATTTACTTTACAGAATAACTCGTTTTTTATTTGCTTTTTAACCAATATTCATTTGGGAATTTAGATTTTCGTATATCTGTACAAATCTTTTTGATTTACTGAAAAGCAATAAAATCATTCAGTTTAAAGGCATAAATTAGCAGAATGTGGTACTCCTGAATGGAAACTAACAAAAAAAAAAAAAGAATGTGACAGGATAATGCATATCTACATATCAAAGAGAGAGAGAGAGAGAGAGAGAGAGAGAGAGAGAGAGAGAGAGAGAGAGAGAGAGAGAGAGAGAGAGAGAGCACTCCAATCATACTATCTTGACATGTTAGAGCTGGCCATATCATATCATCGCCAACAATGAATATTATATCAGAGATTACTTCCATTTTTAAGGCCAAAGTTATTGGTATTTCAAGTATCACCTCCGTATACGTTATATAGAATTTTGCAGATTACGATTATACATAATAATTTACACCATCCTTTTTTCCTTATGTGAGCATACCGCTTTTCTCCTTTTTGCTATTTCTCGCGCAAATTATTGTGCACAGTGTGATAAGGAACCCAAGATAGTTCCTTCTGCTGTATGTAGCTTATTTAGATATAACAATTGGGAAAAATGCTTTAACTCAACTGATTTTAAATATCACGAAACCTCTATGGGCAAACTAATATGTGAGTCGGAGTGCCCTATGCATACTTCACAAGGCCTGTCAACATTACCGGGCATGCCCGACGGATAACCAGTGATACCCGATCCGGTATTACCAATTAAAAAAAAAAAACTAGGAAGGTGGGTGGCAGGTGGCAGGCACGAATGTGAATTCAGAGGCAAGACGGGCATACGTGAACAGATTAAAAATATCTGGACTGGTAAACTTGGACGGAAAAAATTTAAAACCTCAAATTACGGTGCTTTGGTCTCCTTTCTTTCCTATTAAGACAGCACTTAAGGGATGGTAGTTTAAGGAAAGTTTCGAAATTATGTAAAATCTAATCAACATGATTAATACTCATTAAAAGATTCGATTCGAAGCATATTCAATTGATTTTGCGTGTAAATATTCTTACCAAAATAGTTCTCTCTCTCTCTCTCTCTCTCTCTCTCTCTCTCTCTCTCTCTCTCTCTCTCTCTCTCTCGTTCCCCAAAGCGTGCCCCTAATTAAGGATTCATAAGCAATTTCTCCTATTGCCAACTCTAGCATCTCGAAGAATTAGTTTAGTTTTCTAATTATTGGTAGTCTAGAGATGTTTTTTGTATGTCCTCACATCTGTTTGTTACTCATATTACATTTAATCAAGTTGTGTTAAGATACAAGTTAGAAAAACTGTAAATATAATGTTTTTAAAATAGAAAAGTTCATAGACATAAGGTTGGCAAAAATAATTAAGTTTCGAATTTTTTTTGAGGATATTTTATGAAATAAAGTAGGTTAATGTCTGTAAGTTGGCATATGGCCTCAATATACGTTTTATTTGTGATTTGAGTACCTCCGAGTGGATATTATCCATGGAAAATTACTATATGTTATTGGTGTCTGTTATGTTCTCTTTACCCGCTAGTCTTTGGTTCTAAACGATTGAAGTTTGTAGTCTACACCCTATTTGATAGAATTATTTGTTGACCGTTCCTCACCTGTGGTTTTCCCGCTTTTGATGTCATCAACCTCCTTCTCATACCCCTGGTATTACCATTTGCCCATCTAGCATGCCCCATAGTGCAGACAGGCCTTTAGGGTGGCCAAAATCAGTTACAGCATAAAACGGGGAATATCAACTAGTAATTGATATGAGAGAGAGAGAGAGAGAGAGAGAGAGAGAGAGAGAGAGAGAGAGAGAGAGAGAGAGAGAGAGAGAGAGAGAGAGAGAAAGAGAGAGAGAGAGAATCAATAAGATTTTTTTTTTCTTTTTTACTTTTCGTCACGAGGTGTCTCAAATTTCTACGTGCTTTAAGGCTATCAATGATATCAATGTTCCAATATTCATGTAAACACTATACATTTATTACTTTTTACTAATAATAAGTAAAGTTAATTTATTTACTAATTTTTCTTAATTCTTGAGAAATATGTAAATTTTACCGAGAACTTTGCATTAGTCTTAATACGAACAGTAAGAAAAATACTACCCATAGAGGAGTATTTTTTTTTCTTTCATGCTTTGATATAGACTGTATATGAACTGATATTCCATTAAGAAGTATGTGATCAAGTTTGATTGGTAAATAATTTAGTATTAGTGCTTCCATCAAGCTGATAAATTTGTCTGAACTACTGTCAAGAACAAGATGTAAAACCTCACCGGTTAAAATCACCATCAATTCTGCAAGTTCCTTTCATAAACCATTTATTTTTTCTTTTCTTATACCATTCTTTCAAAATAAGAAAGTAGTCTTTATTTTTGTGTGGATATTAAATCATAAAGATTGTAGTGAGTTCTTGCAATATAGAGAATTTAAAAGAATACTATTTGTTTACAGTCCTAAACCGCATCTAGTGCATAACACGTGCTGTCAAGGAGGTTTAATGCCTGGAGATGCCACTGATCACTTTTCTTATACAAATCCGCGAAGACAAATAAACAGCGAACACACCTGAAGTGTAGTGCAGAAAGGACCAAATTCTTTTCCCGTCTCGTGACTGTCATACCCTTATCTTTAAAGATTCTGTCTTTATCATCTTTTTATCATGGGAAAATTAATATTCAGTGTTAACAAAGAGGTATATTTACAAAATATTTTATCACTACAACATTCAGAATAAGGTTTTGCCGAGTCTTTGAGTGTATCTATATACAGAACAAGAACTAGGCATCCTTTAAGTGATAAAATGAGAGCTTATGTCCTTCTTAAACAGTTATTGCAGTTGAGTTGGTAGATCAAGCCACAGGTGAGTGAGCTTTTTGTCCTACACGCGGGTTGGCTTCACAAATACGAGAATAATGCACCACCAGGTATTAGATATCCCTGCATGCCTGTTATATTTTTGTGCTACTCGATAATCCATGGATAGTCTATAAGTTAACACTTTGCGATCCATGGGCTACCTGTACTGTACAACCCACTGCAAGAACTTCCCTTGTAATTCAAGTGCCCCCTATACTACCCACTGAGTTAGGTTTAGTTTTTCCTAAACTATATCTTTCTAAGAATGTTCCCCGTTTTTAGCCATTTTACCATTTTCTATGATTCATAAAGTATCATTTTCTATCCTAATATGACTATTTTCCCTCCCATAACCCATTAATCCACCCTTACTTATAGATGAAAGCAAACAAAGGTATTTTCTCATTCGCTGGTTGCTCCCTGCCTCGTTTTGTAGGTAGATGATCTGAATTGACCCGTCGCCTTCCCATCATTTGGAAGGTCACACCTTTAAATAGTTAACGAAATCAACAATGGCATTATCAAAAAAGTTTCTGCGAACTCCTTCAAAAATACTGGACTGCCTACATGAGTGTCCTTCAGAAAGCGAATATTCAATTGGCAATGAAAGCGAAGACTATGACGTTTTTTTAAAACGGGGTTATTGGTGACACGGAAAACAATTTTTCGTCCGAATCCGAGTCAGACCACACTGACTGTGATTTAAACGAGAGACTTTACGGCCCAATTCCAGAAAGTTTCTGATGGTGATGAAAGCATTGATGCAAGTGACGAAGAAAATCAATTGGAGGATTACGACGAAGACAAGAATGATTGAAAAACTGTAATCTTTCTGGAAAACAACAATAACTCCCCACCCACCCACCCCCCGCCACAACTGCTGTAAGGACTCCTCTAGATCTATTCCATTTTTTCCCATTGAATCATTTCGTTTAATTGCCAATGAAACTTACAATTACACAAATCGGAAAATAAATCTAAAACGTGCTTTGCAGCAGAATTCCATATGTCATGTATGGAGGGATGTTTCTGCAAATGGAATAATGGCATTTCACGGAATGATTATGAACATATGTTTGGTGCGAACAGAGTTGATTCTAGAGATTTTGCGAAGTCTGTATTTAGTAGGAACACCCCCCCCCCCCCTTTTTTTTTTTTTTTTTTCTGGGCTTTACATGTTTCACCACCCAATAAATTAGATATTTTTTGAAGGACGTCGATCAAAGGTTCGACAGGTTTTAGACTACGTAAATTATCGATTTCATCAATACTGTCATCCACGACTTATGTTGTCTGCGGATGAATCCACCATCCCCTTCAAACGACGCACTAGATTTAAAGTTTACAATCCTCAGAAACGTATAAAGTTGGGTGTGGTGGGTATATGATACAGCATGCTCTTTGACTGGGTATATTTTTGCCCTGATCCCGTATTACGGTAAGGCAACCGCACACACCCTCTGCAATGTTACTCAGGTATTCAATATCCGTACTATTTTGGAATTGGTGGACATTGTAATCAATGCCCCGAAATCAAGTGGATACTATGTGTTTACCGAAAGGTTATATACTAATTTAGATTTAGCAAAGGAATTAGTCATTTGACAGGCACTATCAAGAAAAGTCGTGCTGGTCAACCAAACGACATAAAGAG
Organism: Palaemon carinicauda; assembly: GCF_036898095.1. Taxonomy (NCBI): domain Eukaryota; kingdom Metazoa; phylum Arthropoda; class Malacostraca; order Decapoda; family Palaemonidae; genus Palaemon; species Palaemon carinicauda. The sequence continues at coordinate 58,190,296 of NC_090737.1, forward strand.
AAGCTAAATAAAACTACTTTGATGGAAACCTGTGTCATTCTGTAAAAGTAACAAATACCAAGTTTTGAGTTGGCGTGATAGACACTATGTGACAAGGCTAACAACATTCTATTCGTCAGCAACAAAAAACTATTCGTCGGCATGTAAAGAAATATGTAGAAAAAATAACAAAGCCACAAGCAATCTGTGAATATACTGCAAATATGGATGGTATTGATAGGGCTGATCAATATATATGTTCGTATTCTTTTATTCGGAAATTTGTGGAATGGTGGCAAACGTTTTATTTCTTTATCTTTGAAGTAGCTATTATCAATAGTTTTTTGTTATATAAGATGCTCAAAAAATCTCCAAACGAAAAGCAATGATCCATCGTGATTACAAAAAAAAGTTATGTGTACTACTTGTCAGATATTTACACGTCAAAGCAGAAGGAAAATGACCAGTTGAAAAGAAACAAGAACCGCCAAAAGGTTAAGAAACGATAAGATTCACATAAACATTATAGAAGGTAATCGTGTTCGGGATTGTGCTGTTTGCAGTGATCGTCATAGGCCAGGTGGCCGTAAAAAGGCTGCATTTAATTGTGAAATATGCACTGAAAACACTGCACTTTCTCCAAGAGATTGTTTCAAGATGCATTATACAAAAGAAGACTACAAAATCAAACACACACAAAATTATAAAACGGTTTTTTTCCCACTATATTGACAATGCTTGCCAGTTATTTTTTTTTCTATTTTCCTTTTTCACAATATACTATTTTCTTCTGTATGCCTATTACACTGTTCATGTCATGTTATATTGTAAAATATGTATATTGTAAATTAGGTGGTGAAATATTTGCCCTTATTCTAACAGTTATTGGTAGATTACTTTATATCTAAATATATATTTCTTCATGTTTTCTTTGATATTGCAGTTTTTATGATGGTGAAATACATATATTGTACATTTTATCATGACATTTTCTTTTGTATATTTTTTTTACTTTCTTTATTTTACTAATGATGCCATTTCTCTTGGATGATATCTTGTAAGTTTTAAGTTTTATCAAAACTTTCAACAATTGCGGAAGTTATTTGGATTGAATATTTTTCAAAGTATTTTTCGTTATATTACATGTATGATTTAGAGTATTCTATTAGCATATTATGCGTATTGTATATTTTGCATAATTGATTGTTCAAGAGAGTATTTCCTTCACTTTCACGATTAATTTGATGGTAAAGTTTGTATTCCATATTTTTTTTTTTTTTTTTTTTTTTTTTTTTTTTTTTTTCAATGCGTGAATGATAAAGTTTTAGTTTGATGATGAAATAAAATATTTCTATCTTTTTATCAAGAATTTTTATAACATGAATAGTATGTACTGTTATTTTTTTTCTAGCTTTAGTTACGTTCATTGTTCTATGTTATTGTGCTGTTTATTATTCAAACGTTTTTAGCGAACAGCTTAAAATTGTTTCCATATAATATGCCTACATAATTTGTCTAATAATAAAAACAAAGATAAATAATACTATTAGTGGGAACAAATAATTCTCAAACGTTGAGAATATTTGCAATACAATATAATATAACATCTCAGAGACACGCTCATACAAATTGTAAAAAGAGTATCAAGTGTTTGACTTTTTTTTTTTCTGGGAAATCTGGATGAAGATTTAATGAGGTGTTTTACGTTGTCAAAGCAGCAAAAAGTGTTCACGGTTGCGAGGGGAAGTCCGCCGAGGAGTAACAGGATTAGTGAAGGATTAAAAAATTTTGCTCACAACCAAAACAATGCTCTTTCGGGTGAGTAATTCACCCAGAGATATGCTCGGAGCAATGTATGGTGTGTGTGTGTGGGGTGGGTGGGGGGGGGGGGGGGGTTTCTGAGTAAAACTTAAGGTTGCTTGGGACACCGATCAGAGTCTAAACTACTGTATAAGGGCTATGAAAGAGCTTGTCTAAGCAATCTGGGTGTGACTCTCTCTCTCTCTCTCTCTCTCTCTCTCTCTCTCTCTCTCTCTCTCTCTCTCTCTCCCAGATATCAAAGTTACACTTACATAATATGAGATAAATAAATAAAGTGCTTACGTAGTTTCAATATTTGTTATTTACAATTATTATTCATGTGGTACTTATCATAAAGTATATTAGGAAAATATAAAACATAAAACCTAATAATTACAAAATAAAAAAAACACATATGTAATAATACATTATATACTCTTACATTCATGTATAAAAGAGTATATTAATAACCATAAAAACTAAAACGAATAAAATTATAATGATAATAATAATAATAATAATAATAGACTGATCATTTGCACAAACAACAAAAGTCTCCGAAATTAGTCTTCAGGCGGTGTAGTGATAGGGAGCTTCTTCTTAAAGGTGCGTTGGAGACGGCTACACTCGCGTGACTTTCACTACAGCGTGTTTACACTCAGAAAATTTTTCTCTCCGAGAGCTGTGAGGGAGTTTCACGAGAGAAAGTGTCCGAGACTCGGGTAAGATTTCTCGCGCCTCTATTTACATTGGAGCCAGTGCCAGTCGACAACTAGCGAGGGTTGAGAGAACATGTCTCAAAAGTGCTATGTTGCTGCTGCATTAATAATTATGAACGAAGTGAAAAAGAAAAGGAAAAGAAGTATGTGGGTCCGAAAATGGATAAGCAGAAGGGGAGAAGATGGAGCACATGCAAAATTATTGAGAGAGTTGTTTGAGGAAGATACATCGAGCTATAAGAACTTTGTATGTTTGGGGGTTCCTGTTTCCAAATTAATACTTCCAGATTGCTTTGGTTGATTCCCATTTCCAGATTCCGGTTTCCTTTGTTGTACTCCCTCCAATTCGGAGCTAGGCAGTTCCTGAAGAAATAAAGAGTTTTTATATAAGACTGTGTAAACACCAAAAAATGCTGGAGTGAGCAGTAAGTGAGGGAGGGTAGGTTAGGATAAGAAAACATAACATATAAATACATAGTAACTAGTGCACGTGCCCGTTAAATCCAAATATTTAAATTAAATATTTAAATTTTAATCATTTATTTAAATTAAATATATTCAATCATTTTTTTTAATAATCATAACACAAATGATCTAGTGCACGTGCCCATTAAATTCAAATATTTAAATTAAATATGTAAATTTTAAGCATTTATTTAGATTAAATATATTCATTAAAATTTTATTTTTTTCCAAATAATAGTAACACAAATAATCTAGTGCATGTGCTCGTTAAAAATAACGGGGATTGAAGTGTGTGTGTGTGTGTGTGTGTGTGTGTGTGTGTGTGTTTGTGGGTAGTGTTTTTTTTTCTTTCTTTTTTTTTCTCCACACTAATTATATTTTCAGCTCCACTCCCACTTCTTTTCTTCTTCAATTTTCTAGCTTCAGCACACATTTGACTCCGAAGATTGTGCCATTTCCTTGTAATTTATTTTTTGCTAATTCCCAAGTTCTCAGCTATTTCTTTAATTTTACTAATTTTCAGCTCTTTGTTTCTGTACTTATGCAAAGTCACATTCCACAGTTCAGGAAATATCTCTTATTGCTGAATTAAGGCAATTGTTTGGTCTTTATTCCACTTTTTGGCACTCATGTTCTCTCGCGAGAGTAACAAAAACTTTCACAGATCTGAATATTCACTGGATAGAGTGGAGAGCTACAACCTGGCTCTAAGAGCATGCTACCTAAACACCTTTCGTGACCGAGAAATACACACAAATATATAAAAAAACACACATTATATTAACGAAATTTTGTCCTCCGATGGTACTCATGAAGTAATAATTTTGGAGTCGACTTGATACATAAAAAGGCACAAGGAATGCTCTGACAAGCCTTAAAGGTACCTGTCACGAGACCTCACAGGGTCCAGAACGCTATCGATCTATTGCCGATCCTTGGGGTTGCTCACCAGCACAAAACCGTCCTCCTAAACCAAGGGATACATAACTCCCAGCACAACACAACCCTCTTCACTAAGGGATAAGCAGTGGCACCAAACCATACCTGTTTTTCAGGCCTCCCCGGGGCAAACGCTAGCGAACTATGGTCGTCCAAGTTAGCACCAACTGTTGCTGCTGCTGCTGAAGTATTGATCCTGGATTACGGTTATCAGACCGCTGGTGAGCACTAGCGTTCCTTAGCACAATAAGTGGACTCCTCCTTAATCAAAATTATTTACCCTCCACCTTGACTCTCATTCCAGTCACGTGGAAGTCCAACTCACCATTAACATAACATGGAAAACAGAAAAGGGGCAGGAATTAACAACTGAACCTAAATACCTTCTTTACCAGCCCACAGATGGCAGGCTGGTGCACACTAACGAAAAGCAACCTTTAATTTTGAAAAGATGAGAGCAATATGTTACAATTATTACTCAAAAGCTAGAATTACGTTACAATATATATACATATATATATATATATATATATATATATATATATATATATATATATATATATATATACATATATATATATATATATATATATATATATATATATATATATATACATATATGTGTGTGTGTATATATATATATATATATATATATATATATATATATATATATATATATATATATATATATATATATATATATATATATATATATATACATATGTAAATATATAATATAATGCAGCATTATTGTCTTAAGTACAGTTATAAATTCTTTAAATAATTCTTTAAGTTGTGTACTTGAATGCCTTTTTTATTGATAGCCCTAATAGAGTTGAACTACATATATATGATAATGCTCTAGAGGCAGCATGATGTACCAACCGTGTGTCACACGATCGTACATAAATTATTTTGTATATATTATGCATGTATCTGCGCTCTTCACCCGCACTAAAAAGAACCTGAATAATCATGTCTCTGGTTTTGCTCTGTAACATTGTCTGTCTCTTGAACATGTTATGTCCTGTTGCCTTGAGGTTTTGTATATAAAGGAGAGTGTTCCTTAATAAAGTTCAGTTGATTGCATCCTGCCTTTGAGTTCACAACCCTCTCTCGGCCCGTCACATTGGTGACCCCGGAAGTCAACTCGTTCCCACCGCCTTCCACCCCCACCCCCTCGCCCCTTCATCGTTGGTACTATGGCGGACTCTACGGCAGTTGGTGCTGCGGCTGCTCCATTCAAACTTTCATCGTTTGCCAGCGGAGAGGCGTTTGCTTGGTTTCCGCGCGCAGAAGTCCAGTTTCGTATCAGGGGCGGGACTCGCTCAACCACCAAAGCGGATTATGTTCTCGCGGAGATACCCAAGGACACCTTCCCAGAAATATCCGACTGGCTTTGTGAACAAGGAGACACCCCAATAGCGTATGACGCCCTCAAAACATACCTTCTGCAGCAGTACTCGCCGTCGCCAGCTGCCCGTATATCAAAGCTTTTTCAGCTCTCGCAACAACCGTTGGGGGACCAAAGGGCTTCGCTTGCCCTCAGGGAAATGACCAGTATCGCTCGCCTTCAACCTGCCGCAGACGGCTTTCCTCGTAAGGTGAACCTACTTCGTGCCCTTTGGATACGCCGTTTACCCGAACCTGTATGCGCTGCCATACCCGATGTCGATAGTTTACCCATAAAGGACTTGATGACCAAAGCCGACGCCCTTATGGACAGCCACTTCAAGACCTCCATCAACGCCTCCACTAATGACGAAGAGGATGCCTATTCAACGTCAACCGAAGCTGATATGAATGCCGTAGGACATACACGCCAACCCCGTGACGTGCCGAAGCAGCGACAAAGTCGCCCACCACCCACCAATCGCTCGCGCCCCAACGAACGACTTCTACAGCCACTTACTACCTCCCATCCGCCGCAGTTTTGCTACTACCACTTCAGATTCGGGGCAACCGCGAAGAAATGTGCCAAAGATTGTCAGTGGCCAAAAAACGTTTAAGTAGGCCATCGCTTGTGGCGGTGGCCTCCCGTGTTTCTAATCTTTTCTTTTTACAGGATGCAGGAACAGGCGTGTGATTTTTGGTAGACACGGGTGCTTGTCGTTCTCTTTTGCCAAGGAAACTCTTCAAGGCACGACGTAGTCTGTCTACATCTGCCGACGTCCGCTTGGTAACTGCCAACAGATCTGCGATACACACCTACGGTTACGAGAACCTCACATTATCGTTCGGAAACGGTAAATTCAATTGGAAGTTTCTCGTTGCTGACGTCACAATGCCAATCCTCGGTGCGGATTTCCTCTCTCATTTCCACCCTCTGGTCGATGTCGCCCACTGACGATTGGTCAACGCAGACTCGTACTTGTCGACACCTCTTCAACCCGCCCCCTCTAACCTTGCTCTCCACATCAGCGCACCCACAGATGCCTACGCCCACCTCCTCACGTCGTACCCGGAAGTTTTCCGTCCAGAACTTCGCCAAACGCCCACGGTTCCTGCCAAGCACGGTATTTATCACCATATCAAGACGACAGGATCCCCAGTCTTCGCAAAATTCAGACGTGTGGCACCGGAACGATTGGCAGCTGCCAAACAAACGTTCGCCGAAATGGAGGAAATGGGCCTTTGCCAAAAGGCCTCCAGCCCATGGTCGTCACCCTTACACATCGTTCTGAAGAAAGACGGCTCCCTCCGTCCGTGCGGGGATTACAGGCGCCTGAACATGCAAACAAAACCGGATCACTACCCCCTCCCAAACATTGCCGACATGACCTCCTACCGGCACAAAGCGAAGGTTTTCTCTATGCTCGACCTCCTGAAGGGGAATTATCAGGTGCCTATGAACCCAGAAGACATCCCCAAAACTGCCATCACCACTCCGTTTGGTACATACACCTTCAATTACTCCTGTTTTGGCCTTCGTGATGCTGGGGCAACGTTTCAACGTCTCATGAATGGCATCTTAGGGGACCTCCCTTTCTGTGTATGTTATGTGGACGACATATTGTGTTCTCCTCCTCAAAAGAGGAACACCTCAGTCACCTGCGCATCGTGCTTGACCGCCTGCAACAAAACGACCTTGTAGTCCGGTACGACAAGTGTACCTTTGGCGCCGACGAAGTGTCGTTCTTAGGGCTCCGTATCACTCCTGAAGGAGTTCATCCCCTCCCTGAGAAGGTAGCAGCCGTTCAGAACTTCCCCGTGCCCTCGACCGTCAAAGCTCTGCAGGAATTCTTGGGCATGATCAACTATTATCACCGTTTTCTGCCAGCCATTGCCGCCACTCTTGCTCCCCTCTACGCCTCCCTCAAGAGCAAGCCAAAGGACCTGAAGTGGGGTCCCCTTCAAGAAGCAGCCTTCTGCAATGCAAAGAAGGCCCTATCAACTGCTGCGGCTCTCACTTTTCCTATCCCACACGCCCCTCTCCTTCTCTCCACCGATGCCAGCGACGTCGCTATTGGTGCAGTACTCGAGCAGGTGGTCAAAGGCTTGCCCCACCCATTGGCCTTCTTCAGCAGAAAACTGTCCAAGGCAGAATCGGGTTATTCTACCTTCGATCGAGAATTGCTGGCGGTGCACTTGGCTGTCCGTCACTTTCGCCATTTCTTAGAAGGTACGCCCTTCATCATTCGCACAGACCACATGCCTCTGTTGCACGCCTTCACTCGACAGTCTGACGCCTGGTCCACCCGTCAACGCCGACATCTCTCCGCCGTGGCTGAATACAATTGCACCCTTCAATACGTCCCTGGGAAAATGAATCCCGTTGCCGATGCCCTGTCAAGAAACACGTTGGCTGCTGTTCAACTGGGATTGGATTACAACGCCCTGGCTGAAGCCCAACGACAGGATCCAGAGTATCAAGCTTGTAGGACATCCTGCACGTCCCTCCGTTGGGAAGACTTTCCCCTCGAAGACTCCAGCACCACCCTCCTCTGTGACGTCAGTACTGGTAGACCGCGACCTTGGTTTCCTGCTCCCATGCGCCGACAGGTGTTTGATTTCATTCACGGCCTTTCACATCCCTCGTGCCGTTCTACTGCACAGCTGCTGAAGACGAAGTTCATTTGGCACGGCATTTCTAAGGATGCTAAGGATTGGGTCCGCGCCTGTACTTCTTGCCAAACTTCCAAAGTACATCGACATACGGATTCAGGAGTGGGCACCTTTCGTCAACCTCAGCGTCGTTTCGCACACATTCACGTCGACGTCGTAGGCCCCCTACCCACATCACAAGGACATCGTTACCTGTTTACCGTCATCGACCGCTCCACTCGTTGGCCTGGAGCCATTCCCATGGAAACTGCAACGTCCGCCTCATGTACATCTGCCTTACTCTCTGGATGGATTTCAAGATTCGGAATCCCTGAGCATATTACTTCTGACAGGGGAACCACTTTCACCTCTCAATTGTGGACGTCATTAGCGAATCTCCTGGGCATCACCCTACATCAAAAAACGGCCTACAACCCCGCTGCCAATGGAATGGTTGAACGTTTTCATCGCACCCTCAAAGCAGCTTTGATGTCCCGCTGCAAGGATTGCAACTGGTTTACTCAGCTTTCCTGGGTCCTCCTGGGACTAAGGACCACTCCTAAAATGCCCTTGACGTCTCGGCAGCTGAAATGGTGTATGGCGACCCGTTGGTCGTCCCTGCCGAATT
>NC_090737.1:58203869-58211369 GCF_036898095.1 Palaemon carinicauda
AGAGTTAATTTATAGTAATATCTTCCGGCTGGGCAGAGATTCGAACTCTTGACTATTTAGCTGAGACAATGCTTGCGAAGACTCTACAAGCCACCGTACATATTTCTGTTGAATTCAGGAATCTGTTCACATACTTGAAATAAAGTCATCACCCCCATGATAGCTGAATTGTAAATTTGCAGCTTGTTATTCATGATGAATAACTCAGTTGGTGAAGTCTTTGCAAGCATGATTCTAAGATTTTTCTTTCTTTTTTTTTTTAGTTTTTTTTTCTTAACATTAATGATTTTCTTAAAGGCTAGACAGAATTTCACGAAACTACCGATTCAATTCTTCGCAGTCAGACCGACTTTGGTTCCTCAAGAATGCCATCCCTCGCTCAAAGCAGATCAAATTATAAAGCCTATACGCTCAATAAGGAATTTGATATAGATATGCATTTATATCTAACTCAATTCTATTTGAAACAGTGCATATTCTTATATAGACATATATATATATATATATATATATATATATATATATATATATATATATATATATATATATATATATATATATATATATATATACGCAAAAGTCAGTAGGAAATAATAAAAAGCTTTAGTACCAAGCGCTTTCGTGCATTTTAATACACTTCTTCAGGGTACAATGCACGAAAGCGCTTGGTACTGAAGCTTTTTATTATTTCCTACTGGCTTTTGCGTATACCAAGTCACGTGATCCTTGTGGCAGTAAAGCATGTATGTATATATATTGTATATATATATATATATATATATATATATATATATATATATATATATATATATATATATATATATATATATATATATATATATTTGTGTGTATATATATACATATGATAATTACATATATATATATATATATATATATATATATATATATATATATATATATATATATATATATATATATATATACATATATATATGTATATATATATATATATATATATATATATATATATATAAATTATACATACATATATATTTATATATATATATATATATATATATATATATATATATATATATATATATATATATATATATATATATATGTGTGTGTGTGTGTGTGTGTATATATACATGTATGCGTATATACATACATACATACATACATATATATATATATATATATATATATATATATATATATATATATATATATATATCGATATAAATATATATATATATATATATATATATATATATATATATATATATAAACATATATATATATATATATATATATATATATATATATATATATATATATATATATATATATATATATATATATGTATTTTTGGGCTCAAGCCATGTCGTCCTGATGGAAGGTTCCTAATAGTAGCTTCGTAAGGAATATATGTAGTACAGTGATATTTGCAGAGAATTTACCTTTAAGTCTCCAGAATTCTAACTCCTGGCACGAATATCCTAAAATTTCTCTCAAGGATATCGCATAATAATAGGGACGTATTCTTGACACGCCACATATCAATCTTCACCCCGAATAGCGTTTACAATTCGAGGGGGAAAGTGGCAAAAATAGAAGGGGGGCCGTATCAAGGTTACCCTACTACCCATACTACTATTGAGTATCAAGATGGCCCATATCCAAGATGGTGGACATTCCTAATTTTGTAGCCAATTCGCACGGTGGTGTTCCGTGTTGTTCTAACTTTTTCGATCGATTCTGCAAGGATTATTATGCAATATCCAGCTTTTCTCGCCTCTGGAAAGTTTAGTATTGATTCTTTACAATGTGTATATTTTAGCTCCAGTTTCATACTGAAATTAGAGTAATTTATTGTGATTAGGAGCTAGGCCTGTTACCAGAGGCGTCATGGGCGCTGTCGTTCGTTAGGCATGTGTTATTTAGTTAGTAGAACGACATTCCCGGTTGAAATAGCATTAATTAATTAATTATGAAATCTATTTAGGGAATTTATACTTGTTAAGATATTTATAATATGCATAATTTTCCTTTTCCTATGTCGATCGTATAAGTTAGAGTTTCGGTGATTTAGGTAACCAAGATCTCGTCTCGCTTAGGTAACCTAACCTAGGCAATGTAGTATACATTCAGACATTTCCCCGATTACCCTCGTGTATCGTTTTATCAATTCAGGTGGAGAAAGATATCTCCTAGAATTATTATATAAACCTATACTCGTCTTCAGTGGAGATTTAAGGGTAATCTTTCCTTCCCTCGGAGTGTAGCCTTAGGCTACAACCCTAATGGGTCATGCCTCGAGTTTTCATTCAGGCATGACTAGTCTAGGGTTTTTTGTCCCTTCCCTTAGCCGCAGAGAGCAGGTTTTGGGATTCGGTCAGAACCTCAGAGTATATAGTCTTGTGCCGGCAGCTGGCCAGCAGGGTGAATAGTCATTCCCTTGTCGGCTAGTCTGCCGGCATAGGAGGCTAGTCCTGCCTAGATTGCACTTGAAGTGGTTGTATGTTGCCGCCACCTTCTCCCTGCGGTCTAGAAGACTAGTCCTGTGTTGCGGACCATAGGCTGAAGAACAGACATTCTTCTGCTGCCTAGGTTGGCGCCGACACTTGAACTCTGTTTCTCTTTTGTTGAGAGGAGATGGCACTGCCGCCGTCCCTTTAACTGTATTGGCAGACCCTAGGCTGGGGAATAGAGATTCTTCTGCTGCCTAGGATGGCAAACCTCATACAGGACCATTATTCCTTCCCCCTCTGTCATTTAGTGATGGCCTAACCATCGTAACTCTTTGGGCCATCGTCCTGCAATCTCACCGATTGCCCTTGGGTTGCAAGGCCGGCCGGACTCCCACTTTTCAGCTGTTGTCTGACTGCCTGCTGCTATGCCAGCTGCCGGCTGCCGGCGGCCATGACAGCTGCCGACGGCCATGATAGCTGCAGGCGGCCAGGCTGGCTGCCGGTGGCTAGGACAAATGCCGGCAGCCGTGATGGCTGCTGGCGGCTATGCCAGCTGCCAGCGCCCATCACGACTGCTGGCGGCAATGTTGGCTGCCGACAGCTATGTTTCTAAAAACTCCCACGGCCGACCATAACGGCTGCCGTCGGCTTTTCAGGCTGCTGGCAGCCATTTCATTTGCTGGCAGCCATGATGGCTGATAGTGGCATATCTCTTCTGTCACCAAGGTTCTTCAGTCCTTCCTTGGACTGCCGGCCAAAAGTGCTGTTGCTGGGGTACTAGCCTGACCGGCGGTATGCCGGCCGGACCGGCACAGACAAGTGCTGACTCTGCCGGTGGTAGACCAACTGTACCAGTACTGCCGGGTACTAGCCTGCCGGCCATGTTCCAGCCGGACTTTGCCGGCGATGGTACTGGTGATTGGATGGAAGCCTAAATGATACATTCCCCCATTCCATTTGAACCTTCTTTCTTGAGAAAGGCAGTAAATTAGATATTTACATCCTTATTAAGTGTATATATACACAGTAATAAGGCGGTCCTTCCCTCCATGCTTTCTCTCTCTCTTTTAGCTAGCATGCTGGCCGGGCTGTGCCGGCAGGGACTAGCTATGCCGGCTATATGCCGGTTGAATTACAGTATATGTTTATACAGTAGTCAGTATATTTGCAGTATAGTATATACTGCATATAGAAAACTATTGTATATATTATATTAGTAATTATCTTCCCATATATCTTGAGTATCCTTGCCCAGGTGCTTTTTGAGACCAATCTTATATTGAAAAAAATAGAAATTCTTCAATATTCTGATTAGAAATCAGTTTACGTTTTACCTTATAATATTAAATAAATTAAAGGGCCGGTGGTAGTACACTTTCTATCCTTAAAGGTTAGAACCTTTATCTTTGAGCTTCCCTGATCAGGAAACTCTATTGTTTTGATATTGGAAAGGAAGGCCACAACAAATGGGCTGGGTAGGATACACAAATATATGTCTTTTATATTTCCTAGTCCAGTTGGCGTCATGCTGGCTGGACCCTGCCGCCAGATGCTAGCCATACCGGCAGCACACTCGCTGAACTACAATATATAATTATACAGTAGTCGGTATTTTGCAATATAGTATATATTGCAAACAGAAAACTATAGTATGATTATACAGTAGTTATTTTCTAATATATCTTGAGTACCCTTGTGCGGGCTTCTGCTGAGACCGATCATATATTGAAAGAATAGAATTCCTTCAATAATCTGATTTGAAATCAGTATCCTTACCCCACAGTGTTAAATATTAGAAGGGGCAGTGACAATGTACACTTTTCTACCCCTAGGGGTTATAACCCTTTCGTTCAAGTTTTCTTGATAAGGGAAACTCCTTATAGTTAATACTGAGGGGAGGTAACAGCAATTGCTTGCAAGGGATATACAAATATGTGTCTCCCACTATCCCTTTCTTGCTTACTATCCTAAGCTATTTCAGTTAAAAGATGACTTTTACATATTGCTTATCAGTGAGATAATCAATTATATACTCATTCTGCTTTACTTTCTTTACAGGAGGAACCCCAGATGACATGTGTTGCAGTCTTCTGCAATATTAAGAGTAAGTACTTTTACCGTCATAATACATGCAGTATTCATGCCCCCTGCAATATTATTCCCGAATCCCTGCATTATTGGAACCCCCAAGCTTGCAATATATGTCGGACCTTAGTGTCCGAGGGTTTTGATAATCCCAAATCGATGGAGTTTAGGGATGCAGCTCGTAAGAAACTACGCAATTGGGTAGGAGGGTACCAGGATATCTCTCCGGGACCATACGTACCTAATGATAGGATGCATAGCTTACTATTCCCGAAAGAAAGTAAGGAAATAGTGGTGCCCCAGGCAAGATTCACACCTCCCTGCGTCCAGAGAGCCTTTGGGACGGAGGGCGGGAAGCCCCCACTTGAAGAGGTGGACAATGTCGTGTCGGAATTGCTTCTGTCTGTGCCGGCTCTAGAGCCGTCAACCTCGACATCTTCACCTTCTGCCCCTCTATTAGACAAAATGGACCAGTTACTTGCCCATGTGAAGGGTCTAATGGAAAACTTTCGCATCCAAGGTGAAAAAGAGGAAGTAAAATTCAAGATACAGCTCTGTGAAGCTCCATTTGTCACTCCCCAAGGGTCACACAAATGACCCAGAGATCAAGACCTTCTGACATGCTCCAAAACCAATCCTTGGGGTATGGGGAGATTATGCCGATTTTAGACGGCAAACTCTATATCTTGGAGAAGATGGGTGCTGTTCCTTTAGACGAATCTAGTTTTGGCCAAGCTTTAACGCTTTCCCTAATTGCTTCATTCGACTGAAGCGTGAACCAACGTCAGGAAAAGAAATGGAACCGAAGGAGGTCATGATTCTCAACCATGATAAGGCATAGGCTATCTTGTCAAGTAGCCTGAGAAAGGTGGGTTACTCGGTGTCGAAAGTGTTCGCACTAAGTGACAGTCACCCTACCTTTCTTGTTCCTGCTTCAATATCATTCCCCTTTACGTGGAAGGCATTTCAATCTGTTGCCAAGGAAGTGGAGGCAGGCAAACCATGTCCTGCCGAGGAATGCAAGCCTCTGTCACCAGCCTTTCCCATGCAGGAGAGGGATGGAAGGAAGTCCATTTAACCTTTTCAGCAGGGAAACTAGACGCTGATGTTGCTGGAGTTTCTTTTGCGCAAGGAACAAGAGACAAAGGAGAGACTAGCAGCCTCCCTATCCCTACAGAATTGCATGGAGTTGTGTTCAGCCCATCAAAGTACCCCAGACATGCTCATGGTCTTGGCCAAAATGCATATGGCCACCATAGTAAAAGACCTTTATGCCTTTATGAAAGCTAGGAGTGCCTGTAGGGAGTTTGTGTTCACTGCCGCAATAGTGAAACATAAAACCATGAAGCTGATATCTTCCAACATCTGGGGTAGAGACCTCTTTCCAAACGAGGTAGTCAGAGAGGTGATTAAGAAAGCCACCACGGAGAATATGGGACTTCTCCAGAAGTGGGGCATCTCTTCAAAGAGCAAGTCATCGATGGATGTGGGTCCCCAACCTAAGAGGAAGACGGAAAAGTCTAGAAATCTTCCTCGGGCTGTTCAACAACATCCCACAGTTTCATTGACCGCAGTGCCACAGGCAGGTGGTCGAAGAGGTAAACCCTCTGATCAGTCGAAGCAAAGAGACGCTTCTGGTAGGACGGAGGTTCCTTCAGGATCGCTGAACCTTCGATCCTTGGGTACAAGGCCTAATCAAGATGGGACTAGGATGGGAAGTAGACATGCCTCTACCATTATTTCCTCAACTCTTCCTACACCCAGCCCCGTCCTGGAAGAGTATACCTTAGAGCTCTAGAGCATACAGGTGATAAGGAAAGTATAGTCCATCGAATTCCTGGGAAGGCTGTTTGGTGTTCACAAGAAGGACTCAAGAAAACTCAGAGTCATTTTGGACTTGTTGCCACTCAACAAGTTCAAATAAAACAGCAAATTCAGAATGTTAATCCTTCTGAATATAAGGACCCTATTTCAAAAAGGGGTGTTCACAGTCTTGTCAGACAGGAAAGATGCCTATTGGCAGCTTCCAGTCAGTCGCTCCCTATCCTCCTACCTAGGATTCAAGTTACAAAGGATAACGTTTGTCCAAGGAAAGGTACTTGTCAGACTAAACACAGTCCTAAGTATCTTCAAAGGAATTGGCGGACACAGTCACACAAAAACCAAGCCTAGAAATGGTTAAGGTAACAAAGTACCTGGACGAAAGGCTGGTGTGGGCAGCAACCGAAGTGTCTGGTCGATGAGCATTCAAGGAAGTAATCCTGTTCCTGGAACATCGGGGATGCAGAATCAGCTTCAAGAAGTCTCAATTCTCTTTAGCTCAAAGGCCTCAATGGTTAAAAAAACCATCGAAACCTGAGGTCACACCGGCTCTCCTTTCCCTTATGGATGTAAAAGGATATCACAGGGTCGGTCAACAGACTATGGTAATCAGTCAGGATTCCAAGACGCTAAAAAGGAAGAGTTCTGAACTCTCTCTAGTTTGCAATAGTGACAGACCCAATTCTAAGAGCACAGCTGAAAGATGCGTTAAGAGTCTAGAGAAGATACGCATCAAACGCTTGAAGAGATATAAAAGGACTGATATCGGTCTTTCCTTAATCTTTTCCCTAACAATGGTCAAAGGCCGAAAGCCTATTGAAGATCGTGCCCTTGCAACTACCTTGACTATTGAAGATCATCCGCATGAATGCCAGGTCGGAAGAATGGGGTGTTCATTCCCATCAGAGGAAAATCCAATGGAATCGGTTATTTCTATCCAAGGCCATGTTAGTCCTGTCGTGGTTGGGGAAACTCTCTCCACGCAGATCAGACTTCCTCAAGCTGATCTGGGACATCTAAGCGATAATGAGACGTCGGAACCGACAAGGCTAGAGACTGTCTCATATAGTTTAGTTGATGTTAGCTATCCCTTGCCTAAAAGAATGGCATCTATCAGCAGTTCACGTACAATCAATCCGCCATGTGACAGCGGATGCTC
>NC_090737.1:58218869-58228869 GCF_036898095.1 Palaemon carinicauda
TGGGTTTATTCACTTTATTATAAAAGGTTCGTGAATACACTATGCACAGAAATATAACATTCATTTATGTGAGGGCTCGACTAGTACTGCCACTCCTTCAAAGCAAGTTATTACAATGCTGCACTGACAATATTGCTGAAACACCCAGATGTGTGGATATATCCACTGTGATGGAAATATACTCTTGCCATTTGGCTTAAGACACGTCCCCATCAGACTTAAGACACGTCGCCTATAACAGAGTTCAGCGATCTTGCACAACAATTTATGAAAGTCATAGTACTCTTAAAATGGCCATTGATATCATTGCATATATAATTTACATATTTTTCACACAAGGCTTGGGACGTTACTCCCCCTCCCTATGCTCCTCACTCCGGCATGAGGTGCGCATTCGCCATATCTATTCTATGATATATGAAGGACACTCCGATCCAGAATAGCGCATGGAATGTAACAGACAGAAATGCAACATAAAATCTACACATGGAAATCACCCCCCACCACACACACACAAAAAAAAAAAATAAAAAATAAAAAAAAAAATAAATTGACATCCCACAAAGAATTAAAAAGTAAATATTGCATGTAAAATTGTGCTCAATATATATAAAAAGATACCACTCATTTTTTCCTTATGACATCTGCCATAATAATACAGAATACCTTATGTAAAAAAAAAATCATATCAATTTCAGTTTTACACAACCTCGTCAATAACCTCTCTCCGGTTGCGGGCAATACCGGCCTTTCAGACGAGATAGGGGTAGGAATAGATAATCCTTCATCCCTCGATTTTACTTTTCCAGGTTCACAGCATAATTTCACAACACAGCTCACCATCACCGTTTCGTCATTTTTAAAATCACTATTAAACTTATAACTCTAACTCAGTATAAGATATTCACATCTACACATTCTCCAACACTGACTCTCCTCGAGACTAAACTTTAATAACGAAGCCTCTTTTTCTCAGGGAACCACCCATTCCCTGCTGCTAGGAATCATATAACTACATCAATAATACATTATCCGCCTGACGGATCCCACCTAACCGATTTAATCTCTTTGTTTGTTTTTAGATTCACTCAGTAGTATGTCATACATATTGCTGGAGAGAACAAAATTATCAAAACACTTAACTTCAGTACATTTAACACCCACATAAGAATATATTGTTATCATGAAGTTTAATTATAGCATGTAAAAAGAAGAAATGAGGTCTGTTCAAACAACAACAACAAAAAAAGAAAAAAAAAATCCTACTCATCAATTCGGGGAATGCCGCGTATGCAGGAGTAAGGCCGGGAACACATTAGCGACTCTGTGGCGCCACAAAGCCAGTAGGAAATGGTCCTATTGCATCCATATGCATCACAAAAAATATAATAGGAATCTCACGCACTTTCTGGCTTTCGGTACAGTGCTTTTATGTTCTTTGAAACAGTTACGAGCATGAATACATATGTAAGTTTCTAAAGATTTTTTCATTCCTAACAAAAATAATGATTCACGTGCTCTCCTTAGTGTTCTATCAACATCCAAAGGCCTTGCATACCACTTGCATGTACAATATGGATGGCTCGATCAATTGGAGAGGGAGGTAGAACTACCCGTGCGTAAAATTCCACTCCCCTTTTCTCATTAAGTACAATATAAGATATCATTCTCTATAAAACAGTTTCTCACGAGGCACCTTCAGAAATGGCAGATAGCTATCTAATTCCCCCTTAATCACTGCTCGTTCTCTTTCCGTCCATTCCTCTTTTTTTTCCGTTCCTCCCAAACTTCCATGATGTTCAAACCAAGATGGAAGAAGATAAGGTGAGTTACCTAGATGTCCCGTTTTCTACATTCACGCGCATGACGTCACCTGGAGAGTTCAGCCAGGCGACATATAGGCGGGAAATATGCCACGGTTTTTCTTTTGTTTCACAAACGTTTTTTTTTTTTCATTTGCGTTGACAGATTCATCATGGTTGTATGTGTCATATATGGGTGCTCCAATTCTTATAAGAGCAATATAACTGTTGATGAAGAAAAAAAATAGATTTTACCGTTTCCCAAAAGATGCAGAACTGTGTAGAAGAGGGTGAATCTGTGCAAAAGAAATGATGTCATCAATGCCAAATCTGCACGAATTTGTTCGTCACATTTCCAAACCAATGATTTTGCAAGAAACCTTAGGCACATGTTGTTCAATTGCCGCCCTGAGACTGTCCGAAATCTACAAGAAGATACTATAAGGACACAAAATCTTTATAATAGTGTAATTGCTGTTGTAATTCACATAAGCCTATCACTAATATCTCGTTACTTTAGTTTCGTTTACTAGGCATATGTTGCCTGTAGCATTTTGGTTAACGAGGAGAACTGTATATGAATAGGCTTACTTAAAAAATACGAGAATAAATGGATATATCAATTATATTTCTCATCCAACTAAATCTTTAGCTACGATGGGAAGAATGTTTCTGAAGAAGAAGAAGAAGAAGAAGAAGAGAGAGAGAGAGAGAGAGAGAGAGAGAGAGAGAGAGAGAGAGAGAGAGAGAGAGAGAGAGAGAGAGAGAGAAGAATTTTGTAAAAAAAAACAATGTTTTCGTATGTATAAATACTATTATTTGAGCTTCAGATTATAATAAAAAAAATTGCTGCTTCGAAATTTTTCAGAATTTTTGTCTTGGCAAATCCACCCCATCTAATCAACTTAATTCAAAGTGATTTTAATAGACTATGGTTTTCAGGTTAGAGATAAAATCATTATCTCAAAATCTATGTCAAAAAATCGCACCTTTATCAGTAAATGATCTCAAAATAGCCTACAAAATTAATGATTCACTTAAACGTGAGAGGTTATAAACGGCAATGTGAGAAACAACAGTTCAGTTACTCTCTTCTTCAGTGGTTAATTCAATCAAGTTTTGTTGTAACAAAGGCTTATTGAAAAGTCTGTTTTGTAATGAAACATCTGATCTTATATCTTTGATTGTTAGTTGGTTTGGCTTGAATAACTCGTACATGAAGTATGTCGTAAAGAAAGGTAGAGGTGCGCTCGCGAACTGTCCACCTCAAGTTGAAATAGATGCTATATTTTGTTATCAATGCTAAAGGGAAAGGCAAAATGTTTTCGTTCCAGTAAAAGGATTATCGTATAACATGTTGCGTGGGCTGTAAGGATTACAGTTCTTGATGACAAGACGGCTATATCAAAACACATTTGAACATATATTTTCTTTCATACGACAAATATGTTATTTTCATGGTTATCCGTCACTTTTGGAATTTTAATAGACTACGGTTATACATAGTGGATAAAGAAAAAAGTTGACGAGTTAGGGTCTTAATGTCTGTAATAATGATGAAGCTACTGTACATCCTGTGTCACTACAGAGTACATCAAATATAAGTGTTCTATCTCAGAGGTTAAATGTTGCTCCCAATGATCTAGATTCCGAGTTATATATCTCTGCGTGAAGCACCTTCTGCACCGAGGAAGGAAAATCAAGTAATAGATTTAGTAGAGATAAAACCTGAAACCATGATAAGAAATGAGTCCTTAAGTTCTTTGATGGGAGGGTTCATGGCTTTTAAATTTTGAAATAAGTATACATCATTAGGCTCAGCTGATGTAGATGAAGCAGGCGATAACTGGATATCACTTGTAAAGAGAAAGGTATTATATAAGTCATGTAATCATTTTAGAGAAAATCTAAAAGAAATTGAATATTTATTCAAAATTTTCCATGGTGATGCTCTAAAACCAGGAGTCAAAGCCGTTTCATATGTTACTGGTATATACAAAGCCACGAATATTAATTTTCCCGAGGAGGTAATGAGGTTTTTATTATTATAAGTAGGCTAGATTTTACAATAAAAATATTAAACTAAGAAAGAAAAATTCTATAGCAAAGTTGTGAAAAAAAGATAAAAAGAAATTGTTCAGCAATATTTAAAATTTATTTAATTGAAGCGAGAGAGAGAGAGAGAGAGAGAGAGAGAGAGAGAGAGAGAGAGAGAGAGAGAGAGAGAGAGAGAGAGAGAGAGATAATTGTATTAAAATTGTTAATGAAATATTCGGAATAAAGCTTTTGTCAGACGTGAATTTTTATTTCCATTTCTATTATATTCCCTATTATAATATGTATTTTGGAAATATAGTCATAAAGACAATATTATTAGCCTATATTCATAAATGCAATGTTCGGAATCCAAAAAGAGGCACGAATAATAAGGCTGGTTGTAAAGGACAGCTGTCAAATAAATGACGTTACAGAGCACAGCCGATCTCCCAGCACCATGCACGGTAACTCACCTTATCTTATTCCATCTTGGTTCAAACCTCCTAGGTCAATCACACCTGCATCATCAGGGCACTCATTTCGGTTGTGGTGGCCGATGTAGTAACGTCCCTGAGAGGTGAACACCAGACCGGGGTTCAAGCCCCTACTAAACCTCGCAAGTTTCTTTGGTCGGAACAACCTCACCATCCTTGTGAGCTAAGGATAGGGGGTTTGAGGCCCATCTACTTATTCATCAGCAGCGATTGCCCAGCCCTACATGGTCCTAGCTTGAGTAGAGAGGGGGCTTGGGAGCTGATCATATGTATATAAGGTCAGGCTCTAGGACATTGTCCTGCTCGATAGGGCAATGTCACTATCCCTTGCCCATGCCATTCATGAGCGACCATTAAACCATAAACTCCTGGTCATGTCCTCTGCACCCACACACTCTCCCTCTCTCTCTCTCTCTCTCTCTCTCTCTCTCTCTCTCTCTCTCGCCAACATATCCGCTAACCCTCTCTCCCTCTCTCTCTCGCTCGTGGATCTCATTTCCCGAATGCTCCTCACATGAATTCACATCGTGTTTTCTATTTTGATGGGTCCCTCGATATTTTGGATATGCTCTTTGTTGCTCTTTTGTGCCCTAGTTATTACTCTTATCACTGCACCTCTAGATAGGGCATCAGCTACTTTGTTAACTTTACCTTCTATGTGGTGAAGCCCCTTTATCTTAAGCTCTAACAGTCTTTCAATCCATCTCGCTTGTCAAGATGTGAAGTCTCCTTTGTTTAATAAATCACATAGGGTCCGATGATCTCTTTAGAGCTCAATCGGCTGACCTAATAAAAAGAACCAATACCTCTCTAGAACCCAAAGATAACAAATGTCTCTCGATTGAATGTACTATATTTCTATTATGTTTCTTATAATACCCTTGAAGCAAAACAAATGGGTTACTCTCTACCTTTATTATCTCGTTGAGAAACTACACCCCCAATAGCTATGCTACTCTCATCTGTTGTTACTAAAAACAGGTGATCAAATCTAGGATATTCGAGTAACTCATCGCTAGTTAGGGCAGCTTTAAATTGCCTAAAGGCTCTTTTATCTTACACTCGCCAATTTACTACTTTTGGTTTCTTTAAAGCTTTAAAGCGTCTTGCTATCTCTCAAAATCCTCATATGAATTCACAGTATTACCCAGCTAGGCCAAGGTACCCGGCTACTTCCTTAGAGGTACCTGGCCTGGGGAAATATCTAATAGCTTCTACTTTACTGGGGAAGGGTTGGGTATCTTCTGGGGTTATTATATGACCTAAAATTTTAACCAGTTTACTGAAAAGGATGGCATTTTGATCATTTTTTTCATACCCTTACGGCACAATGATTTTAAAAATTTACGAATATTGTTATTACGTTGTTCTGCCGTTTTCCATGTAATTATGATATTGTCTAGATAAAAAAGAACATTATGGCCAATTAAGGGAAACAATACTCCCATCATTAGTCTAGAAAATGACTTGGAACATTTTTAACACTGAAAGGAGGAAAATTAAACTGAAATAGTTGATCGTCGCCTGTAAAGGCCGTTTTGCATTCACTATCTTCCTGAATGGGTATTTGTTAGTATCCAGATTCTAGATCGGTAGTTGTAAAATACTTACTATGTCGTACCTTTACGAGTAATTCTTCGATCGAGGGCAAAGGAAATGCATCGTCCTTCGTGACTGCATTCCTATAATCAATACAGAATCTTACTGAGCCATCTTTTTCCCTAACAGCGACAATTGGAGAAGCCCAGGGAGATTCCCTCTCCTCGATAATCCCTTGTCTCATCAAGTTACAAATTTCAAATTCTCTCTCTTCCTGGAAAGGAATTGGCATTGAAGTGATCGGCTTCGCCTGCGCCGTTTCAATGGTAAAGTGAAATCGATCAATCCTCCTGAGTGACTCACCTCCAATTGCAATTACATTTGAATAATTATAAAAAATTTTACTAACCATAGGATGATGCTCTGGCCGCCGTAGTTTCGTGCTTGATGAATCAAGTTCTGAGTGCGTTCATCTGTGTGGGCTGGAGATGTAGCTCCGAAGATTTCGTTATTAGTAATTTCAAATAACTCTAATTTACAGTCTAGAATCACTTCCTAACAGAACTCTTTTATTTGACAAATTAACTATTGTAATATCTGCTCTGTTCTTTTTTTATTTCTGACAAGCCTTCTAACGCTACGTGTGCCCATTTATCATGTGGTTTAATTACGAGCTTGGTTCTCTCTGAAAGAGGCTGAGATGGGGTCACTGATATACTAGTAAGCGTCTGGGGAGGCAATACTTCTCCTTTTTCAGGTATAGCTGTTTCCTCACCTACTTATCTCTCTTTTCCCGCACAAGCACTCACTCTCTAATGAGTTTCTATCAGTGAAATGCATCCTCCTACCATTACTAATGTTCTGTCTTTTTCCCCGCAAATGTGTTTTTGATTACTCATTAAAAAATCCAAATCAAGTACAGCCTCAATTCCTGGAATTCCCAAGATAGGCCAGATAAAAAAAAATCCTATGTAAGCTTCACAAATCCCACCTTAAAGTCAATAATCGTTTTATACTTATTTTGTAGTTTATTTCGTCCTGTCATGTCGAATATGAGGGGTGCCGCTGACTGTGGTGGTTTTGAAGAGATTCCTTGTATGAAAAGCAAAATGCTGGTTCCTGTGTCGATCAGTGTTCAAAGAGACATATCTGGTGAGTCAATACTGAGAACTAAAATTCCGAGTCGTCAATTAGGATCCCGACATGTGCGTAACGGGCCAATGACCTCGCATGCAGTACCACTGCCCCCTGCTCTTGCCTCTAGTGTTCTGTGGGTGAGGCTTGTGGTACCGATGGTGCCTGTTCCATTGTTGTCACTTCTTTTTTGACTGCTGCTTCGGTTTTCATGAGGGGGGGTCTTTGATCTCTCTCGTCTCCCTTCTTCCTCTGCCTCATTTCCCTTGGAAATTGGGTGGGAGGCAGGTGCTTATACCACAGCCCACCAGCCTTTGGCAGTTTTAATTGGCACTCACAAGATAGATGACTGTAGGGCTGATAAATGTAATAGTTCCCGGATCCTTGAGTGGAGCACTCCACTTGCTGGTGCCCCTCTCCCCCACATCTGCTAACTTCGTTCTCCTTTCCCCCGGTCTGGGGGTTGGTGGCTGACTCTCATCGCTGTCACCTTTCTGGAATTGAGGCAGTTATTCTCCGTAATTTGTTCTTCTCTGAAACTTTAGAATGTTTTGTATCACCATTACTATGTCTTCTAGCGAGTAATTGTCATTGAACAAATAACCACATAAATATGGGTTTTCTAATCTGCAAATATGTTTATGGGTAATTGCTTTTTATCACCTTCTGGGAGATTGGCACTCCAAGTAGTAAACAAATCACAATCTTGAAAAATACTAGTCGCAAAACTAAGAGGTGACTCATTCTATCAAGTTTTTGGTTGATATTTTTCTTTCATATTACCTTTCCCCACATTGGGTAAGGCGTATTTTTCAATTAAATGTCATGCTACTTTCAGTATAACTTCTTAAACTTTCATATGGCCAACACATTACCTCTAATGTACGAGCATATTTTAGCGACCTAATAACTTTTATTACTTTTATTCTTTTTGGCCACCCATGTGTGGCTACTCCAAAGTCTCGGAAAACAGTTTGATCGATTAAAACACTTCATTCGGCCTTTGATCGTCAAAAGGTCTAACACTCGCCTTGAGTTCTGGCACTATTCGAACTATGATGTTTGGACTGTCCTAACTTGGCTGTGCATATGTGCTTTCGCTAATGTACATTTGAACTTCGTTTATGTACGTTGCAGATGATGTGATTGGCCGCTGCTCCTCTTTTCGTTCAACTAATAACTGCCTATCAAATCAGTAAGGTTATCTAACATATTTTCTAAGTCCTGTTTTGGTTCCTCTCATCTATATTCTTCATGAACACCACTATAATCATGGGCTCCTTTGTTTTCATCTCCTGCTACAGCAGCATCTTCAACTTTATTTTACTAGATCAAAGTACAACTTCGCTCACAGCATATGCAAACAGATGTATTCTTTCACCTGACACCAATTATGTCCCATGACGACGGATAATGGGACATTGGTACATGACTTTTTTTCACTTTATAATAAAAAGTTCGTGAATACACTATGCACAGCAATATAACTTGCCGACGAATACCAATTGTTCCTGTGAGCACTCGAGTGGTACTGCCACTCCTTCCAAGTAAGTCATTATAATGTTGCTCTATCAATATTGCTGAAGTAATCAGATAAGTGGAAATTTCCACTGTGATGGAAATATACTCCCACCATTTGCCCTATAACAGAGTTCAGTGATCTGGCACAGTAATTTATGACAGTCAGAGTTCTCTTACAAAGGTCAGTGATCTTACGAATATTGTTATTACGTTGTTCTGCCGTTTTCCATGTAGTTATGATATTGTCTAGATATAAAAGAACATTATAGCCAATTAAGGGAAACAATACTCCCATCATTAGTCTAGAAAATGACTTGGAACATTTTTAACACTGAAAGGAGGAAAATTAAACTGAAATAGTTGCGTTTATGCATCTGGAGAAAGCGTAAGATAGAGTTGATAGGGGAGCAATGTGGAATGTGATGAGGTTATATAGAGTTGGTGGAAGGTTGTTGAAAGCAGTGAAAAGTTTCTACAACGGTAGTAAAGCATGTGTTAGGATAGGAAATGAAGTGAGCGCTTGGTTTCCGGTGAAAGTGCGGCTGAGACAGGGATGTGTGATGTCGCTGTGGTTGTTTACCTTATATGTTGATGGAGTGGTGAGAGAGGTGAATTCTCGAGTGCTTGGACAAGGATTGAAACTGGTAGACGAGAATGACCATGAATGGGAGGTAAATCAGTTGTTGTTTGCGGATGATACTGTACTGGTTGCAAACGCGGAAGAGAAGCTTGGCTGATTAGTGAGAGAATTTGAAAGGGTGTGTGAGAGAAGGAAGTTGAGAGTTAATGTGGGTAAGAGTAATGTTATGAGATGTACAAGAAGGGAAGGTGATGCATGGTTAAATGTCATGTTGAATGGAGAGCTATTTGAGGAGGTGGATCAGTTTAAGTACTTGGGCTCTGTTGTTGCAGCAAATGGTGGAGTGGAAGCAGATGTACGTCAGAGAGTGAATGAAAGATGCAAAGTGTTGGGGGCAGTTAAGGGAGTAGTAAAAAATAGAGGGTTAGTATGAATGTAAAGAGAGTTCTATATGAGAAAGGGATTGTACCAACTGTGATGTATGGATCTGAGTTGTGGGGAATGAAAGTGACGGAGAGACAGAAATTGAATGTGTTTGAGATGAAGTGTCTAAGGAGTATTGCTGGTGTATGCTGGGCAGATAGGGATAGGAACAAAGTGGTGAGGGTGAGAACGTGTGTAAGAAATGAGTTAGCAGCCAGAGTGGATATGAATGTGTTGAAGTGGCTTGGCCATGTTGTGAGAATGGAATAAGGCTTTCTGCTAAAGAAGGTGATAAAAGCGAGAGTTGATGGGAGAAGTACAAGAGGAAGGCCAAGGTTTGGGTGAATGGATAGAGTTAAGAAAGCTCGGGGTGATAGGAGGATAGATGTGAGAGAGGCAAGAGTGCGTGCTAGAAATAGGAATGGATGGCGAGGATTGTGCCGCAGTTCCGGTAGGCCCTGCTGCTTCCT
>NC_090737.1:58233869-58241369 GCF_036898095.1 Palaemon carinicauda
TTTCGTTAGCAGACCGAAAAACTTGAGTTTGCCTACAGCACTTATATAATTCAATGACTAAACTTCCATGGCACAATGCATGTTTTACAATTTATATTATGTAGTTAAAAAATTATGGAGTCCGGAGAATAGTATTCAACGGAAGCAACAAACGCACAAAATAACAGACCCAAGGAGTCACACAAACATGGCTGTATGTCAGGTTCCCAGCCAATAGTGGAAAATATGTTGATGTGCAATATCCCCTAAAATTTGTATCTACTTAAGGACGTAATTAGTCCGATTCATTAGGTCCTTATGTTGTTTCTATCATTCACTAATAAAAAAAGAAAAAGGAAAAAAAAAACTCCACAACAAATTCAAAATCAATTAAGTGATTCTTGTAATTATCCCCCAATAATATTTCTCAAATTATAGCATTCGATGGGAATATATAAAATAGTCTTTTTTTTCAATTTTAACTTTATAAAATAGTATATCCTACCTTTATCCTACGCCATTTTTAAAGATTCAAGTTATAAATCATTTTCCCATAAATAAAATTCTAAATTTGAAAACTAAATCTAATCTTAATCCCCTGCCTCTTTATCTTTTTCTAAAGCCAGCATCTTAAATTGTTATAAAAATAGGGTGTGACCTCAAAACTGAAAGTGTAATTAAAAGATTACCTGTAACTGAATTTAGCTTTGATTTGAGGTTTCTACACCAAATTCACTTCAACCCTTTCATATTTTTTTTCCCAATGCCAAAATTATATAAATTTCATTGGAATACCTCATTACACTTGAAAAATTAGTACTTCTGTTAGATCTGAGTGCAAGTGCTATAAAGATTGAACTACTTGGAAATTTAGAATTAAAATAGAGGAAAGATAGATTGATTCGGTTAACTTAGATGCATAGGAGTTGTTGGGTTATTTCTCAGCATCATTACTTAAATTTTAGGATGGAGCTTGCGCAGTGTAGTTGTTAATGCACATCATGTGGACTGACTATAAGAATATAATTTAATATTGTGTGTTCCTTAGCGTAGCGTTTTCTGCACATTGCTACGCTTACTATATACTCATTATACGTAGTTTCACTTAAAAAAAACACGCTGATTGTATTTACAGATGATGGTATTTTCTTTGCATTAATTTCATCTCCTGAATGGAGACATAAGGTTGCCGAGGCCCTTGATAAAGATCTAGCTAAAATCTGTATATGGTGCTGATAATGTCATAGAGAGTTTTGTTTTTTTTTTCTTTTTTTTAGTGATCAATCTAGCCTTGGGAAATATTCAATTTCTTTCATTTTGTCATAATTTCAGCGTTAGTTTGTCTATAATATTTAGATAATGATTCTAATCTTAATTTGATGAATGAAAACTTTTGGTGCATTAAAGTCATTATTCATGATCAGGATATTAATGTATGGGACTTTGCTCCAGCTAGGTCTTTATGCACATTATATTACATTTTTTTTTTTTTTTGTGGGCCATCCTTAGCATTTACATTTTCAATAATTCTATCCAACCTTTGCATTCGGATTTTCTCAGTTTACACCATTCTGTATGTAGTACTGCTCATGACGTTAATTCTGACGATATGCTTTCTCAATTATAAGATTAAATACTACACTGTATTCTGTTTTATTCCAGCTGCGACCAGATTGGGGAAGCACCCTCCTAAACTGGCCTCGAAAGATCTTCAGAATCGAAGGATATAAGAAGTTCAAACTTGATACACTGGTTGAAATATGTGGCATTTCATAGCTTACATATCACATCTATTTCATGTTGTTACTGATCTTAAAATAAATTAACTTATTCTTTTTATTATTTTTTCGTATATGTTTTATTTATTTCACAATATAGTTTCCGCACTGGTCTACTTTTTCTACTGGAGCTATGGGCTTTAATTATCCTGCTTTTCCAGCAATGGAAGTAACTTGGCTAGTAATAATGATGCTGATAAAAATGTGTTTTAAAAAAAAATCCTATGTTTTAGAAGCTTCAGAAGCTATGAGTACTGATCTTTTCTCCTGGCTAAACCCACTGCCTAGACTCAATCTCCTCCAAGTTTATGAGACTTGTTATTAGGAGACATGTGGCACTGATACGCGATTCAGTGTCGGAGGGTGGCATCATCAAACAATACGACACAGCAGTGAGGGAGGAAGGCGAGAGAGAGCGAGTTTTAATCAGTTGGTCACTAATGTTTGAGCGACCAGGTATGTGATTACTGAGAGGCGAGGTGAGTGCAACTAAATTTTATTAAATAATCATTGGGTTCACTTACAGCTACCCGTGAGGAAGAACGTCACAAAAACTCAAACAGGAAATTTATAAGCGAATCATAATAACACAAGTGTGTCTATTAACAGTGCATGGTGGAGCCACTGCTAGGATAAAAAATCAAAACCGTTACAATGTACGAGTGTACATGGTGGTGGCTGTCAATCACTCATGTGTTTGAAGACGTTGTTGTGTAGAACATGGAGTATGACTCCAGCTTTTCGTGATAACGACGTGGTCTTTATTTATCTGAAGAATTTTTTAAGCCATAAAGAACAAGGCTACATAATTGTCTTGTGAAAAGAAGCAGGTGAACATGGGCGGTGGTTGAGATTTCATCAGAAGAGGTGCTTGTTTGGTCACTCAAGGGTCACATATTTGGCGAGCGTTTGTAGAGAAACATTGGATAGGAACAGAAAAAAAAATCACACAGAAATCAAACAAAAGATATTTCCAGTGCTTGAAAAAATAGCCAGAATATATTTACATCAATTATAAGTATATTTGTTCCTGAAGTAAACAAAACATACTTCGGCTTCGTCTGTTAACACTCACGGAAGAATATGTTTTGTAAGCAAGCAAGACCCATGGTGAAAACTATGTATCAACCTTTTTGCATCAGGGAATTTTGAATTCTGTCGGAGAAAGAGAGAAGCGATAAGTATGGGATCACAGAAACTGCCCTATTTGAGAGAAAATACTGGAGCATCGAGACCAAAGTTTTTCATAAAGAAAGGTGCCGATCGAGTTGCAATCGAATATGAGATCAATTCATATGACAAATCTAAATTTTTGAGGGAGCGAGCAAGTGTTAGAAAATCCTTTGCGTTAAAAAATAGATGATGTTCATGAAAAACCGGCGTCAATCTC
The DNA here is from genome assembly GCF_036898095.1 of Palaemon carinicauda. Classification (NCBI taxonomy): domain Eukaryota; kingdom Metazoa; phylum Arthropoda; class Malacostraca; order Decapoda; family Palaemonidae; genus Palaemon; species Palaemon carinicauda. The sequence goes on from NC_090737.1 coordinate 58,237,017, forward strand.
CTTTGGAGAGAAAGATGGTGTACCGTTCATGTATCACACACATTCGTACTCTGTAACGTTTTTTTAATTTAAATTTTTTTCCTCTCTCCTCTTACTGATAACTTGTCTACCCGTGTATTTTCCGCCACCATTGTGTTTGAATTGTTGTGCCTTTCTTAACTGGAACAGGTTGTATATATATCCGGGAGTCTCTCGGATACTACTGCTTGTCGGCACAAGGGCTACGGATTTCAACGATGAGCTTTTTTCAAGTCTTAAATAATCCATTTGTGTATTACATAATAGAATTTTTTTTTTTCATTTAATCCTAAGGTTTTCATTTATTAATGTTGTGTTGGTTAATTTTAAAGTATACAAATATATTCGTATGTTAAAATTTTCACCATGTTATAGTCAGTTATATAAAAAACGTATATTATGTACAATCTACGTATCAATTAGTTCTGTATAAAATATAGAATATAAAAAGAAACCTTAAAGGCAGAAGAAAATAATAGCCAGCTACACAGAAATAACTAAATTTAAGAATAATGATAATTATTTATATTACACAGAATACCTTGAATACTCACTTTTCAGCTATTAATAAGGATTTACAGACTGTGATTGCTCTATTATGTGGGACTCGTCTGATGACGTCCAAACGACCAATTGTTGAAAATCAGCAGCAAATTTCCAGAAGGACGCTAAAAATATAAAAGAATATGAATCAGGAAAAGAACTTTTAATGGTATTCGAACTTCCAAGGTTTTCTTGTTTTATTCTGAAACTAGCAGTTTTGTAAATAGAGTATAAATGCAGTGACACAGCAGGAGTTACTAAAATATATATCTCCTCAATAGTAGGCTTAACCTAAAGATGGCTAAAGTGAGACTTCAGGCACCTAACACTTGCACGAATTTTTTTCACGAATTTGTCGTGGCAAGTCGTGCCATTTTTGGGCACGAACTGGGAGGCTCCCACACTGTTCATGGGCAGTTCACGCATAGTTCATGATGAGTTCACATCGAGTTCACGAATAGTTCACGAATGCGTGCCCGTTCGTATCCATATTGACACGAACTGGAACGACAAGTTCACGTATAGATTGCGCATAGTTTGTGCAGTTTGTGCACTTCCCGCATTGGCACGACGAGTTTCTGCAATTTTGATGGTGTCGTGCTGACTTGGTCACGCCATATAAAAACGGGGCCTCTCCAACTCTTGGTCATTCTTGGATTAACTTTGGAAGAGTCAACCATGCTTACAGTCAGAGACACCATTGCAAAGAGAAGCTTCCTATACCTGGCAGCCGGTCTAGCTATTGTTGACGAGCAGCAGAAAAAGCTGGCAGAGGCAGAAGAGCAACAAAAGGCAACCCCACCTCAAAGAAAGACACAAAGGAAAGTGTGGGTCAGGGAATGGTTAACCAGAAGGCACGAGTTTGGACAGTATGACTGTCTACTGACTGAACTCTACAAGGAAGATCAAAAGTGCTACAAAAATTACCTCAGATTCACAGCTGACCTGTTCCAAGAGATGGTTGAGAAGTTAACCCCTCCCCTCCAGAAGCAGTCCACCTTCATGAGGGAACCACTTCAAGTTGGTCTCAAGCTGGCTGCCACCCTCCGCTTTTTAGTCAATGTCAATTCCTATCAAAGTCTGCAGTACAGCTTCAGGATTCAAGCAAGTACCATCTGTAAGTTCATACCCGAGGTGTGTAAAGCCATCATCGCGGTTTACTAGGATGAAGTGCTGAGCTGCCCCAAAATGAAGAGGAGTGGAAGGAAGTTGCTGCCAGGTTCAGCTCCAGAAGGAATTACCACAACTGTCTGGGGGCTGTGGACGGAAAGCACATCGCCATAAAGAAGCCACCCAATGCTGGCTCTTACTACTACAAGTACAAGGGCTTCCACAGCATTTTACTGATGGCAGTGGCAGATGCTATCTACAAGTTCCTCTATGTGGATGTTGGGGCAGAGGGTGGTGCATCTGATAGAGGAACATGGAGTAACTGGTCCCTGCAGATGCTGTAGAAGAGAACAGAGTTGGAGTGCCTCAACCAGAACCACTCCCCAATGATGACCACCCAGTGCCCTATCACTTTGTAGGGGATGACGCCTTTGCTCCTCGAATCTGGATGATGAAACCATTCTCCCAACGGTCACAAGTCCTACGAGAATGCATATATAGCTACAGGTTGTCTCGTGCTCGACGTGTCGTGGAGAATGCCTTTGGAATTTTATGTCAAAGGTTCCGTTGCTTCTTGACGACGATGCATCAGCACCCCAACACCATCAACCTGATCACCATGTGTGTCTGTGTCCTGCACAACCTCATCCTCATCAGATACCCACACGCAATTTCAGAAGTGGACCACAAAGATCCGGACACATGATCTGATCCCTGGTGGATGGAGGACTGGGCGACACCTACAGGGCCTGCTGTCTCTAACTGGCCATCTTACCCAGAAGGATGCAAAGAAGGATGCAAGAACGAATGGTTGTAGCTCCATGAGCTGCATCCACAATTGTTCAATTTTTGAAATAAAAGAAACGTTTATTTTTCGTGTGTGTTTGTTTTTGCCCATTATTTTTTTTATATAAGAAAGCATTTTATTTACATAAAAACAGCAAACATCAAATATGTACAAGTATCACAGTCTAATTATTTACAAATGTTTACAAGGGTCTCATCTCAGTCAGTGTCCTTGCTGGTAGTAGCTCAATGAGCTGCATCCATAGTTGCTCCATTTTCTAAATAAAAGAAACGTTTATTTTTCATGTTTTTTTTTTTTTTTTTTTTTTTTTTTGCCCTTTATATTTTGAAATGAGAAAGCATTTTATTTACATGAAAATAGCAAACATCAAATATGTACAAGTATCGCAGTCCAATTATTTACAAATATTTACAAGTGTCTCATCTCAGTCAGTGTCCTTGCTGGTAGTAGCTCCATGAGCTGCATCCACAATTGTTCCATTTTTTAAATAAAAGAAACGTTTATTTTTCGTGCTTTTTTTCCCTTTATTTTTTGGTTTCTTTTGGTTTCCTTTTTTGTTTTGTTTTTTATTTTATTTTTTTTCATTTTCTTTCACTCTATTTTAAGGTTAAAGAGAAAAATAAGTGTTTTGAAATAAGAAAGCATTTTATTTACATGAAAACAGCAAACATCAAATATGTACAAGTATCACAGTCCAATTATTTACAAATATTAACAAGAGTCTCATCTGTCAGTGTCCTTGCAGGTTGTGGTACCGCTACGTGGGGATACCCGATGGACTGGTGGGGTGTTGAGTTCCTTGTAGGTGTAGAGGGATGAGGGTGACATGCCCTCTTCTAGGTTGTTCTCGACGGAGCCCGGGGTCAGGACCGGGAAGCTGAGTGGTGTCACAGGTGTCTTGAATGTGGCTAACAGCAACGACACTGAAGTTGTTGGTGAAGGAGCCTGGACAAGGGTGGCTGCCGATAATGAAGTTGTTGGTGAAGGAGCCTGGACGAAGGGTGGCAGACGGTGCAGGTGGCATCCCTGGTTGCCACACCGTGGTACGGAGCCAGGAGGACTGGCCTGAAGACTGTGGTGACTGGGGCGGCATCCAGGTTAGAGGTGTTGGCTGACTGGCTGGACAATGCTGCTGAGGCTGCTGCTGCTGCTGCTCTGGTGGTACCTGCAAGGTTGCTGGTTGAGGTGGATGCCAGAACTGCTGCTGCTTGTGGGCTGCCAAGATTGCTGCTGTTTGGGGCCCGGCCAGGTCATGAGTGGATGTTGATGTGGCTGCTGGAGGGGCTGACGCCCCTACCTGTAGCGGTGTACAAGGTTGCGGCAGTCTATATGGAATTCATGCCAGTAGTCCTCCAGGATGGCATGCATGTGGCTTTCCAGCAGGCACGAAAAATCGTATAAAATCTTGTGATGGCCGGTGTACGAGTGGCTGGGCGCCAAGGAATCTGCTTTAGACATGATCTGAAGCATAAAAACATTGTAACAATTTAGTACAGTATTTCAATGCAACATATTGCATATTCCATGTAAAAAGCAATGAATGAAACTGGAATACAATCTACATGTTGACATTGGGATTCTCACATCTTGCACTACATTACTGAGGTCCTTGTGGGTCACCCAGGTGTCGCCGATTGTGGTGTCTGTCTGTGTTGTTGGTGGGCTGGACCGCTTCCCCTTGCCCTTGCCCTTCCCGGTGCTATTAGATGCTTGTCTGTGGGAACCTGTGGACCTCACTTCATCATCGTCTCCCTCGCTGACCGTCACTGCAGCTGACTCTGGGACAGCAAACTGATCACTGAGGACTGTCTCTTCCCAGATGATGTGATGTATCAGGAAACACCAGGTCTCTATGATCTGGTCGTCACGGGCAC